>NC_134364.1:17887392-18234892 GCF_048569485.1 Anomaloglossus baeobatrachus | reverse complement strand
ATCCTTTATGCTTCACTTGTTTCCCAGTTTATCCATTTAGAAAACATGTTGTAGGGATTTTGAACTTTTTAGGATTGTCGCTCATATTGTAAGAAATGCCCATTTACTTCTTAGAGCTTTCTCACTTGTAGACTACAGCATGACAACATCAAATAGGAAAAAATACCATCAGCATGAAAACAGCAAGCCAGAGTTTGTTTCTGTTTCCATTGTTGCAATTAATGGTGACATGTGGCATTGGTAATGTGACACGCTTAATGGTTAGTTACATTGTTACAAAGTAATGGGATTGAATACCACCCGATAAAAACTGCATGAAAGTGTTTTGTTTCTGTTTCCATGTGGTACCGCAATGGGGTTTTCATTCATGCCATCAGAGGTCACATTTGTCAATCATATTGTGGTGCTCATAATAGGATGGTTCCATTAAAATTAGGGAATATACTGTAACTATGATAAACACAAGCCAGATTTTGGTTATGTTTCCATTGTTGCAATTAATGGTGACATGTGGCATTCAGAATGAGACACTATTAATGGGGATGAGACAAAAAGAGAAACTTTCAGCTCACCCATTCCATGTGCTCAGATTTCCTTCTGCTGCTCGGGCTGCAGGTGCTGTTACCTGTGTATAATGAAGAGGGAAGAGTTCTGCCCAGCGCAAGAAGGAGAAATACGTCAGTAAATTTCCAGGTGCTTTATTCTGCTTGGTTTCCAATAAAAACGGTCATATAAACATATGAACAGTTAAGACATAGTCCTCCATGGATAATGACACAACAGCGACGCGTTTCGGCTACTGGAGTGTAGCCTTTGTCAAGTGGCTTTACTATGTGAACTGAGTCCTCTTTATACCCATACATGGAAAAGTCCTCCAAACAAACAGGTGCAGGTTCTTGCTGAAATCCTCAGAATTAACCCATGATCCACTGGCTCAAGATGTATCACAGCACATTACAAGTACATGGGTTCAAATACAATATAAAAACAAAAAATAGGCACATTATATAACAGTTCTCTCATATCAAAAGGCACTACTTGAGAGTTACATAATAATATTCATATAATAAAAGTTACATGAAAAATACATGAATATATAACAATCAGAGTGATATGAACCATTACCAAAGAGAGTGTGTCACAATATAGATGCATTGTTATAATTGCCCTGTTCCTTAGAAATGATGGAATAGCATATGTAGAAAATATTCCATACCCAACGATCAATGCACAAATACAATTGAATCCAGAGAAAGAAAAAAAAAAAACAACAAAAAAAGGGGAAAATTTTGATGGGTTTATAAACCTTTTCTATGTCCCCAGAGCTGAAACTACTATTGTATAACAGTTCTCTCATATCAACAGACACTGCTTGAATGCTACATTATAATATTCCCATGATAAAAATTACATAAAAAATATATACAAATGTATAACAATCAGAGTGATGTGAACTATTACCAAAGAGAGTGTGTCACAATATAGATGCATTGTCATAGCTGCCCTGTTCGTAGATATGATAGAATAACATATGTAATAGATACTCCATACCCAACGGTCAGTGCACAAGTAAAAAAAAAAACAAAAAAAAAAAAAACGGGATTGAATACCACCCGATAAAAACTGCATGAAAGTGTTTTGTTTCTGTTTCCATGTGGTACCGCAATGGGGTTTTCATTCATGCCATCAGAGGTCACATTTGTCAATCATATTGTGGTGCTCATAATAGGATGGTTCCATTAAAATTAGGGAATATACTGTAACTATGATAAACACAAGCCAGATTTTGGTTATGTTTCCATTGTTGCAATTAATGGTGACATGTGGCATTCAGAATGAGACACTATTAATGGGGATGGTTACGCTGTTATGTGACAAAGTAATGGGATAAAATACCACCCTACAAAAGCGGCAAGAAAGAGGTTTGTTTCCATTTCCATGTGGTACCACAATGGGGTTTTCATTCATGCCATTGGGTGTCACATTTGTCAATCATATTGTGATGCTCCTAATAGGAATAGGGTGGTTACATTAAAACTAGGGAATATACTGCAACTATGATAAATACAAGCCAGAGTTTTGCTGCAGTTTTAATGTGGAAGCACAATGGGATTTTCCTTCATTTTCAAATGGATTTAAAGATGTAAGATAAATGGATTCACACATATTGGCTAAAAGGAAGAATACAGTTTGCTGAAATGATAATAAAAAAACACAGAATAGAAAGACAAAATCTAGCAAAATATGTACAATATGTATCAAATGATGAACAATACTATGTATTATATTCGACTTGTAGCAGTCACTGCCTGTGTTGTTAAGGCGGTGAGTGGGAGTTGACCCACTGGACTATAGGGGAGAATCGGACTTACCCTTTAGTGGGAGGGGTTTAACTAAGTGCCTAGCACGAGGCTGATGCTAGGTACCACTCTCGGGGAAGTGACTGGGACTGTGGCAGCTGACCCCAGGAAAGGAGACGGGCTCAGGTACAGGTGGGATGAATGAGGAAACCAGGTAGGCGGGTATTATCAGATATGGTGGGTACGGCAGGGACAGATAGGTATGTGAAGGCAGGCACTGGTACAGGTGATGGACACAGGGATAACGGGACCTGACTACTAGCTAATTAGGAGCCCTAGCCCTAATGGGAGGGTGCTTTAAATACATGGTGCCTCTCAGCCATAGGCTGTGAGCGATTTCCAGGAAATGGCGTGCCGGACGTTTAAGAAGAGGGCCCAAAGCGCATTCCCGGGGAGCCTGAGCGGCATGCACAGGCCCTGGGGGAAAGAGAGGATAGCAGCACACGTGGGCGGCCGGGAAAGTGTGGGGGGGGGCGTGACCCAGCGGGGCTGGTGAGTAGGGGAGTACGTCGGCATCCCTGCAGGCACGCTAGCTCTACACAGCCTCTGTATCTGGGGAATCCTCCCCCAGTGCGGGCCCTTGAGACAACAGCAGATGTAAAACGTCTCATCCCTCTTTATGACGACATCTTACATTGGAAAAGACAGTCCAACAATTATCATGTCCTAATTAACTTCATAGGTTTGAGCAATGGCTCCTTTGTGTATGAGCGTCTTTAGTAAATATCTTCTTTCTTCCACATATTAAGGACACATGGTAACCGTTCCACTATGTAAATGCATTTCTTTTTGTTTTTTGCAGTAAGGATCACATTTTGTGCATTTTACATCTTCACGGAGTTAGGAATAGTAACAGTCTCCTCGGACATTTCCAGAAATTGCAGGAGCGTCAGCAGCAGAACAGACAACTGCAAGACAATCAGCAGCCAAGAGTATTCTCAGGGATGGACTGCACACCGCAAGTTACGTGCTTTGTTTGCTTCTGAGATGATGGCACCAAAATATGGTTAATATGGACCAAATACCAGCAAGAATGGACTGAATATCAATTTACCGTTTAGTGACAGATATGGTACCCGACGTCTACTGTGAAAGACAGCAGCGGGATTGTGCTGCATTCCTTAAATCTTCCTTAAACTGTGAAAATAAAGTATCAAGCGCTGCTACAATGGAAGCGAAGATGGACCCTGTAATTCACTGCCGATATGTATGTAATGTGCTGTCTATAGGAGATACATGCATATATATATATATATATATATACACATTCCATCAGCAAGCTTCACAAGGAATACAATGTATCTGTCTGTGAAATGAATAGCTGTGAATAGAAATATTATAAATAATTCAGAAACCCGAGGCTCATGTCTTGTGACAATTATTTATCCAAGTCAATATTTATGCTTTTCACGAAAGGAAAAGTACATGTTTTTATACCTTTTCATCTTTTCTTTTTATACAATATTTTTGGCATAGGTGTCACGGTTGTCTCTCTGTTGTAGCGGCTAGTGACAGGTTCTGGGCCAGAGTCTTCTTTGCTTTGAGACTCTGCAGTTTGAATGTATTCCCTTTCCTTTGGGTCAGAGAGGATTAATGTCTGTCTTTCCTTCCCTTGTTGTTTTATTAGTGCAGCAGTGGGGCTAGCGTCCATCACCTGCCAGCTCACTAGTCAGGGTTATTACAGGGTCTGCCAGGGGCTCAGGTATCCTGTTCGGCGACAGGTGCTGCTTAAGGTGCTAGTTTTAGTTTAGAAGGCCAAAATCTGGTGACAGGTTCCCTTTAATGTCTTTCCTTCCCTTGTTGTTTTATTAGTGCAGCAGTGGGGCTAGTGTCCATCACCTGCCAGCTCACTAGTCAGGGTTATTACAGCGTCTGTCAGGGGCTCAGGTATCCCGTTCGGCGACAGCTGCTGCTTAAGGTGCTAGTTTTAGTTTAGAAGGCCAAAATCTAGCGACAGGTTCTCTTTTTAATGTCTTTCCTCCCCTTGGTGTTTTATTAGTGCAGCAGTGGGGCTAGCGTCTCTCACCTGTCAGCTCGCTAGCCAGGGCTTTTACAGAGTCTCAGGTAACCTGTTCGGCGACAGGTGCAGAACCTATATAGGGACTGTTTAGGAGTGTAGGGTAGAGCTGCAGATGAGTGAAGGAGGTATCCCATCTTCCCCTCACTAGCACTAGGGCCCACCATTGTTACAGTGTCCCGCTGTACCCCTCGTGTTGTAGTGTGTCACGTCGTGTGACATACGTCTGGTGTCATTTGTGTGATAATAGGTTTTGAATAGTCACTGATGTTTCAGCAAAAATTGCATATCAATTCAAGCTGTGTGATGTATCTTCTTATCAGAGAAGTCTGATTCTTTCTCCACTGATGAGCCACTTCTCCATCCACCTCCTGCAATTTAGCGTTTCACCTGACATACAGCTAAAATCTGTCAAGCTCAAGACAAGACTGCCTGATAGCTCACTGAGGGATCAGATCACAGCTGCCTATTGAAGTCTATGAAGAGAGATTAATAATAATAGCGTTGCTGCTTTCTAGTAAGTGTTTTATCTCATCTCAGAGCTGCTGATGAGCGAATCAGCCAAAATTCAAATTTGGCTGGGAAATTCAATTGGCACTGAGCAAATTAGGTGAAGGGGATAAAAAAAATAATAAAATCTTATACTACCCTCTTCTAGGTCCTCTGCGGTCACGTGGGGCTTCATTGATGTCAATGACCGCTGTCGTGCTCCCGCGTGATGGCCATGGGGCCTAGTAGTGGAATGGGACAAGAAGAAGGGCAAACAGGAGGGTTCGGAGGACCAGGTGGAGGACAGACAGGTTTGTTTTATTAACCCCTTCTGTACCCTCCGAATCCACCAAAATGCTAACATATTACCAATTCTCCAGAGAGTGATGTAGGGTGGATCACAGATGTACTTATGTCTGGAAGTAGTTGGGCGCGTTCCTGCTGGTCTGGGATACATATCCGTACATATGGCATCCAGCAGACGCAGATGGCACCAAATGTGGCTCTGTGCAGTGCCGCACAGGCACCGGACACGTCGTGACCCTCACTAATGAGCAAGCACAAGGCACAAATATGGATAAACTAGTATCAATATTTATGGCAGCCACGAGGAGACGAATTGCGCCTTACATGCGGATCTCGCCGTGTGCACCATTGTGATAACGTCGGCACAATCTGCGCTGTTTTGCTGGTGAAGTCACCCATCTTAGTCCCATGTTGTTTGCCCTATATGATCTTTTGCCCGAGTTGGTAATGCAGGAAACGTATCCCGGTGGTGGAGGCTGGAGGCGGATCAGCAGATCTTCTGCCTTTTATTTGCTGTCAGCTGATTTCCCGGAATCGAGCGTTTGGCTGATATACACCATGCACCGTCAGCTGCAGGATGCCTCCGGGGGCTTTGTAGTGGGGCTATGAATGGCATCCGGCAGCTTCACTTTTTTTTTCCTCGTTTCTGGGCTGGTATATTACAGTCTGCAGCCAAGACTGCCTCAGTGACAAGCGTGGAGGGGAGGACGAGCGCAGAGCGATGCGCCAACCTCCAGCCAAGTCAGCTGCAAGGGGTTAATTGTAAGCTCCGGGCAGAAAATGCAAAATCTGTGCCCAGAGCCGCCATATTTACTACACGAGAGGGGTCTGGGTGCGTCTCCTATTTCTGGACCCAATGAGTGAAACACCCGAGAACCTGGGGGTCTCACCACCTCCCCTCTAAAGCCAGTCCTGATTGTGGAGGATGCCGAAATGGAAAGCACCCGGTCCACCCAGAAATCCCTTCCCTCCATCATGTGCTGTGGGGAAATGTAAAAATAAGGAAACACGAGGACAACTCTCTCTGGAGGAAGATCAGCCGCCGAGGAAGTCACTGACCAAGAAACGTGAAGAAAGAATAACAAGCCTTTCCATCAAACTCGATGGTTGCTCACTCTCCCCAGTCTCACAAGCTCGTTGCCTCAGAGTAACCCTCGACTCTGCTCTATCCTTCAAACCACACATCCAAGCCCTCTTCACCTCATGCAGACTACAACTCAAAAATATCTCCCGGATCCGTGCTTTCCTTAACCAAGAATCTGCAAAAACATTAGTGCTTGCCCTCATCATATCCCGCCTCGACTACTGCAACCTCCTGCTCTCTGGCCTCCCTTCCAACACTCTTGCACCCCTCCAATCTATCCTCAACTCTGCGGCCCGCTTAATCCACCTCTCCCCTCGCTACTCCCCACCCTCGCCACTCTGCCAATCCCTTCACTGGCTTCCCATCGCCCAACGACTCCAGTTCAAAACATTAATCATGACCTACAAAGCCATCCACAACCTGCCACCTCCCTACATCTGTGACCTAGTCTCCCGGTACCTACCCGCACGCAACCTCAGATCCTCACAAGATCTCCTTCTCTGCTCCTCTCATATCTCCTCTTCCCACAATCGCGTACAAGATTTCTCCCGTGCCTCCTCCATACTCTGGAACGCTTTACCCCAGCATATCAGACTCTCCCCTACCGTGAAAAGCTACAGTATATATATATATATATATATATATATATATATATATATATATATATATTGCTTTGTATCCTTGAGTCTCTATGACTTTTGCAGGGTGAGGTCACAGTGATTTATCCCGACTCGCTGCATTTCTATCCGCTCTGCATAATAACATTATGGAGAAATGGAAAAACGAAAGCGAGTCTTCCAGGAAATCAGATGTGCTGCTCCAGAGAGGAGGATCTGGACGGCTATAAATAAACCGACCATTAGCTCCGAGATGAGAAATCCAATATCCCCCCTCTATTATGGAGATCTGCGACCTGCCGCTCTCTAATGCTGGGATGACACTATAACTCCTGACGTACCATCCATTGTCAGGGAATACAGACCACTGTGCTACTGAAATGTTGTGGTATAAAACACTATTTCATGGCCATAGTATGGCAGTAATATGCATCTCCAGAAGCATAGCCATAATCTACAATCTAGAAGATTGGAATAGCAATAATAGCAGAGGTGGAGCACAGCATTAACAGGGATCCCAAGGGGTGGGGCACAGCAGCCATATGGATACCAGGGGGTGGGGCATAGCAGCCATATGGATACCAGGGGGTGAGACATAGCAGCCATATGGATACCAGGGGGTGGGGCATAGCAGCCATATGGATGCCAGGGGGTGGGGCATAGCAGCCATATGGATGCCAGGGGGTGGGGCATAGCAGTCATATGGATGCCAGGGTGTGGGGCATAGCAGTCATATGGATGCCAGGGGGTGGGGAATAGCAGTCATAGCTCCTTGGGGGTGGGGCATAGCAACCATATGGATCCAAGGGGGTGGGGCCTAACAGACATAACTCCTCAGGGGTGGGGCATATAAACCATATGGATCCCAGGGGGTGGGGCATAGCATCTATATGGATCTCAAGAGGTGGGGCATAGCAACCATATGAATGCCAGGGGTGAAGTATAGAAGCAATATGGATTCCAGGAAGTGGGGCATAGCAACCATATGAATGCCAGGGGTGGGGAATGTCAGCAATATGGATCTTAAGCGGTGGAGTATAGCAATAATATGCATCTCAGGGGGTGGAGTATAGCAATAATATGGAGCCTATGAGGTGGGGCATGGCAGCAATATGGAATCCAGGGGTGGGGTATAGCAGTCATATGGATCCCTGGGGGTGGGGCATGACAGCAATATCGATCCCTGGTGTGATTTTGGTCCACTCTTCTTCCAGTCTCTTCTACAGTTCTTTGAATGTTGTAGGTTTCTTGGCCATAACTTTATCACCAAGGATTTTCCAGAGATTTTCTATGGGGTTTAGGTCAGGACTCTGGGCTGTAGCCATTTTATTGTTTCAATGTTTTCTGTTTCCAGGAACTGCTTTCCCCGTTTTGCTGTGTGACAGGGGGCATTATCCTGCATGAAAATTGCTGGCTGATTGAGTGATGAATGCAAAGTAAGAAACCACGTGTTGTTAAAGAAGGTTCTGATCCACACTTGTATTCACTATGCCATGTAGCTATATGAGAGGTCCAACTCCTGCTGCAGAAAACATTCCCCAAACCATGACACTTCCTCCATCACCTCTCACTGACTTCTTAACACACTTTGGGTTCAGTCTTTCCCCAGTTTGTCGATGAACATAATGTTTCCCATCAGACCCAAATAAATTAAACTTGCTTTCATCACTAAAATAAACTGTGGAGAACTACTCCTCTGTCCACACAACATGCTCCATTTGATTCTTTCTGCTAATGAGAGGTTTGGTCACTGCAGAGTCGGCTTTCAGTCCAAATACTCTTAAACGTTGTGACACTCTATGATTTATTATTATTATTATTTATTTATAGAGCACCATTGATTCCATGGTGCTGTACATGAGAATGGGGTTACATACAGAATACATATACAAGTTTCAATAGACAGACTAGTACAGAGGGAAGAGGGATGAGACAGATCCTTACCCTGTTCAGTGCTGAACTGGTGAGCAAGTCCAGCTGTGGTGGTGAAGCGATTACCAAAGCAGATTCTCTGCATTATCTGGTCCTCTTTTGCGAGGGTGACCAGCCTTCTTGAGGAGCTTGAAAGAGTTTGTGATGTTGTAAAGATGCAATTTTATCAAAATCACAGACTTGGAATGACCAGCTTCTTTTGCTATGGCTGATAGGGTCACCCCTTTGGCCTTCATCTGGAGAACCTGCTGCCGTGGGGTTTCAGTCACTTTGACATGGCAAAGTCAGTGCAAACTGGAAAGTTCGTCTGCCAGTTACATAGGGTTTGTCAGAAAATTAAGGAAATTATCACCAGGTGCCAGATTAAGACCAATAACTTGCAGGTTTCTGAAAGTGTTCTCTAATTTTGATTAGCGTTCTCTTACATTTATCGCATTTACATTTTTATTATGTGCTTTACAATAAATTCAGTTTATGAAATCAACGGAAAATCCTGCGAGTTTCCTCATGTTAGGATATAATCACATAGGACGACACAATGACCGCAACATTTCGAAAATTGTGCGTTGTTCTCTAATTTTGATCTCCAGTGTAGATTGCAAAATGAAGTGGAGCAAAGCCCTCGCTGACCTGTGCAGATCAGGACGGAGCGCAGAGCTGTTTCTTGTGATTGATGTTATCTGTCCGATTGCGTCTCTGGATTTTATACTGTGGTATCTCCGTCTAGACTATTTGATGCCGGAGTACAGAACCTCTATATACATTAGAATCAGGAGGTCTCTTCATTCCGCCTTTGCTGTCACTGTCTCTGTGGTGTAAATAATGTATCATGTGGTTTCCAGTAACTTGTTTAACCTCGTCTTCACTCCCAGACATGTAACCAGAGTCCCTGACCTTAAGAAGGGCCAAACCTGCGCTGTCCGGGGAGCTGGGAGCAGTGCGGACACCTCTCACTGTTAGGATTGCACCCAATGTCCCTTTTATTGTACCCAGGATTTGGGGATTTCTCCGTCTTTGAGGGATTTACCTGCTGGGAACTACATGGAGCTCGGTGTAGATCAGGTAAGAAGAATGACAAGAGGCTGCGTCTCCGGTGTGCACATAGTCCTAGAAAATTACAGACACCAGTTCAGCGTGCATATCAGGGGTGGACATATCATCGGGGCCCTACAGGTAAGGGGCCATTTCTACCTCCAAAGCAGATACAATTTTGCATTTTTATGAACTCTTGGGCTGCAAAGGGCCCATATTGTTCCTGGTCAGGTGCCCATTTGTGTCTATGCCCACCAGTGGTCCAATTGCTCGGACCCCTTCAGATCCTGAGAACGGGGCTCTGAAGTGTCCATAGGACATCCGGAGGAAGCCGAGAGCTGTATAGGGAATATGAGACCCCCACTCTTGGTACTGGTGGGAGTCCCAGCGGTTGGACCAGGAAAGGTACTGATGTGAGCGATGACAATAAATATGCATCAAAGTACAATGGCGCACCTTGTGGAGCACAAAGCAATGATTAACAGCACGGAGTTGCACAATATAAACTTGTGCATGCTCCACGGATGAGAGGTGGGAAATCATAGAGCGGCATGATAACGATTCAGATAATATCGCTGGTTCCTGCTATTTCGTGTGCCGGCTGCTAATCCTGAGCGGGGGCCGTGCCTCTGGGTGACTCATTGGGAAAAGGGTGAATATTAGAGCAATATATAAGTGCGTATTAGAAATCTAGGAAATTCCTGACCGAGTCCATACAAGAAGAGCATAAAAGAAAAAATACTCATGGATTATTAGATGAAAGGTGCTGGAAGGGGCAGCGTCGGCGCTCGGGGAAATTCCACAGTGCTTAAGACTATGGTCCATTAACTAAGCTGGAAATGTTTATTAATGGTTAACTTGAAGGTTTCCAAATAACCGTCTATAACGGTTAATGAGGTGAGAAAGACATGGCTGCGCTCTGCCAAAAATAGCGCCACCTTTGTCCACAGGCTGAAAGCGGTATTGCACTTTAGCTAGGCTGAGCTGTAGTGCCAGACACATGCACGTTAGGCAATGTGCACACTGAGACTTTTTGCTGAGTTTTTGAAGCGGAAACTCCAATTTTTGTTTAAATATCTCTGCTTCAAAAACTCCTGAGAGTCTCAGTGTGACCATAATGCAGTGACATTTAGTATTTTGCTGAGTTTCAGAGCAATAAAACACATTTTTGTGATAGCATAAAAAAATGCAGTGTGAATAGGTCCTTAGAGTAAGTGCACACGGCGTCATTTACACCTCGGCACGGCCGGAGAGCTGCAGGAGAGTCCCGGCAATCGTGTTCTCTAGACGCAGCGGATCTTGCAGTCGCCCTTGCCGCCGGTTGTGAAGGATGGAGAGCCGGTGACTTCCCCGCACAAGCTGCCTGAACTGTGAGAACGGCATTTAACTGTTTCTGGATTTCCAAGCCCTGAAGTGGTTAAAAACAAAAAGTGACATGAGTCGTTTTGACAATGTGGTGCATTATGTTCTAACTCTTCCTATTCATTCTATACGGAATCCTCTTTGTTTTTTGAAATGTTTTCTGTTTAAATAAATAAAAGAAAACAAAAACAAAACAGTGGGCGCCGCGGCTTCCGAAGTATTCCACAGGAAACCTCTCCAAACCACATTCTGCCAAACCGAAAGAGTGCAAAAATGAGGGGAAAACCTCCCAAACGCCGCAGAAAAGAAGCAGCTCCTGAAGTTTCCTCTTCAAAACTCAACATTTTTGAACAACTCAAAAGCATGTTTTTATGCGCGGCTTTTACTAAATCCATTTTGGTCTATTTCTAGCAGATGAGTGGAAAATTACTATGGTCTAGTATTAGGGTCCGGGGTGAAGGAGAGCAGCTTGTGGGCGGGGGGTGGGAGAAGACCTCATGGTGCCCAATGTACGGATGTCAGATTGGGGCTCAGCATGGAAGCTGTGGAATGGGCAGCTGTCCGCTGTCACTATGGAGGCAGACGCCTGGAATTGTGTGGTGTATACAGTATAAATTATAGCTGTACTATACACAGTGGATATATAATAGTACAAACCATAGCTGTATTATATATATCAAAGACATAAACCCAACACTGTTGTTTTTGCTCCATTTTTCATGAGCTGAACCCAAAGATCTAAGACTTTTTCTATGAACACAAAAGGCCTTTTTCTCGCAACTATTCTTCACAACTTTGTCTATTCTGTGTGTAGTGATCACTTCTTTGTGGAGATAATCCACAGGTGTGCCTTAGGCTGACCAGCATGATTATTGCACAGGTGTGCCTAAGGCTGGCCAGCATGATTATTGCACAGGTGCGACTTAGGCTGGCCAGCATGATTATTGCACAGGTGTGCTTTAGGCTGGCCAGCATGATTATTGCACAGGTGTGCCTAAGGCTGACCAGCATGATTATTGCACAGGTGTGCCTAAGGCTGGCCAGCATGATTATTGCACAGGTGTGCCTTAGGCTGACCAGCATGATTATTGCACAGGTGTGCCTAAGGCTGGCCAGCATGATTATTGCACAGGTGCACCTAAGGCTGGCAAGCATGATTATTGGCCACTCTAAAATGTGCAGTCTTATCACACAGCACAATGCCACTGATGTTGTAAGTTCTGAGGGAGCGGGTTATTGGCTGCTGACTGCAGGAATGTCACCAGAGCCGCTGGCCTTGAGTTGAATGTTCATTTCTTGATCATAAGCTGTCCCCAAAGATGCTTCAGAAAAAGTGGCAGAACATTCAACCGGCCTCACACCCGCAGACCACGTGTAACCACAGCAGCCCAGGACCTCCACATGCAGCATCTTCACTTCCAAGATTGACTGAGACCGGTCACACGGACAGAGGCTGCAACAATCGGTGCAAAACCAAAAAATGTCTGCACAAACTGCTAGAAACCGTCTAAGGGAAGCTCATCTGCTGCTCGTCCTCCTCATCGGGGTCTTCACGTGACTGCAGTTTGTCATCCTAACCAACTTGAGTGGGCTAATGCTCCCATCCGATGCGTCTGGCACATTGGAGAGGTGTTCTCTTCACACATGAATCCAGATTTTCACTGCACAAGTCAGATGACAAACTGACAAGTGGTGGTCACACCACATACTGACTTTTTTCCTGCCCCCCCCCCAATCAGGAAAACTGCACATTTTAGAGTGGCCTTTTATTGTGGCCAGGCTAAGGCGCACCTGTGCAATATTCATGGTGTCTAATCAGCATCTTGATATGCCGCACCTGTGAGGTGGATGGACTATCTCGGCAAAAGGGAAGTGCTCACGACCACAGAATAGACCGATTTGTGAACAATATTTGAGAGAAAAAGACCTTTTGTGTCCATAGAAAAAGTCTTAGATCATGAAAAACAGATGCAAAAACAGAAGTGTGGAGTTATATTTTGTTGCGTGTATATACACAGTTTTACGCCCCAGTTTGCTGTATGTCCGTGTCATTACACATAGTCATGTCTATATCTGGGGACTCATTGTCTGATCCTTCCATAAAACCAGGTGATTCTGTGATACATAAATATGGCAACATTGTATCACTGATCCCAGGAGAGGAAGCCATTGTCTCCCGATTCTTCTACAACACTGCGCGCTTTGTTGAGTTCTGATAAAACAATGGTAATTACTTCTGGCTAATTACGTCTGTCCTCGTTTAGCCATTTTTAGCCGACAACAATGATATGTGCTCCGACCTTTGGGACTATGGCGCACCTGTGTGTAGGTAATCCAGTATAAGTATGCACAAACATGACTAGTTCAATCAGATCCCCCCTGGCCCCATATTAACAAGCCTTATAATCAAACATTGAGCCTATCTAAACAGACAGAGCTGCAGTGTAAAGCATGGGGGGGGTGATTGACTGACAGCCTGAGTGTTTGTGGATTTTAACTTCAGCACACTAATAAAGCTGTATAACAATGGACAATGCAGCAGTGGTTGGGTACTGCAAATTTGTCCATAAATGGCTGCCATGGTGCAATTTTGGGAGTGATTCCAGACCTTTCATACAAGAACAGTGCCACACCTGTGCACAGGCAGCACATGGTATTGCAGCTCAGCTCCATTACAGTGAACGTGGCACCACAGTACCTGGATACACAGGTGCTGCTGCTTTTGGTAGAAATTGGGATCTATTATTGTAACAGTAGGGGCGCGGGGCCATGTTTACTGCTGCACCGTGGTGTCATATAGTCATATGCTATCAATAGCCCGCTTCCTCCATATGTGATTGGGATGTGTCACTCGATGTCCCCTGTCCTTACCGTGCCAGGTTCCCATCACATTATTTTTCCGCATCAAAACATGCAATACCAATCCGCAATATTTATTGCATTCGTTATATATTTTGCAAGTGATTTTTTATTTTTTATGCATTTTTGGTGCATTTTTTTACTCTTGCATTTAAAAACATAACATTTTTTAGATGCATTTTTTTTCAGTTCTTTCTAGGATTAATAAAACACGGCTGCTTTCTTCTAGAAACGCTGCCCCCCCCTGTCTGCAGGCTGTGTGTGGAAATGCAGCTCAGGCCTAGTCATTGCAAAGTCAGATATAATTCATACAGTAGGGGGGGGGGGGGGGGTAAAAAATCCACCATGATTCTGTAATCCTGAGCGATCCCTTTAAGGACAGGCGTCTGGACTTGTGTAAGACAATTTCATCATCCTTCATTTATTTACTTACAACATCATCCCCCGCACTTTGTATATTTATTTATCATTGCAGTTACTCAACCGTGGAAAGAAGATGCTTCTCTTTTGTGGTTTTGTGTCTTGGGGACATTTAGAAAAATAATGGAAACCCCCCAAGAAGGAATTCCTTACAAAATGATGCCCCTTGCCCATCTGTCCTCACTGCAGAACATTAGATACAATGTTGTTCCTTAGTAGATACAATTGTATCGGACAGGACCCAGCACAGGTCAGATCTGCAGAAAGCCCCTTGTGCTCTTGGACGTGGGGGCACTTCTAATGACCCCCCATGCCCGGGCACAAGGCTGGCATCACCGCTCTTGGCTTTCTGTATGAGGTTTTCACGGTTTCACCTTCATGGAGGTCACCTACAATATTCCTGGCACAGGCTCTGATATCGAGCTGCCAACAACACTGCACTAAGTAGGTCACAAGACGAATGGGCATTGCCAAGCCTGGACCCAAGGACATATTCCCAGGACTTTTTCCCTCAATGCCCAAAACATCCTGAGTTGGAAATCAGCATTTTTATTGCATAAGCATTGGTGGCATGTGGTGGGCATTGTGTGGCACGGTGAGCATGGTGGCAATCATGGGAGCTTGGGGAATATACAGGTTATTTTGGCTGGATAGAGGGCATTATGACTGGATTTGCTGTTCACAAAGAGGCATTGTGGGCACGGTGTCTGGCAACGGCCATTATGGAGGGCAAGGTACTTGGCATGGAGGACACTGTCTGGCTTTGGCCATTATGGAGGTCATGGTACTTGGCATGGAGGACACTGTCTGGCTTTGGCCATTATGGAGGTCATGGTACTTGGCATGGAGGACACTGTCTGGCTTTGGCCATTATGGAGGTCATGCCACTTGGCATTGTGGGCTTTGTGTCTGGCATGGGCCATTATGGAGGGCATGGGCCATTATGGAGGTCATGGTACTTGGCATGGGGGCTTTGTGTCTGGCATGGGCCATTATGGAGGTCATGGTACTTGGCATGGAGGACACTGTGTCAGGCATAGGCCATTATGGAGGTCATGGTACTTGGCATGGGGGCATTGTGACTGGCATTGGCCATTATTGAGGTCATGGTACTTGGCATGGGGAGCACTGTGACTGACATTGTCTATTATGGAGGTCATGGTACTTGGCATGGGGGCATTGTGACTGGCATTGGCCATTATGGAGGTCATGGTACTTGGCATGGGGGGCATTGTGACTGGCATTGGCCATTATAGAGGTCATGGTACTTGGCATGGAGGACACTGTGTCAGGCATAGGCCATTATGGAGGTCATGGTACTTGGCATGGGGGGCATTGTGACTGGCATTGGCCATTATGGAGGTCATGATACTTTGGCACTGGGGGCTTTGTGACTGGCATAGAAGATATTGACGCTGTCATGGGAGCAGTGGATCTTTTTAAAGGGGTTTCAGGTGGCATAGGTAGGGGTTTTGATGATGAAATGAGGGGCATTGATTGAGGGTCTTATCACTAGCATGGAGGGCATTGTAGCCATCATGTGGTTCGTAAAGTAAGGATAGAGAGCACAGGGCGCAACTATAATAGATACCGGGGATGCAATTACACCCGGACCTAGGGGGGGGGGGGGCAAAAAGACCAATATTATTAAAAACGTGCAATAATTGGGGGTCCCACTGTATCTTTTGCATTGGGGCCCACGAGCTTCCAGTTTCGCCCCTGGCTGTGGCCCTCATGGAGGGTAGGAAGCTGTCAGGGGGCAATGAAGTATAAGGCACAGATTTTTTACAGCCCATAAGACTTTATAGCCTTCTGCGTATTTACCAGGAGGCGCAGCAATGGCCGTGCTCTTATGTACCCCACCCAGCGCTCTCCTTCCAGTGTGTCTCCCACTGGGCCTCTCTGCGCAGATCATTAACCCTTCCTGTCCCACTGAACCATTAAACAAACATTCATGAACTCCTGACAAGAGTCAAGTGCTAAAAAAATAAGCAAGAATTCCAAGACGATGTGCGAGAGCCGCAGGAAAATAGAGAAATCCTCACAAATCCCGCTGTACACGAGACGTGCGCATGGATTTATCTCCGCTCACACCAAGAAAGAGATCAACAAAAAAGGGACAAAGTAAGAAAGTCACAAAAGTAAGAAAGACGGGAAATCGGAAGACGTTTAAGGCTATGTGCGCACTTTGCGTCGAGGTAGTTGCAGTTCAAAAAGCATCCTCTGGCAGAAAGGACAATGCTTTGGCTTTAAAAATACATGTAAAACGCAAAAAAAAGTAGCCTATGCGCACCTTGCGGTTTTCATGAGTGTTTAGTGCTTTTCCGGTGCTTTTAGAAACGCTGCAGTTTTGTATTAAATGGAATGGATGGGAAACGCAGCTAAAATGGCAAAAACAATTGACACGCTGCTTCTTTAAATGCTGAGTTTTTGCCCAAATTTATGCAAATTAAACGCAGTGTTTTTGAACAGCAAAGTGCGCACAAGAAAGCTCAATGTCCCATTGACTTTGCTTGAAAAGCAAAACGCAAGCATTTTGGCATGAAAATGCTGCAGTGGAAAAGCAAAGTGCGCACATAGCCTAAGTTGTATTAAAGGTAATATCCAACATTGGAAATAACCATCTGTTTTCTCAGCGCAAGCTGTGTGCACAGCTTGCATCTGGTATTGCATCCCTACCCCATTCATTTCCATGGAGCTGAGCTGCAAGCATGGACTGGCCCTTTAAGGAGCCATAATCTGGACCTGTAGTGTGAATGGATCCCTGTGCTCCTCCCCGGCGCGCTCCTGTAGTTGTATATATATATATATTCTAGTATAATACATTCCCGGCGCTTTCCCCGGAGAACTGGAAATTCCAAGTCACTCCTTTCTCTTGCGGAGTCCGCCAGCGCTGGCAGCAGCTGCCTCACTGCGGCCTCCATAGACTGGCGCATGTCAGAGCTGGAGGAAGCTCAGAGCAGCTGAAACGCCATCCAGATGTCAGGAGCGGCCTCCAGATGTGATCGGGGACAAGGACAGATGTGACAAGGGCAGATGTCACAAGGGCAGATGTGACAAGGGCAGATGTGACAAGGACAGATGTGACAAGGGCAGATGTGACAAGGGCAGATGTGACAAGGGCAGATGTGACAAGGACAGATGTGACAAGGGCAGATGTGACAAGGGCAGATGTGACAAGGACAGACGTGACAAGGGCAGACGTGACAAGGGCAGATGTGACAAGGACAGACGTGACAAGGACAGACGTGACAAGGGCAGACGTGACAAGGGCAGATGTGACAAGGACAGATGTGGCAAGGGCAGATGTGACAAGGGCAGATGTGACAAGGACAGATGTGACAAGGACAGACGTGACAAGGACAGATGTGACAAGGGCAGACGTGACAAGGGCAGATGTGACAAGGGCAGATGTGACAAGGGCAGATGTGACAAGGACAGATGTGACAAGGACAGACGTGACAAGGACAGACGTAACAAGGACAGATGTGACAAGGACAGATGTGACAAGGACAGATGTAACAAGGACAGATGTGACAAGGACAGATGTAACAAGGACAGATGTGACAAGGACAGATGTGACAAGGACAGATGTGACAAGGACAGATGTGACAAGGGCAGATGTGACAAGGGCAGATGTGACAAGGGCAGACGTGACAAGGGCAGACGTGACAAGGGCAGACGTGACAAGGGCAGACGTGACAAGGACAGATGTAACAAGGACAGATGTGACAAGGACAGATGTGACAAGGACAGATGTGACAAGGACAGATGTGACAAGGACAGATGTGACAAGGGCAGATGTGACAAGGGCAGATGTGACAAGAGCAGATGTGACAAGGGCAGATGTGACAAGGGCAGATGTGACAAGGGCAGACGTGACAAGGGCAGATGTGACAAGGGCAGACGTGACAAGGGCAGACGTGACAAGGGCAGATTTGACAAGGGCAGACGTGACAAGGGCAGATGTGACAAGGGCAGATGTAACAAGGGCAGACGTGACAAGGGCAGATTTGACAAGGGCAGATGTAACAAGGACAGACGTGACAAGGGCAGATGTGACAAGGGCAGATGTAACAAGGGCAGACGTGACAAGGGCAGACGTGACAAGGGCAGATGTAACAAGGACAGACGTGACAAGGGCAGATGTGACAAGGACAGATGTAACAAGGACAGATGTGACAAGGGCAGACGTGACAAGGACAGATGTGACAAGGGCAGACGTGACAAGGGCAGATGTGACAAGGGCAGATGTGACAAGGGCAGATGTAACAAGGACAGATGTGACAAGGACAGATGTAACAAGGACAGATGTGACAAGGACAGATGTGACAAGGACAGATGTGACAAGGGCAGATGTGACAAGGGCAGATGTGACAAGGGCAGATGTGACAAGAGCAGATGTGACAAGAGCAGATGTGACAAGGGCAGATGTGACAAGGGCAGATGTAACAAGGGCAGACGTGACAAGGGCAGATGTGACAAGGGCAGACGTGACAAGGGCAGACGTGACAAGGGCAGATTTGACAAGGGCAGACGTGACAAGGGCAGATGTGACAAGGGCAGATGTAACAAGGGCAGACGTGACAAGGGCAGATTTGACAAGGGCAGATGTAACAAGGACAGACGTGACAAGGGCAGATGTGACAAGGGCAGATGTAACAAGGGCAGACGTGACAAGGGCAGACGTGACAAGGGCAGATGTAACAAGGACAGACGTGACAAGGGCAGATGTGACAAGGGCAGATGTGACAAGGACAGATGTGACAAGGGCAGATGTGACAAGGGCAGATGTGACAAGGGCAGATGTGACAAGGACAGATGTGACAAGGGCAGACGTGACAAGGGCAGATGTGACAAGGGCAGACGTGACAAGGGCAGATGTGACAAGGACAGATGTGACAAGGACAGATGTGACAAGGGCAGATGTGACAAGGGCAGATGTGACAAGGACAGATGTGACAAGAGCAGATGTCACAAGGGCAGATGTGACAAGGGCAGACGTGACAAGGGCAGATGTGACAAGGGCAGACGTGACAAGGGCAGATGTGACAAGGACAGATGTGACAAGGGCAGATGTGACAAGGACAGATGTGACAAGGACAGATGTGACAAGGGCAGATGTGACAAGGGCAGATGTGACAAGGACAGATGTGACAAGAACAGATGTCACAAGGGCAGACGTGACAAGGGCAGATGTGACAAGGGCAGACGTGACAAGGGCAGACGTGACAAGGGCAGATGTGACAAGGGCAGATGTGACAAGGGCAGACGTGACAAGGGCAGACGTGACAAGGGCAGATGTGACAAGGGCAGATGTGACAAGGACAGAAGTGACAAGGGCAGATGTGACAAGGGCAGATGTGACAAGGGCAGACGTGACAAGGGCAGACGTGACAAGGGCAGACGTGACAAGGGCAGATGTGACAAGGACAGATGTGACAAGGGCAGATGTAACAAGGACAGAAGTGACAAGGGCAGATGTGACAAGGGCAGATGTGACAAGGGCAGACGTGACAAGGGCAGACGTGACAAGGGCAGATGTGACAAGGGCAGACGTGACAAGGGCAGATGTGACAAGGGCAGATGTGACAAGGGCAGACGTGACAAGGGCAGATGTGACAAGGGCAGACGTGACAAGGGCAGATGTGACAAGGACAGATGTGACAAGGGCAGATGTAACAAGGGCAGACGTGACAAGGGCAGACGTGACAAGGGCAGATGTGACAAGGGCAGATGTGACAAGGGCAGATGTGACAAGGGCAGACGTGACAAGGTCAGACGTGACAAGGGCAGACGTGACAAGGGCAGACGTGACGAGGGCAGATGTGACGAGGGCAGATGTGACAAGGACAGATGTGACAAGGGCAGATGTGACAAGGGCAGATGTGACAAGGGCAGATGTAACAAGGACAGACGTGACAAGGGCAGATGTGACAAGGGCAGATGTGACAAGGGCAGACGTGACAAGGGCAGATGTGACAAGGGCAGATGTGACAAGGGCAGATGTAACAAGGACAGACGTGACAAGGGCAGATGTGACAAGGGCAGATGTGACAAGGGCAGATGTAACAAGGGCAGATGTGACAAGGACAGATGTGACAAGGGCAGACGTGACAAGGGCAGATGTGACAAGGGCAGACGTGACAAGGGCAGATGTGACAAGGACAGATGTGACAAGGGCAGATGTGACAAGGGCAGACGTGACAAGGGCAGACGTGACAAGGGCAGATGTGACAAGGGCAGACGTGACAAGGGCAGATGTGACAAGGGCAGATGTGACAAGGGCAGACGTGACAAGGGCAGACGTGACAAGGGCAGACGTGACGAGGGCAGATGTGACGAGGGCAGATGTGACAAGGACAGATGTGACAAGGGCAGATGTGACAAGGGCAAGGACAGACGTGACAAGGGCAGATGTGACAAGGGCAGATGTGACAAGGGCAGACGTGACAAGGGCAGATGTGACAAGGGCAGATGTGACAAGGGCAGATGTAACAAGGACAGACGTGACAAGGGCAGATGTGACAAGGGCAGATGTGACAAGGGCAGATGTAACAAGGGCAGACGTGACAAGGGCAGATGTGACAAGGGCAGATGTGACAAGGGCAGATGTGACAAGGGCAGACGTGACAAGGGCAGACGTGACAAGGACAGATGTGACAAGGGCAGATGTGACAAGCGCAGACGTGACAAGGGCAGACGTGACAAGGGCAGACGTGACAAGGACAGACGTGACAAGGGCAGACGTGACAAGGGCAGACGTGACAAGGGCAGACGTGACAAGGGCAGACGTGACAAGGACAGATGTGACAAGGGCAGATGTGACAAGGGCAGACGTGACAAGGGCAGACGTGACAAGGACAGATGTGACAAGGACAGAAGTGACAAGGGCAGATGTAACAAGGACAGATGTGACAAGGACAGATGTGACAAGGGCAGATGTAACAAGGGCAGATGTGACAAGGGCAGATGTGACAAGGGCAGATGTAACAAGGACAGATGTGACAAGGGCAGATGTGACAAGGGCAGATGTAACAAGGGCAGATGTGACAAGGGCAGACGTGACAAGGGCAGATGTGACAAGGGCAGATGTGACAAGGGCAGATGTAACAAGGACAGATGTGACAAGGACAGATGTGACAAGGACAGATGTAACAAGGGCAGATGTGACAAGGACAGATGTGACAAGGGCAGATGTAACAAGGGCAGATGTGACAAGGGCAGACGTGACAAGGGCAGACGTGACAAGGGCAGACGTGACAAGGACAGATGTGACAAGGACAGATGTGACAAGGGCAGATGTAACAAGGACAGATGTGACAAGGACAGATGTGACAAGGGCAGATGTAACAAGGGCAGATGTGACAAGGGCAGATGTAACAAGGACAGATGTGACAAGGACAGATGTGACAAGGGCAGATGTGACAAGGGCAGATGTGACAAGGACAGATGTGACAAGGACAGATGTGACAAGGACAGATGTAACAAGGACAGATGTAACAAGGGCAGATGTGACAAGGACAGATGTGACAAGGACAGATGTGACAAGGACAGACGTGACAAGGACAGATGTGACAAGGACAGACGTGACAAGGACAGATGTGACGGCTGCAGAGGGAATAGTATGTCTGCAATCTGAAATATAGGAACTGAGCAGCAGCTCCTGGGCTGGGTCTACAGGCTGCTGCTACAGGCCTCCTCTTCTACCACCCATCTCCTGAGCCATATCCCATATCCTCACCATGTTCCCAGGAGTTTACCCAAACCATGCACACTTTTATTTATCTGGATTTCGCAAGAAAACTCTGTCCTCCCACTGAATTCCACTGTCCCCATCCAGACCCCTGTGTCCTGTTCCAGACCCATTGTTCCTCCATGCAGACCCCTTTGTTCTCCCATAGAGCCCACTGTCCCCCATCCAGACCCCTCTGTCCTGTTCCAGACCCATTGTTCCTCCATGCAGACCCCTTTGTTCTCCCATAGAAACCTCTGTCCTGTTTCAGACCCATTTTTCCTCCATGCAGACCCCTCTATCCTCCTACAACCTTCTCTGTCCTTCTTCAGATCCCTCTGTCCTTCTTCTCACCACTCTGTCCTCCTCCAGACTCCCTTGTCCTCTTTCAGACTCCTTTATCCTCCTCCAGACAACTGAGTACTCCTCCAGACCTATCTGCCCTCCTCCTCCTGACCCCTCTGTCCTCTATCAGACCCCTTTGTCTTCCTACAGACTCTTCTGTCCTCTTCCAGGCTCCTCGGTGCACCTCCCGAATCCTCTATCCACCTCCAGACCCTTTTGTCCTCCTCCAGACCCCACCGTCTCCTTACAGTCTTGTCCATGCCCCTCCAGACACTTCCATCCTCTCCAGCCCCTCTATCGCCCCCTTTGTCCCTTGTTTCTCTCCACATGTCACTTTCAGGCCCCCATGTTCCCTCTAGACTGTTATTTGCCCTCCAAACCCCTCTGCCATCTTGCCGCTGCTTTCAGCTGATGGTAACCTAATGTGTATGACCAGCATACGAGTTATGGTCTTGAAGGGTCACAACTAGTCCTGAGGACCTGATTCCACACTCGGAGCATGAACCTATGAACAAATAATAATCCGCTGCATTCCTAATGTGATTTATCAGAAACTGTGGAAAGGAAGCACAGGTAAGGCCTTCCCTGGCTATACACCAGGTTATTCAGAGGTAATGAACTCCCCTCGGAGGGTTGTGGTAGTCACAACACCTGTAATCACGCGGCAGATATGGCGCACAGCCGCAGCCCCGAATGGAGACGATACGTGGAATATGGAGGAAAGTGGGGTTTATGCCGCATTTCAGAATTTCAATCTCCTTCATCAGGACACCAAGAGAAAGGGATTGTTCATTTTGTCCTGATGAAGGAGATTGAAATCTCTGAAACGCGTAGACCTGTACAAGAATAAAAAGAGGTGAATTCATCAACTTTGCATCTTGGTGTTAGCGCGGCATAAACCCCACTTTCCTCCACAAGATGTGATTTATCGGCAGTGGTATGTGCACATTGTGTGTATCGGAGCGGTCCGTTGGGGTACACGGTATATATACACGACGTTCCGCCATACATTCTGCTTCCTGGAATTCCCATTCTGGAGTAACGTGAATGAATTCAGCTTTTACCATAAGAGGCCCTGTGAGGTCGGCCTCGGCCTCCACTCCTCCAGGCACGTAGCAAAGCCGATAAGAAAAATTCCATTGTATGAATATATTACCAGCTCCACTACATGAACCAAATATATCTCCCTGCGTCCAGTCACAGATCACATTCCTCTTCTCATCCAACCATCTTTCCAGTTAGGAAATGTCCTAATGAGATATGTGAAGGTGTCAGGAGGCGACGGCCGATACACTCAACACCTGGATGTGTAACGCAAGAGCACTGTGCCCTGTGTATAATACTGCCACACACTGTGCCCTGTGTATAATACTGCCACACACTATGGCCCGGAATATAATCCTGCCACACACTGTGCCCCTGTATATAATACTGCCATACACTGTGCCCCTGTATATAATACTGCCATACACTGTGCCCCTGTATATAATACTGCCACACACTGTGCCCCCTGTATATAATACTGCCATACACTGTGCCCCCTGTATATAATACTGCCATACACTGTGCCCCCTGTATATAATACTGCCACACACTGTGCCCCCTGTATATAATACTACCACACTGTGCCCCCTGTATATAATACTGCCATACACTGTGCCCCCTGTATATAATACTGCCACACACTGTGCCCCCTGTATATAATACTACCACACTGTGCCCCTGTATATAATACTGCCATACACTGTGCCCCTGTATATAATACTGCCACACACTGTGCCCCCTGTATATAATACTACCACACTGTGCCCCCTGTATATAATACTGCCATACACTGTGCCCCCTGTATATAATACTGCCACACACTGTGCCCCCTGTATATACTGCCACACACTGTGCCCCTGTATAATAATAATAATCTTTATTTCTATAGCGCCAACATATTCCGCAGCACTTTACAATTCAGGAGGATCATATACAAACAAGTAACAGTTATAGAAATACAATATTTAGAGGAAAAAAAAGAAAAAACACAACCCTGCTCGTGAGAGCTTACAATCTACAATGAGATGGGGGGGAAAGGTACAAGTGCTTATTTACAATGACAATCCAGCCATCTCACGGAAATGGGGGATAGATAATGACTTCCTGGATCAGAGCCTTGAGATGCCTTTGGGTGCCATGGAGTTTGATGTGAGAAGTTGTAGAGGGACTATGTGAATCGAATCTGATTAGGGAGTGTGATAGGCCACCCTAAAAAGATGCGTCTTTAGGGTGCGTCTGAAGCTGAGTAAGTTATATATAATACTACCACACACTGTACCCCTGTATATGATACTGCCACACACTGTGCCCCTGTATATGATACTGCCACACACTGTGCCCCTATATATCATACTGCCACACTGTGCCCCTGTATATAATACTGCCACACACTGTGCCCCTGTATATGATACTGCCACACACTGTGCCCCTGTATATGATACTGCCACACACTGTGCCCCTATATATCATACTGCCACACTGTGCCCCTGTATATAATACTGCCACACACTGTGCCCCTGTATATGATACTGCCACACACTGTGCCCCTATATATCATACTGCCACACTGTGCCCCTGTATATAATACTGCCACACACTGTGCCTCTTTATATAATACTGCCACATACTGTTACCCTGTATATAATACTGCCACACTGTGCCCCTGTATATCATACTGCCACACTGTGCCCCTGTATATAATACTACCACACACTGTACCCCTGTATATGATACTGCCACACACTGTGCCCCTGTATATGATACTGCCACACACTGTGCCCCTATATATCATACTGCCACACTGTGCCCCTGTATATAATACTGCCACACACTGTGCCCCTGTATATGATACTGCCACACACTGTGCCCCTATATATCATACTGCCACACTGTGCCCCTGTATATAATACTGCCACACACTGTGCCTCTTTATATAATACTGCCACATACTGTTACCCTGTATATAATACTGCCACACTGTGCCCCTGTATATAATACTGCCACACACTGTACCCCTGTATATGATACTGCCACACACTGTGCCCCTATATATCATACTGCCACACTGTGCCCCTGTATATAATACTGCCACACACTGTGCCCCTGTATATGATACTGCCACACACTGTGCCCCTATATATCATACTGCCACACTGTGCCCCTGTATATAATACTGCCACACACTGTGCCTCTTTATATAATACTGCCACATACTGTTACCCTGTATATAATACTGCCACACTGTGCCCCTGTATATAATACTGCCACACACTGTACCCCTGTATATGATACTGCCACACACTGTGCCCCTATATATCATACTGCCACACTGTGCCCCTGTATATAATACTGCCACACACTGTGCCTCTGTATATAATACTGCCACATACGGTTACCCTGTATATAATACTGCCACACTGTGCCCCTGTATATAATACTGCCACACACTGTACCCCAGTATATGATACTGCCACACACTGTGCCCCTATAAATCATACTGCCACACTGTGCCCCTGTATATAATACTGCCACACACTGTGCCTCTGTGTATAATACTGCCACATACGGTTACCCTGTATATAATACTGCCACATACTGTGCCCCCTGTATATAATACTGCCATATACTGTCCCCCGGTATATAATACTGCCACACACTGTGCCTCTACATATAATCCTGCTACACATTGTGCCTCTACATATAATCCTGCCACACACTGTGCCCCTGTATATAATACTGTCATACACTGTGCCCCTGTATATAATACTGCCGCACTGTGCCCCTGTATATAATACTGCCACACTGTGCCCCCTATATATAATCTTGCAACACACTGTGCCCCTATATATAATCCTGCCACACTGTGCCCCCTGTATATAATACTGTCACACACTGTGCCCCCTGTATATAATACTGCCACACACTGTGCCCCCTGTATATACTGCCACTCACTGTGCCCCTGTATATAATACTGCCACACTGTGTCCCTGTATATAATACTGCCACACTGTGCCCCCTGTATATAATACTGCCACACTGTGCCCCTGTATATAATACTGCCACACTGTGCCCCCTGTATATAATACTGCCACACTGTGCCCCTGTATATAATACTGCCACACACTGTGCCCCCTGTATATAATACTACCACACTGTGCCCCTGTATATACTACCATACTGTGCCCCTGTATATAATAATACAACACACTGTGCCCCTGTATATAATACTGCCCCACTGTGCCCCTGTATATAATACTGCCACACACTGTACCCCTGTATATAATACTGCCACACTGTGCCCCTGTATATAATACTGCCACACACTGTGCCTCTGTGTATAATACTGCCACATACGGTTACCCTGTATATAATACTGCCACATACTGTGCCCCCTGTATATAATACTGCCATATACTGTCCCCCGGTATATAATACTGCCACACACTGTGCCTCTACATATAATCCTGCCACACATTGTGCCTCTACATATAATCCTGCCACACACTGTGCCCCTGTATATAATACTGTCATACACTGTGCCCCTGTATATAACACTGCCATACACTGTGCCCCTGTATATAATACTGCCGCACTGTGCCCCTGTATATAATACTGCCACACACTGTGCCTCTACATATAATCCTGCCACACATTGTGCCTCTACATATAATCCTGCCACACACTGTGCCCCTGTATATAATACTGTCATACACTGTGCCCCTGTATATAACACTGCCATACACTGTGCCCCTGTATATAATACTGCCGCACTGTGCCCCCTATATATAATACTGCAACACACTGTGCCCCTATATATAATCCTGCCACACTGTGCCCCCTGTATATAATACTGTCACACACTGTGCCCCCTGTATATAATACTGCCACACACTGTGCCCCCTGTATATACTGCCACTCACTGTGCCCCTGTATATAATACTGCCACACTGTGCCCCTGTATATAATACTGCCACACTGCGCCCCTATATATAATACTGCCACACTGTGCCCCCTGTATATAATACTGCCACACTGTGCCCCTGTATATAATACTGCCACACACTGTGCCCCCTGTATATAATACTACCACACTGTGCCCCTGTATATAATAATACAACACTGTGCCCCTGTATATAATACTGCCACACACTGTACCCCTGTATATAATACTGCCACACTGTGCCCCTGTATATAATACTGCCACACTGTGCCCCTGTATATAATACTGCCACACTGTGCCCCTGTATATAATACTGCCACACTGTGCGCCTGTATATAATACTGCCACACTGTGCCCCTATATATAATACTACCACACTGTGCCCCTGTATATAATACTGCCACACTGTTCCCCTGTATATAATACTGCCACACACTGTGTCCCATATATAATGCCACACTGTGCCCCTGTATATAATACTGCCACACTGTGCCCCTGTATATAATACCGCCACACACTTTGCCCCTGTATATAGTACTGCCACACTGTGCCCCTGTATATAATACTGCCACACACTGTGCCCCCTGTATATAATACTGCCACACACTGTGCCCCCTGTATATACTACCACACTGTGCCCCTGTATATAATACTGCCCCACTGTGCCCCTGTATATAATATTGCCACACACTGTGCCCCTGTATATAATACTGCCAGACACTGTGCCCCTGTATATAATACTGCCACACACTGTGCCCCTGTATATAATACTGCCACACATTGCGCCCCTGTATATAATACTGCCACACACTGTGCCCCCTGTATATAATACTACCACACTGTGCCCCTGTATATAATACTGCCCCACTGTGCCCCTGTATATAATACTGCCACACACTGTGCCCCTGTATATAATACTGCCACACACTGTGCCCCTGTATATAATACTGCCACACACTGTGCCCCTGTATATAATACTGCCCCACTGTGCCCCTGTATATAATACTGCCCCACTGTGCCCCTGTATATAATACTGCCACACTGTGCCCCTGTATATAATACTGCCACACACTGTGCCCCTGTATATAATACTGCCACACACTGTGCCCCTGTATATAATACTGCCACACACTGTGCCCCTGTATATAATACTGCCACACACTGTGCCCCTGTATATAATACTGCCACACACTGTGCCCCTGTATATAATACTGCCACACACTGTGCCCCTGTATATAATACTGCCACACACTGTGCCCCTGTATATAATACTGCCCCACTGTGCCCCTGTATATAATACTGCCACACACTGTGCCCCTGTATATAATACTGCCACACACTGTGACCCTGTATATAATACTGCCACACACTGTGCCCCTGTATATAATACTGCCACACACTGTGCCCCTGTATATAATACTGCCACACACTGTGCCCCTGTATATAATACTGCCACACACTGTGACCCTGTATATAATACTGCCACACTGTGCCCCTGTATATAATACTGCCCCACTGTGCCCCTGTATATAATACTGCCACACACTGTGCCCCTGTATATAATACTGCCACACACTGTGACCCTGTATATAATACTGCCACACACTGTGCCCCTGTATATAATACTGCCACACACTGTGCCCCTGTATATAATACTGCCACACACTGTGCCCCTGTATATAATACTGCCACACACTGTGCCCCTGTATATAATACTGCCCCACTGTGCCCCTGTATATAATACTGCCACACACTGTACCCCTGTATATAATACTGCCACACACTGTGCCCCTGTATATAATACTGCCCCACTGTGCCCCTGTATATAATACTGCCACACACTGTGCCCCTGTATATAATACTGCCACACACTGTGCCCCTGTATATAATACTGCCCCACTGTGCCCCTGTATATAATACTGCCACACACTGTGCCCCTGTATATAATACTGCCACACACTGTGCCCCTGTATATAATACTGCCCCACTGTGCCCCTGTATATAATACTGCCACACACTGTGCCCCTGTATATAATACTGCCACACACTGTGCCCCTGTATATAATACTGCCCCACTGTGCCCCTGTATATAATACTGCCACACACTGTGCCCCTGTATATAATACTGCCACACACTGTGCCCCTGTATATAATACTGCCACACACTGTGCCCCTGTATATAATACTGCCACACACTGTGACCCTGTATATAATACTGCCACACACTGCGCCCCGGTATATAATACTGCCACACACTGTGCCCCTGTATATAATACTGCCACACACTGTGCCCCTGTATATAATACTGCCACACTGTGCCCCTGTATATAATACTGCCACACACTGTGACCCTGTATATAATACTGCCTGATCACAGTCTGGGACCTGTATTTGCAGGTTTATTACACTGCACACAGTTTATACAATATACTCTTGTCATTTCATCACTATATACAATGTCTCCACCTTTACAGTATACGACATCTGAGTCAGCAGATCCTGACAAACCAGAATGTGGATGAAAACATGTAGCAGAGCTGAGTGTGTGGTTCTCTTGTGTCCTGACAGTGACAGACGGACGTTACCTGGTGAATGGTGCAGATGTGTCTGATATTAGGGGGCTCTATGAGGAGGGGCTCGCACGGGGCTGCAGTGTGGGGTTTTCCAGACAGATGGGAAGTTTGGCTGCAGTGGGGTGGGAGTGGGTGTAGCCTGAAGATGACATACATAAGAGCAGCCTGTGATGCAGGAGCCGTCAGTACCAACCCCAGAGCCACAGCCACAGCCTCCAGAACAGCAGCCTCACAGGTAAGGAAAGAAGGGGTCACCAGTGCACAGCTGGAACAGAAATGCTGCCATCCAGGATGGCTGATTCACCAGTGCCGCACTGCATCACTGCCATGAGGACACAGTCAGCTCTGCTACATCCAGGGTATAGAGTATATACAATGATACAGGGGCAGAGATATCATCGGTGCGGCCACACAGGGGGTCACCACCTCCACATCAGGGGGATTGTGCTGCAGCGGGTCCATATACTGTTCTTGCACAGGGGGCTTTTCTGTCTGTGTCTGTCAGTGCTTGAACAATTGGATGACCCCACTATAGACATCTGATACATATCACAAAACATGTATAATTTCCTGTGCAGTTGAATGCGATCTATTGCTCCCTGTTATCAGCCCAGAGTGAGCCTGTCTGCTTTTAGTGAATGGCTGGTAATACATGACTTGTGCCATGTCCCTCTCCAGATCATGCGCCCACGTCAGCTAAAGGCACTGATTCCAAAATGTTTCATCTTGCAAAATCTTGTATATTTAGGGAAGAAAGGTCCCATGTGAGTGCGGTCACAGCTCTGAAGGATGGGGACAACCGAGAATCGTGTCTGGATGTCACCTTGTTCCTCCATTAAAGGGACAGCCCTTTACTTATCACAATGGACTTGTCCCCACAGTTTGTGTTAAATAAATATTTACATTACCAGTAACACTTTTGCTACATTATATTGTTATTTTTTAAATAATGTAGCATTTTTTGTTACCTCTGCCATTCTTGCTGGAAAAGTATAAATATTTTGACAATTAGGGGCAAAAATTCTCCAAGTCAAAGGGGTAAGAGGACACATCCAAAGGGTAACATTGCCAGGAGGAATAACAGAGGGATAGAACCAAAGATAGAAGAATCCAGAATTGATATTTCATGGGGTCAACAAAATATTTACAGGAAGAGAAATGTCACAGTTTATTTAGCCTCTGCTTTATTTTTATATATATATATATATATATACACACACATATATATATATGTATACATATATATATACATACATATATATGTATATATATACATATATATACACATATGTATATATAAATATATATATATGTATATAAATATATATATATGTATATAAATATATATGTATATAAATATATATATATGTATATATATATATATATATATATATATATATATATATATATGTATATATATATATATGTATATATATATATATATATATATATATATGTATATATGTATATATATATATATATATATATATATATATATATATATATATATATATATATAGTTACTCATCAGCAGGCTGCTGTTGACAGATCTTGTACTGGTGTCTTTATAAATGTAGCATATGTAGCCTCGAGGTTTGGTTTGGCTTCCATGTTGTGAATCAGACCCACGTGTATAAGTAACATATAGGGCACTATGGAGGCACGGAGCCCACCTTCTCACCGCCGTCACGTGTCGGGGGTCCTGTCCTGTGGGATGGCTTTGTACCCCTGTTTGCTATGCTGGTGGAGAAGGGGCAGCCACAGGCTGGTGGCTGGGATGAATAATGGCTGAGGCTTCTTGCATTCTTTGGACTCGGTCCATATTACAGTGAAGTGGTTTATTCCTGGCTGCATTTTCTTAGCACGCAACAGCCCAGAGAAGTGACATTTGTATAGAAGCTCCTGTCCTGAAAGGAATCCATAAAAATCATAATGATCTGATGGAACGTAAAGCAATAATGGCTTTCTTCATAGTCAAATATGTTTTCGAAAGAGAGAGGTTTGTCCTGAGGTTTATGGAGTAATTGCTGATTTGCAAAAGCATTCCAACCATCCAAGAAAACCGTGACCTCCTGCCCTTTCTCCACGGCGGGTGTAGATCCACCCACAAGTCTTCAAATGATACAATGGTGGACAAAAGAAGCAGCCATGATCATTAAAGGGGTTCACCATTAGATAGGTGATAACTTATAGATCGGTGGGAATCGGAGAACTGGAACTTGCAGTGATCAGCAATATGGGGGCAGCATGGTGGCTCAGTGGTTAGCTGTGTACTGTGACTCAGTGGTTAGCTCTGTAAGGTGGCTCAATTGTTATCTCTGTATGGTGGCTCAGTGGTTAGCTCTGTATGGTAGGTCAGTGGTTAGCCTTAGTATGGTGGCTCAGTAATTTCCTCTGTATCGTGGCTCAGTGGTAAGTTCTGTACAGTGTCTCAGTGGTAAGCTCTGAACAGTGGCTCAGTGGTTAGCTCTGTACAATGGCTCAGTGGTTAGCTCTGCATGGTGCCTCAGTGCTTAGTTCTGTATGGTGCCTCAGTAGTTAGCTCTATATGGTGGCTCAGTGTTTAGTTCTCTACAGTGGCTCAGTGGTTAGCTCTGAACAGTGGCTTTGTGGTTAGCTCTGTATGGTAGCTCAATGATTAGCTCTCTACGGTGGCTCGGTGGTTAGCTCTGTACAGTGGCTCAAAGGTTAGCTTTCTATGGTGGCTCAATGGTTAGCTCTGTACGGTGGCTCAGTGGTTAGCTCTGTACAGTGGCTCAACGGTTAGCTCTCTATGATGGCTCAATGTTTAGCTCTGTACGGTGGCTCTGTACGGTGGCTCAGTGGTTAGCTCTGTACGGTAGCTCAGTGGTTAGCTCTGTACGGTAGCTCAGTGGTTAGCTCTCTATGGTGGCTCAGTGGTTAGCTCTGTACAGTGGCTCAGTGGTTAGCTCTGTATGGATGGACAGCATTTATACATAGACCGGAGGGACCCCCGGAGCAGGGCAGGGGTGCGGGAGTCGTGGGGACTGGACTTGATGATTATGGATATTTTGCTGCTTTTGGGGAACTTGTGGCTTCCCGTATACATCTCTCCAGGACTACACGTGGCCCCTCCGATATTCCTTTAAGCTTTAGTCCACATTTGGTGAGAGGCTGAAACCTTTCTCCTTTGGTGCAATGTTGGAGACGTTCTCAGCCATTGTTGGGAGTTGACATGAAGGAACTTAAAGTTCAGAGCGAGGTAAAGTGGCCACAACCTGATTAATATTCCCCATCCTGCCTGGGTGTATACAGTATATATCTATATGATAATTATGTATTAATAATAGTCATTATCGGGGTGTATGCTGGAAAGTCTCCAGCTCTCTGCAGACAACGCTCGGGATTGCTCAATAGCAGCAGATACACTGAACAGGAATGGCCGTTTTGACCTTTTTCATGCTTCCGATGGCTTTACCGTCAGGAGGAAGCGTCTGTTTACGGGACTATATCTCATCCTCGCTAATTTTACTTCCTTCCTTTGTAGCTGATTTTGATACATGAAGGATATTAAATCCAAGATGGCTGCGGTGGCTCCAGTGGCCACAACGGAGAACATTACCGGGAAGAAGAGGAACAGCGCGGACAACGGTCACAAGAAACATGGCTTCTTCAAGGGCGTGATCAAAGTCTTCAAGCCCCGGAAATCAAAAGAGCACGACCAAGAAACCAAGAAGGAGCCGACAGGTAGGACCGGTCAGCGGACCTTCTGGGTCCTTTGTTGGAGGATAAGTTTGTGGTCTCGGTCAGGAGACTGTGGTCTGGTTGGTTTCTTTTAAGCTACGATCATGATAGCGGTGTATGATCGGCCCCATCAGTCAGGACACAACTGTCACAGTCATGGTACTGTGATATGTATTATTCATTATTGTCATGGTGATCGCACCATGGTGTTATTGGTCTCATCGCTCAAAACAGTATTTCGTCACTATCATGGGACTTACCATTAGTCCCATAAGTAGGAGGATATTTGTCATAGTCACGGTACTATTGTATGGCTGAATTCTATAGATAGTACCTGGTTGTTATGATATTAATATCACGGGTCCCATCAATTGAGACATACCTATCAAAGTCACGGTACTGTGGCGTGTATCATTCATGGTACTGTGGTGTGTATCAATCATGGTACTGTGGCGTGTATCAATCATGGTACTGTGGCGTGTATCAATCATGGTACTGTGGCGTGCATCAATCATGGTACTGTGGTGTGTATCAATCATGGTACTGTGGCGTGTATCAATCATGGTACTGTGGCGTGTATCAATCATGGTACTGTGGCGTGCATCAATCATGGTACTGTAGTGTGTATCAATCATGGTACTGTGGCGTGCATCAGTCATGGTACTGTGGCGTGTATCAATCATGGTACTGTGGCGTGCATCAATCATGGTACTGTGGCATGCATCAGTCATGGTATTGTGGCATGCATCAGTCATGGTACTGTAGTGTGTATCAATCATGGTACTGTAGCGTGCATCAGTCATGGTACTGTAGTGTGTATCAATCATGGTACTGTGGCGTGCATCAATCATGGTATTGTGGCATGTATAAATTATAGTACTGTGGCATGCATCAGTCATGGCACTGTAGCGGGCATCAGTCATGGTACTGTAGCGTGCATCAATCATGGTACAGTGGCGTGCATCAATCATGGTACTGTGGTGTGCATCAATCATGGTACTGTGGTGTGCATCAATCATGGTACAGTAGCGTGCATCAATCATGGTACTGTGGTGTGCATCAATCATGGTACTGTGGTGTGCATCAATCATGGTACTGTGGCGTGCATCAATCATGGTACTGTGGCGTGCATCAATCATGGTATTGTGGTATGTATCAGTCATGGTACTGTGGCGTGCATCAGTTACAGTATTGTGGTGTGTGGAAATTGACAGCAGCATTCAATATAACAGTAGGCAGCAGTTAGAGGCAGGTGATTGCTGAAGGCAGCCATCATCTGCCGGGAAAGATGCGGGCTCTGTGTGTAAGCTCACATCAAAGGCAGGGACACGACACATGACGTAAGTTTACATCATATATGTTGTTAAAAGGTGAAGGATCAACTATGTCTTTATAATTGTGAATCATTGTTGCCTGGTTTTGGTTCAATTCCCCCGAAATTCCAAAACATTGTGTGTTTCTGTTTTTTAGTTGAAGACATAGAAGAACAAATTGACAACAAACAACTATTAGAAGCAACCAAAGACCTGCTTGATGTCGAGGACAAGATCCTCCAGGATCCTCTTCTGCAGGACAAGATGACAGAAGTCAACGCTCTATATAGAAAGTTGGAGGCCGCGGTGTTTAAAGTCATCATGGACTCAATCACCCAAACAGATGGAGACTTGCTTTCTGAAGCTGTAAATGTTATCGTGGAGATGGAGAAGGAAGACGCTCAGAACGTTCCTCACAGGATCTTCTCCGGCAGCTCGTGGCCGAGGGGCTGGAGACTGAAGTGGGAGCAGAACGTTGAGATCACCGTGACCGAGCGTTTCGGAGACTTGAACAATTTTTTACTCGATGACTTTAATTCTTCTTTGTCCCAAAATATTGCTACTTTGGGAAAAATTTTAAAACAAGACTTGGTCCACGTGGTCACCCATCTGAAGGACCATTATCCCAAGGAGTTCGATGTTTGCAACATTTATGCCAAAAATTACTATTGGTATGTGGTGTCGCAGATGGAGCTGATAACCGGCTTCCAACTGGCGGAAGAGGACACGTACCTGCTCCTGTGCTGGGTGAAGAACTACTACCCAAAGTAAGAGCATTATCCGACACATAGTATACGGAGGGGTGTACTAATTTGTACCAAATACCTCCTTTTCCATTAGTGCACTGTGTAATATATGTAGGGATAGGTTATAATCGGACCCTCTCTATTGCAGCTTGATTTTGAAGGACCACGCGTTGATTGGACATATCGATGACTCAAAACTGCAAGACCTCCTCTCACCTGATGTGATCCGGCAATTAGAAGAGACTTATCTCCGCTATGAAAGAGTGAGTACTACCGGATTACTGGGTCTGTCTCTCTGCTGATTCATTGTGGCCAAACCCACCGATTTCGGCAACCATCTGAGGGGGTCTCCTGACTCTCCTCTGACAGATGATGTCGGGGGCGGTAAGAATCTCCAATTTGTATTCCAACTCCTGATCCTTTTGCAACCAAAGTTGTCCTCCTCTACAACTGAAATCATATGAACGCTCAGCAGAGCCGAGCATCCATGTGTATGGGGCAGGTGACAGAGCTAGCCACACAGTCCCTCAAAAAAGTAATCAAAAATGTTCCCCTTCTTTACACATGAGCTCTCACGCTCATTCAGTCTGGACTGTGACCGGGCCGTTCGTGGACTGTGACGCGGCTGCTCACACACAGGGATATGCTCTGATCTAAACTCTCCATTGTAGCTCTGAAGGATGTTTAGGGTCGTTGTCGTGCTAGAAGGTTAACCTACACCCCGGTCTCAGGTCTTTTGTAGGCTCTAAGAGGTTTTCTTCCAGAATTGCCCTGTATTTAGCTCCATCCATCTTCCCATCAACATTGACCAGTTTCCCTGCCCCTGCTGAAAAAAGGCCTCCACACAGCAGGATGCTGACACCATGTCTGACGGTGCGGAGGGTGTTTAGGGTCGTTGTTGTGCTAGAAGGTGAACCTAGACCCCAGTCTCAGGTCTTTTGTAGGCTCTAAGAGGTTTTCTTCCAGAATTGCCCTGTATTTAGCTCCATCCATCTTCCCATCAACATTAACCAGTTTCCCTGCCCCTGCTGAAGAAAGGCCTCCACACAGCAGGATGCTGACACCATGTCTGACAGTGGGGAGGGTGTTTGCAGGTTGAGGTGCAGTGTTAGTTTTCTGCCACACATAGTGTTTTCCATTTAGCTCCCTACATGGCATGTGGAAGAAGGTGCTCAGGTCAGTTGAGACGAAACTAGAACTTTTTGGGCTACATGTAAAACGCTGTGCGGCCGAAAACTAATACTATACATCACCCTGAAAACACCATCCCCACTGTCTCACATGGTGGAGGCAGCACCCTGCTGTGGGGAGGCTTTTCTTCAGCAGGGGCAAGGAAACTGGTCAAGATTGATGGAAAGATTGATGGAGCTAAATACAGGGCAATCGTGGAGGAAAACCTGTTAGAGGCTTGTGACTGGGGCGTAGGTAAAATCCCAAATCAATACATTTATGTTTGTTGGTGTAACATGAAAAAATGTGGAAAAGTTCTCAGGGTATGAATACTTTTTACAGTATGATAATATCTATACATTCTGAAGGGCAAAAAGAAGGTAACTGTGATGTCTATTCCCCTCTTTCAGGAGTCTGTGATAACGTACATGAACAGAAGTTTGGACTTGGAAATGAGTCGCTGGAAGAGCGGAAAAGAACCAGAAATACTGGGAAATTGTCACCACACCGAATTAAACATTGATGTAGTCCAGGTAAATGGCTCCCACTTGTCTTTCTGTTATCAGTATTGCAATCGCCAACATCTAACTTTTGGAAACTGAACCCAATTAGTGCCTGTAACGCCTGCCTGGATCCACAGACTCAGATGGGCTGTAAAGGGGAGGCTAGAGGGAAGCCACTCACCAAGTAGGACCCCCAGAACCCTGAAACCCTTTAACCCCTATACAGGGATTTGGAATTACACAGGACCCTGGAGATCACTACCTGTGGAAGGCTGCAGTCCGATGAGAGTAGTAGTCAGGCAGGGTCAAACCAGGAATTGCAGAACAGGAACAGAATCGGCAGGCAGTGACGTAGTCAGAAAACGTAGCAGAGGTCAGATCCGGGTCGGGCAGCAAGGTACAAAAACAGTAGGCAGAAGGGTAGTCAAAAACACGCAGAAGTCAACACAGGAATCACCAACAGAATAGGACGTAACAGGAGCCAGGAAAATCAGAACTATATCTGGCAGTGATCATGTGACAGGAGGGGAAATAAGAAGGGTGTGGTGTCTTCCCATTGGCTGTAGCTGAACGCTGGCAACTTCAGCTGGAAGACACACGCCACCCACAGTCAGCCAGCGGTACTGCCGATCCCAAGCTAACCCAGCCCAGTAAATGATCGGAGGGTGCGCCCACTGGTGCCGATGGCATCGACTTCTCTCCCATCACCAGCACCATCCACGGCAGGAACACTGCGTCGCCTGGCGATCGGAGCAGAAGTCGCTGGAGCAGACTCTGGCGGTGACGTAACAGTGCCCTTCGCCAATAAAGTCTTAATGAACAAGGAAATACTGGGAAATTGTCACCACACTGAGTTTATCATTAATATAGTCCAGGTAAATGGCTCCTACTTGTCTTTCTGTTATCAGTATTGCAATCGCCAACATCTAACTTTTGGAAACTGAACCCATTCCACCATAAATGAGGAAATGCTGGGAAATCTCATAACTTGCAACATTGTATCCATCATAGATAAAAGTAGGATGTTCAGATTTCTTAAAGAGCTGGAAGACCCTGAGAGACAAATGTTACATAGATAAGAAAAATCGGGGGATGTACGATGATCACCAGCCACTAGCAACTCAATGGTCCACTCCTTGGAGCCCTTCTCACTCCACAAATGTTAAAGGGGATTTCTTCTTTGCATCCCCCCTCCATATACTCATGTAGTGGAGATAGAGCTCAGTTAAGTGGATGCCACATACAGGACCATTAGTCGGAGCGGAGGCAGAAGAGAGGGCAGCTCTTCCCTTGTAGGACTCATGAAGCTTGTCAATGTTAGCCGTGACGTGCATCACTTAAAATCCCTCTGTAAATATCCGTGCTCGCGTCCGATGTGTCAGATTGGGTCACGTCAGATACTAATTACTAATCTATTTCGTGCATTTATTTGCAGATCTACAGCGGAATACTTAAGAGAGCAGGAGAAATAAATAAGGAGATGGTGGGCAAAGTATCTTGCTTCCTTCCTTATGAGATGGAGGAGTTTTTCAAGAGGTAAAATAATCATTAATAGTAACTGGCAAGGCATGCTGGGATTTGTGGTGTTTGATGGAAGCCATATTTAACTTCTGGGCCCTTCACTGATTCAGAGAATCAGAGGCAGCGATTGATTCACTTAAATGGGGCTTTGGTGCCAAAAAAACAATGTAGACAGATCAAAAAGTGACACCATATCCTAGAGATATAGGACTACGTCTTAGGCCTCTGCCACACTCACGTGAATTTCACGCACGTGCCGAGAGACACGTATTTTCCCTGCGTGTTGCGTGCAGGTAAGTACGTGTCTCTGGTACGTGCGTGACACGTGTGTTCTACGTGTGCTATCCGCGATAGCACACGTAGAATCAGTAATTATTATACTCACCTGGTCCTCCCTGCTGTCCGCGCTGCTGTCCGTGGTGCTGATCCTCGGTCTCCAGCCCTCCCGTCTCCCCGCTGCTGCTGCTGCCAGGCAGTGAAGTGAATATTCTATGAGATTAATGAGCGGCGGTCGGCAGCAAGAGGCAGCAGCGGCAGAGACAGGAGGGCTGGAGAAGGTGAGTTAATGTTTTTTATTTTTTTCCCTGACATGTGTGTTTACTCCGGCGCGTGTCACACGGGACCGCATCCACACTACACCCGTGTGGTACGGGTGCGGGCCGTGTAACACCCGTGCTGCCGGAGAAAACACTGACATGTCAGCGCTTTGAAAATCGCACACACGTACAAACGCACACGGACACACGTTCCGTGTGGTTTTACGTGTGTGTGCCTGCTACCATAGGGTAGCATTGCTGTACATGTCTCCGTGCCGCCGGTACGTGTAAAAAATGCCAAACACGTGCCGGAGGCACGGATGTGTGGCGCAGGCCTTAGGCCTCTGCCACACTCACGTGAATTTCACGCACGTGCCGAGAGACACGTATTTTCCCTGCGTGTTGCGTGCAGGTAAGTACGTGTCTCTGGTACGTGCGTGACACGTGTGTTCTACGTGTGCTATCCGCGATAGCACACGTAGAATCAGTAATTATTATACTCACCTGGTCCTTCCTGACGTCCGCGGTGCTGTCCGTGGTGCTGATCCTCGGTCTCCAGCCCTCCCGTCTCCCCGCTGCTGCTGCTGCCAGGCAGTGAAGTGAATATTCAATGAGAATAATGAGCGGCGGTCGGCAGCAAGAGGCAGCAGCGGCAGAGACAGGAGGGCTGGAGAAGGTGAGTTAATGTTTTTTTTTTTTTACACTGACATGTGTGTTTTCTCCGGCGCGTGTCACACGGGACCGCATCCACACTACACCCGTGTGGTACGGGTGCGGGCCGTGTAACACCCGTGCTGCCGGCGAAAAACCGGACATGTCAGCGCTTTGAAAATCGCACACACGTACAAACGCACACGGACACACGTTCCGTGTGGTTTTACGTGTGTGTGCCTGCTACAATAGGGTAGCATTGGTTAAAGTGTCTCCGTGCCGCCGGTACGTGTAAAAAATGACAAACACGTGCCGGCAGCACGGATGTGTGGCGCAGGCCTTAAAAAGAGGACCCACCACTTGCCATAAATAGGTATTTCCTTACCTGGTGTAAATGTCGCTGTTCTTCTGAATCCAGCGATGTCTTTCTTTTCTTCCTGCTCCACTCCATTCTTGAGATATGGCTCTAAATCTAATCTTGTTTCAACTGGGCGGAGTCCTCAAGAACACGCCCACAGAAAAGCATGCAGGACTACACCCACTTGGCTAAAGAGACAAGGGAAGAAGGGGCCATATCTCAGGAATGGAGAGGCGCAGGAACAAAAGAAAAACATCGCCGGATTCAGGAGAACAGCGACATTTACACCAGGTATCAAATATATGTTTATGGCAAAAGGCAAATATTGTTTAAAGGGACTGTGTGAGTACAGAATAACTGATCAAAGCAAGCACAGGCACTCGGTGCATAATGGCGGGGCCAACTATTTTGGTGCATCTTCCCACCTACTTGTTTTCCCACTCTAGATCTATAAAGTCAGAGCTGTCAATAAAGGAGACAGGTACAGATAAAGGGACATCAAGTAGGGGAGAGGGGGCTCTGAACTGTTGGCCGCCATGATGCTCCGAGCACCTGGACCTGAACTATGTTAACAGAGGAGATTTAACCCCTTCAAGACATCCGTGGTCCATGTGAGCCAGCCCCATACCTGGCAGGTAATGGCTGTGTGTGACAGCCCGGACCCGCCACTAACAATCGCGTGTGGAGAGGATTTATGTCCAAGGTTGTTAACCTGATAAATCCCACTGTCAGCGGCATTTAACATGTGCCAGCATAGGGGTGCGCCATTTTAAACGTCCGCTGGTGCACCTGTGACGTTATCGCTGGTCGCCGATGGGGTGCTATGAAAGCCTGGGGTCTGCTAAAAACCCCCATACTTGTCATAATAGCGCTCCCAAAACTTGTTGGAGTCCGGGCTTCAAAGGAGACTGTGATTTTTACCATATACAGCAATGCTGGGGCACTGCTGTATATAGCACATGTGATCAGACGATTGCAGGTCCTAAGTCCCTATGGGGACTATTGAAAATAGTGAAAAGTAAAAAAAACAAAAAACTGTTTCACAAAATATAATAAAATAAAAGTTCAAATACCCCCCTTTTGCCCCATTAAAAATAACATCCAAAATTTCTTATGATGAAAACAAAAAAATCAAGTGACTAAGTACGATAATTTAATTAGAACCAATGGCTGAATTCTCATTGTAGTAAACAGCATTTTCTTTAAGTTTTCCCCTCAAAAAAATCAAACCGACCCCACAAAGTCCCGGTGATGACGGCATCTCCCCCTAATCTGCACAATCAAAAGGGGGGAAGAGCCCGGACAAAAGTGCCAAAGCAAAGGCGGACAATCTCACCACATAGAGACCAATGTTTCACTGATCACAGAAATATATTATGTATCAATAACTCATCACAAGTCTCTTATTTCTGTAGATACAAGAGCAGCCTGGAGGAATTCCTGGAGAAAAACAAGACGCACGCCTTCTACCGAGAGATCGGCATCACCAACCTCAACTGCTGCTTACACTTCAGGTGAACTAATATTTACATCATTATTGATAATATTTTATATTTACTTTTGCACGATACATTCTGTTTATAGAAAACAAACTGTTTTGTTTTTTTAAAGCTACACTTTGTATAAACTTGTGCAACTACTTAATTTATAGTGCAGGTTTGGGCAATTAATTTTCCCAAGGAGCCACATAAGAAATCAGGACTGTGGTGTCTTTACTGGCAAAAAATGGTGCACGCTATGTACTAGAACCCTCACTTATTACATTCTTTCACCATGATTGGGGATGGCAGGGAACAGGGGACCCTAGCTAGCCCTTATCTCAGAGTTACCTCAAAAGGTGAGGATGTCTGAGCCGCCTTCCTGAAAACTGCTCTTGATCATATCTGATCTTATTACCCCCTCCCCCGTACCCGTGGGGAAGGCCGGGGCAGGAATGATAAACCCAACAGAGATACACAAACAGAGGAATCTAAATTTCTATCTCTCAGCGCACACACACACACGCACGCACACACACACACACACACACACACACACACACACACACACACACACACAGAGGTATAATACAATAAGAGCTTAGGAGGAAAATAAGAGCAAGGAGGAAATAACAAAACAACTGGAGAACTCCACAACAATTGCACGTACAAAGTAATATAATCACCAACAGGACTGGGACACAACAGCACAGAGGCCAACACATCAAAGCTATAGTCGGCATGGGAAGACAGATTACACCATCTTAAAAAGGTGGGGAGTAAAGGTGATAGGTTTCCAACAACGTGATGCCAGAAGTAACCAGCAGGCTGGCAGAGTTTGACTCTTACTAGCCTGATTATGAATGAGCACACAGCTGGTTGACGCCTGAGCCTGCCTGTGTAACTCAGAAACGCCAGAGTAACCACAGTGTGGAGTGTCAGGTTCTATAGTGTGAACAGTGTCGGATGCCGCCATGACACTCATCGGGTTTTGAGCAAAAGTCCATGTGAAATCTCCCTTACGTTGTATTTGTCCTCAGCCTAATCCCTGGATGTGGCCCATGGTTCTCAGTTTCACTTTTTCCCAGTCCTTAAATGTTTAATTTTTGTCTTTTTTTTCTGTTTCAGAGAATTTATAGAAAATAAAGACACGGCGTTTGATGAGGGTCTGCGTCTGGAGATGCTGTGCCCCATCCTCCAGTGCGAGGACCTGATCTACGACGCTTTGTTTCAGGAGCTTTATCGAGAGCTGAAGGTAAATTACAATTAAAAAAAAAAAAGATATAAAAATAAATTGGAGGTTTTTTTTTTAGCTTTTTATACATTGTATATTTTATTTCTTCTCAGACACAGTTCAAAAGAATGTCGCAAAGCAACTCCCTGTGCAGCTTCCAGATCATGCAGGACGTGGTGAAGACGGCGGAGAGATTCGTGCCCGGATTCACGACGCTGTGCGCACGCTGCCACAAGGTGAGAGCCGCTGTGCGATGTCCTACACACCCCGAGGGCTCGCAGCATTGTCGGGGGGATTTATGACGCCCCCCGATGCTGTCATCACTATGCCCACTCCAATTACTAACTTCCTTCCAAATATATATATATATTTTAGGACATGATCGCAAGAATTCATTTGCATCTGGTGAAGGAATATCTCACAAGGCTCCTAAAGAAAAAGGTCCGGCATAATAACGTGCTGCAGCTGCAGACCCTGGCCAGTCAGATGAACGAGAACGCCAATCTCATCAATGGCTTCTGTGCCGCTCATGTGAGTCTATGATTGAGATCAACTTTGCGCCAATGCTTCTGATATACCGTATTTTTCGGTTTATAAGACGCACCCCAAATTTTGAGGGAAAAAAAAAGCAAAAAAAAAAAATGGGGTCCATCTTATAATCCGGTGGTGTCTTACCGGAGGGGGGGTGACAGTGGTGGTGGAGCGGGGTCGGAGGAGGCAGGGGCGATGCTGGAGTAGGGCGATGGTGCAGCGGGTGTATCAGATGCTCGCTGCGGATGGCGGCGCTGAGAGATTCTGCTGCTATTCTGATTGTCGGTGGTGAGGGCATCAAAGAAATGGCGCCGAGAGTTCCACCGATGCGGTAACGTAACGGATATTTCTTTCTATCATTTCCAGAAGTCAGAAACAGAATGGATAAAACCAGTGATATCCAAAATAGCAGAAATTATTCGTCTCCAGGATTTATGCGCCATTCAGCTTGAAGTGGCCACGATGGTGGAAGACTATCCAGATATCGGGTGAGAATAAAAACAAAACACTGGTCCTTATTGATCTTACAGCGCACAAATCACCAGGATTTTCCTATATACCGTATATGCCGGCGTATAAGACGACTGGGCGTATAAGACGACCCCCAACTTCTGCCCTAAAAATATAGAATTTGGGATATACTCACTGTATAAGACTACCCCGCTCCCAAATGAAAAAAAGTCTGCTTTGATTGCAACATGTTAATTTTAATTCCGCGAGAGCCGTACAATATGTTTTTAAAGGGCCATTGACAGATCAATCGCTCCAATGTTCACTTAGTACAGCACGGAATGCTCCTCCCTGCTGTATAAAGCCACAACTGGACTGAAACAATGGTACTACACTCTGCTACAAACAGACACACACAACTCTGCTACAAACAGACAAACACACACAACTCTGCTACAGACAAACACACACAACTCTGCTACAAACAGACAAACACACACAACTCTGCTACATACAGACAAACACACACAACTCTGCTACATACAGACAAACACACACACAACTCTGCTACATACAGACAAACACATACAACTCTGCTACATACAGACAAACACACACAACTCTGCTACATACAAACACATACAACTCTGCTACATACAGACAAACACATACAACTCTGCTACATACAGACAAACACATACAACTCTGCTACATACAGACAAACACATACAACTCTGCTACATACAAACACATACAACTCTGCTACATACAGACAAACACATACAACTCTGCTACATACAGACAAACACATACAACTCTGCTACATACAGACAAACACATACAACTCTGCTACATACAGACAAACACATACAACTCTGCTACATACAGACAAACACATACAACTCTGCTACATACAGACAAACACATACAACTCTGCTACATACAGACAAACACACACAACTCTGCTACATACAGACAAACACATACAACTCTGCTACATACAAACACACACAACTCTGCTACATACAGACAAACACACACAACTCTGCTACATACAGACAAACACATACAACTCTGCTACATACAGACAAACACATACAACTCTGCTACATACAGACAAACACACACAACTCTGCTACATACAGACAAACACATACAACTCTGCTACATACAGACAAACACATACAACTCTGCTACATACAGACAAACACATACAACTCTGCTACATACAGACAAACACATACAACTCTGCTACATACAGACAAACACACACAACTCTGCTACATACAGACAAACACACACAACTCTGCTACATACAGACAAACACATACAACTCTGCTACATACAGACAAACACATACAACTCTGCTACATACAGACAAACACACAACTCTGCTACATACAGACAAACACATACAACTCTGCTACATACAGACAAACACATACAACTCTGCTACAGACAAACACATACAACTCTGCTACATACAGACAAACACATACAACTCTGCTACATACAGACAAACACACACAACTCTGCTACATACAGACAAACACATACAACTCTGCTACATACAGACAAACACATACAACTCTGCTACATACAGACAAACACATACAACTCTGCTACATACAGACAAACACATACAACTCTGCTACATACAGACAAATACACACAACTCTGCTGCTCTGTGGGGCCTGCACCCGCGGCTCGGCGGGTACAGCACCCGCGGCATCGGCGGGGGGGGGGGATTGGCAGGGCATACATCTGGGGGGTTAGAAGCAGCTCACCGGGGCCCATAATGGGGAGGCGGGGAGGGCATTTACCCGATTAGGTCACGGTGGAGAGGGGGCCCACACAGCGCCGGACAGAAGCTCGCCTCCTTCATCTGTGGGACTGAGAAGGCGGTAGCTCCGCCCACAGATGAAATTCAAAACAGGATGTCTGCGCGCCTTAAAGTGACGGCGCCGCAGATTGCTGCCGAGGACTGCGGTCCCCGGAACTCGGCTGGGGGCAGCAGAACTATAAAGGCGAGTGGGCCCCGGCCAAGGGACAGGAGAACTGACGAGGCCGAGTGGGTCCCCCCGGCTCTCCAGGGCCCCCGGCATTTGCCCATAGACAGGTAGGAGCCCTGTCTGCGAGCCAGATACGGCCATCAAAAGAGCCATATCTGGCTCGCGAGCCATAGGTTCCCGACCCCTGCTGTATGATATATACCGTATTTTTCGCTTTATAAGACGCACCTGATTATAAGACGCACCCCCAAATTTGGTGAAGGAAAAGAGAATTTTTTTTTTTTAATGTTAAATGGGGTCCATCTTATAATGCCAGTGTCCCTCTAACAAATCATATAGGGTATATGTCCCTCATAGCCTCCCATCCTAAAATTAGCCCCCTTAATCTGGATATGGCCCCCTTATATTGAATATAGCCCCCTTGTGATGGCACACGTTCCCCTGTGCTGCCTATGGTCCCCTATGGATTGCACACGTTCCCGTGTTAGATATCGCCCCCATAGTGCTGCCCATGGCCCCTATAGATCGCACAAGTCCCCCTGTGTTAGATATCGCCCCCATAGTACTGCCCATGGCCCCTATATAGATCGCACAAGTCCCCCTGTGTTATATATCGCCCCCATAGTGCTGCCCATGGTCCCTATAGATCGCACAAGTCCCCCTGTGTTAGATATCGTCCCCATAGTGCTGCCCATGGCCCCTATATAGATCGCACAAGTCCCCCTGTGTCAGATATCGCTCCCATAGTGCTGCCCATGGTCCCTATAGATCGCACAAGTCCCCCTGTGTTAGATATCGCCTCCATAGTGCTGGCCATGGTCCCTATAGATCGCACAAGTCCCCCTGTGTTAGATATCGCCCCCATAGTGCTGCCCATGGCCCCTATAGATCGCACAAGTCCCCCTGTGTTAGATATCGCCCCCATAGTGCTGCCCATGGCCCCTATAGATCGCACAAGTCCCCCTGTGTTAGATATCGCCCCCATAGTGCTGCCCATGGCCCCTATAGATCGCACAAGTCCCCCTGTGTTAGATATCGCCCCCATAGTGCTGCCCATGGCCCCTATATAGATCGCACAAGTCCCCCTGTGTTAGATATCGCCCCCATAGTGCTGCCCATGGCCCCTATAGATCGCACAAGTCCCCCTGTGTTAGATATCGCCCCCATAGTGCTGCCCATGGCCCCTATAGATCGCACAAGTCCCCCTGTGTTAGATATCGCCCCCATAGTGCTGCCCATGGCCCCTATAGATCGCACAAGTCCCCCTGTGTCAGATATCGCCCCCATAGTGCTGCCCATGGCCCCTATATAGATCGCACAAGTCCCCCTGTGTCAGATATCTCCCCCATAGTGCTGCCCATGGCCCCTATAGATCGCACAAGTCCCCCTGTGTCAGATATGGCCCCCAGGCTGCTGCCCATAGTAAAATAAAACCCTCTTTCCTTATCTCCTCCAGCGCTGAGCTCCCTCCTGTCTGGCTCCTGCTTCTGTTCTTCCACTTCCTGGTTCTCAGTGCGGTCATGTGATCGGCACAGCAGGCTGAGATCTCTGTGTGCCTGATCACAGTGGAAGCAGGGACACGGGGAGAAACGCTGCAGGGGGAAGTAAAGCTTTTTTATTTTAGAATGAGCAGCAGCCTGGGGGCCAAATCTAACACAGGGGTGGGCATGTGCGATCACACTGGGACGCAGGCTCATATAATATGCACCGCTGCCCCAGCCCATCACTGCGTGCGATTTCAGCACCATTGGAGATGGACAGCGGCTGTGCATATTATATGAGCGGGTGCAGGAGATCAAAGGCTGCCGCCCGCAGCGTTCCCCTGTGCTCCAGAGCTGCTGCCCCCACCTCCCCTGGACGCTGCAGTGTACATATATATGTACACACCCCCCCCCCCCCCGTATATACGGCGTATAAGACGACCCCCCACTGTAGCCATTATTTTAAGGGGGTAAAAAGTCGTCTTATACGCCAGTATATACGGTAACTAAAGCCAGTGCTATACTGGCACTATCAGGCTGATTCTATACATACAGTGCTATACTGGCACTATCAGGCTGGTTCTATACATACAGTGCTATACTGGCACTATCAGGCTGATTCTATACATACAGTGCTATACTGGCACTATCAGGCTGATTCTATACATACAGTGCTATACTGGCACTATCAGGCTGATTCTATACATACAGTGCTATACTGGCACTATCAGGCTGATTCTATACATACAGTGCTATACTGGCGCTATCAGGCTGATTCTATACATACAGTGCTATACTGGCACTATCAGGCTGATTCTATACATACAGTGCTATACTGGCACTATCAGGCTGATTCTATACATACAGTGCTATGCTGGCACTGTCAGGCTGATTCTATACATACAGTACTATACTAGCACTATCAGGCTGATTCTATACATACAGTGCTATACTGGCACTATCAGGCTGATTCTATACATACAGTGCTATACTGGCACTATCAGGCTGATTCTATACATACAGTGCTATACTGGCACTATCAGGCTGATTCTATACATACAGTGCTATACTGGCGCTATCATGCTGATTCTATACATACAGTGCTATACTGGTACTATCAGGCTGATTCTATACATACAGTGCTATACTGGCGCTATCAGGCTGATTCTATACATACAGTGCTATACTGGCACTATCAGGCTGATTCTATACATACAGTGCTATACTGGCACTATCAGGCTGAGTCTATACATACAGTGCTATACTGGCACTATCAGGCTGATTCTATACATACAGTGCTATACTGGCACTATCAGGCTGATTCTATACATACAGTGCTATAATGGCACTATCAGGCTGATTCTATACATACAGTGCTATACTGGCACTATCAGGCTGATACTATACATACAGTGCTATACTGGCACTATCAGGCTGATTCTATACATACAGTGCTATACTGGCACTATCAGGCTGATTCTATACATACAGTGCTATACTGGCACTATCAGGCTGATTCTATACATACTGTGCTATACTGGCACTATCAGGCTGATTCTATACATACAGTGCTATACTGGCACTATCAGGCTGATTCTATACATACAGTGCTATACTGGCACTATCAGGCTGATTCTATACATACAGTGCTATACTGGCACTATCAGGCTGATTCTATACATACAGTGCTATACTGGCACTATCATGCTGATTCTATACTTACCATTAGTGGTCAGCTCGGATGTATAGGTTTTGAAACACAAGCAAGTAAACTTTATAAAATGAGCAGCTTCTTATCAGCTGATAGATAGGGGGAGGGGATAACTATGAATACCCCCCCAGCTGTTATTTATGCTAATTCTATTATAGAATTGTTTTACTAACTGACTAGAAGGACCTGTGCTGATGTCACACCCATGTGACCAGAAGGGGCGAGGCCACAGCCAACATAGCTGATACCAGGAAGCAACATTATTTTTCTATTGGGTGAGGCTCCGCCCCATCTGGTCACATGGGTATGGCATCAGCACAGGTCCTTCTAGTCAGTTAGTAAAACGATTCTATAATAGAATTAGCATAAATAACAGATAGAAGGAGGGGAATCACTATGAATACCCACCCCAGCTATTAGCTGATCAGCAGCTGCTGCCAATCAAAATGTTGCTCATTTTACAAACTTTATTTGCTTGTGTTTCAAAACCTATACATCCTAGCTGCCAACTAAAGGTATGTATAGAATCAGCCTGATAGTGCGAGTATAGCACTGGCTGAAGGTTATGTAGGAAAATCCTGGTGATTTGTAAAGAGTGTTTCAGGGAAGACGAGAGTGGAATACTGGGGTTTATCATAGGAAGATAAGTGTCCACAGCAGCACAGAGTATTTTATAAGACAAGTGCACTGATTGTTTGGCCAGTAATGAGATCCCAGTAATGCAGAGGATTTCAGGAGGGGACTGTCCATATCCTGTAAGAGTTAACAGACAAGTTCACATGCAAGGAGCAGGGACTCCAGCAGCACAGAGTATTTCAGAGGAAACGTGAGAATCCTGCTGTGATCTGTCCACTGATTGAGGAATGTGATAAAGAACAGTTGAAGACCTCAGACACAGCAGCACAGAGTATTTAAGGAAATAAAGTGCTGATCAAATCTTATATAATTCCCTAAGGAAAAATACAGTAACGTGAGCTCTGCTGTGCATTATAAGGACGTTATTCAAGGGACGGGCATGCAGAATACTTCGGATGCCTCTGGCTTTTCCAGATGGCTCTGAAATCAAAGCACGGCCTCAGCATTCCCGGAAATCGACTTTTTGCTGGAAGTAAAACACGAGCTTAAATTCCCCAGAATTCACAAATGACGGATTAATTACACTTCCAGCTTTCTTGTCTCACATCCAGCATCCATACTCACACTTTTCCTGGCTGAGTCCTCACTTGTGATATTCTAAGGAATTGCCCCTCCAAGGAAAACACAATAATAAGTCTTAATTAACTTCAGAAAGTCTCGCAACCTCTGGCAGAGATCTGCGGTTTAATGTTCTGGTCACCAAAACGCTCAGGAACTATGATAAGGAATGGATTGCCATGGAAGAGTAACAGGGGGCATTTAAAGGGGCTATTTTTGCTATTTTTTCTACAAATAACCTACTAATTAAAAAGGCATTGACAATTTTGCTATTCCAAAGCCCTGCTTACTTTGTCTGACACAGAGGTGCAGCAGATAGGGGGCAGTGACATCACTGAAATCTCAGCCAATCAGTACAATAGGAAGCAGTGACATGACTGAATTCTCAGCCAATCAGTGCAATAGGAGGCAGTGATATCACTGAATTCTCAGCCAATCAGTGCAATAGGAGGCAGTGACATCACTGAAATCTCAGCCAATCAGTACAATAGGAAGCAGTGACATCACTGAAATCTCAGCCAATCAGTACAATAGGAAGTAGTGACATCACTGAAATCTCAGACAATCAGTACAATAGGAGGCAGTGACTTCACTGAAATCTCAGCCAATCAGTACAAAAGGAGTCAGTGACATCACTGAAATCTTATCCAATCAATCAGTACAATAGGAGGCAGTGACATCACGGAAATCTTAGTCAATCAGGAAATTGGAGGCAGTGACATCACTGAAATCCCAGCCAATCAGTACAATAGGAGGCAGTGACATCACTGAAATCTCAGCAAATCACTACAAAAGGAGTCAGTGACATCACTGAAATCTCAGCCAATCAATCAGTACAATAGGAGGCAGTGACATCACTGAAATCTCAGTCAATGAGTAGAATAGGAGGCAGTGACATCACTGAAATCTCAGCCAATGAGTACAATAGGAAGCAGTGACATCACTGAACAGTCAGCCAATGAATACACTATGAGGAAGTGACATCACTAAAATCTCAGCCAATCAGTACAATAGAAGGTAATGACATCACTGATCACTGAAATCTCAGCCAATCAGTACAATAGGAAGTAGTGACATCACTGAAATCTCAGCCAATCAGTACAAAAGGAGTCAGTGACATCACTGAAATCTCAGCCAATCAGTACAATAGGAAGTAGTGACATCACTGAAATCTCAGCCAATCAGTACAAAAGGAGTCAGTGACATCACTGAAATCTTATCCAATCAATCAGTACAATAGGAGGCAGTGACATCACAGAAATCTTAGTCAATCAGGAAATTGGAGGCAGTGACATCACTGAAATCCCAGCCAATCAGTACAATAGGAGGCAGTGACATCACTGAAATCTCAGCCAATCACTACAAAAGGAGTCAGTGACATCACTGAAATCTCAGCCAATCAATCAGTACAATAGGAGGCAGTGACATCACTGAAATCTCAGCCAATCAGTACAATAGGAGGCAGTGACCTCACTAAAAATTCAGCCAATCTACACACAATATTGGTTGTTTCGAGCAGCTGAATGACAAGTCTCGGGGATGAGAGTGATGGGCACACTGGTAGTCACCCAGCTTTCTTAAAAACAAAAATATGGCTGACTAAACTTGATAGAACAGGACGGCTCAAGGACTAATGCATGATTTTTTGTTCTCTTTTGGTCTCTTTATATATTACAATGTTTTTTCTCATTTACAGGAACAAGCAAATTGAATACATACTGTACATAAAGGGGAACCTTTCCAGTAAAGACATCAAGTCCATCCTGAAGGTGGCCAACACCGTTGAACGGAGAACGTCTACTAAACCTAAACTCTTCGAATTGATCAAAACTTAAACTCCTAGGCATACTCCGAGGTGTTCAGTTTACATGGGGCGAGTGTCCTTCTCACATTTGTGGTCAGCATTTCACGTTCCGGTACGGACCATCAATAAGGTCCCTCCACCCAACGACCTCTAGATGTCATTGCACTTTCACTGGCCTCCTTCAAGGGGCGCCTAAATCAGTTTGCTGTACTATAGATTGCATTGTATCAATGGAGCTTTTATCTTTGCCTTTTTTTATTGTCTACAATTGTCATTTTTTATATTTTTTACTTTATTTTTGTATATGATATGTATTGTAGGAGATGCATCATTATTATATAAGACTGTAAATACAGATATTGGATTAGTTACAGGCACTCCTACTTGAAATAATGCTGGAGTCCTGATTATTGATATTCGCAATGTTTATTTTATGATCCTGTCACCTGAGTGATATTTTTAGTGTTTCAAGTTGGTATAACCAATAACTGATTAAATCATGCATATATATAATGAAATGCTCCATTAAGAGCTTTGTTTCATTTTTCCTTGTAATTGAAAATATTTAGCTGTTTTTTGATACTTTTTATGCACCACTATCCTGCGATAATCCCTAGCAATCAAAGAAATGTTAGATACAATGTATCTCAAGTAGACCGAATAAGTTGAAATAGGTGTGAACTAATGACGTACAAAGTCAATGCACTGAGCAGACAGTATTAAGCTAGGCACATTTAAACAGGAACCGCCATGGGCTTCGCAGCTAGGCCATCACCTGTGAAATGTACCCTGATCCATCTCACAGGCTATGAAATAAGTTTTCATGATCCTACAGGGATGTATATAATAAGATTGTATCTCATTGAATGGATCATACAAATATCTTCTGTTATATTATGCATGTTTGTTCTTACGTGTGTTTGTTTTATTTTTTTGTTTGCAAATATGTATCTTTTTAAATTAATATTTTTGTAATAAAACATTACTTTTTTTACTTTATCATTTTTGTGATTTTGATTTTTATTAGAAACATTTTATGTTTAACTCAAATATTTCTTAATAGGCTATATGAGCCAAAAGTTGGAGAAATGGAGTATAAAGATTGTAGTTTTATACAGTGGGTGTGAGGCCAGGTGTCGCAAGACACACTAATGGAGTAGTGAGATGTTCTAAAACTAGGTGTCACTAGAAACACTAGTGAACAAGCCAAAAGGTCAGGAGCCAGGAAATCACGTCAGGTACACGGGGAGAGAGAAAGGCCAAGGTTAGGGTACGAGACGGAGGTCTGGAAGCCAGGAGGTCATGTCAGGTACACAGTGAGAGAGCGGGGCCTAGATCAGGGTACGAGCTGGAGGTCTTGAAGACAGGAAGTCATGTCAGGTACACGGGGAGAGCGCGGAGCCGAGGTCAGGGTACGACCTGGAGGTCTTGAAGCCAGGATGTCATGTCAGGTACACGGGGAGAGCGCAGAGCTGAGATCAGGGTACGACCTGAAGGTCAGGGAAGCCTGGGAGTCCAGTAATAGTCAGGGGAATGGGTGGAGAAAAGTACTTAGGTTAGGGGACAAGATCAAGGCAGTTACTTATGGGAACCAGAGATGCAACTGCAATACAGGAACTAACACTGACGGTGTTCCGGGTGGAGTTGTTCTTAATTAAAGCACAGTAGTCACCCGGAACGAGGCTCCAGTGAACAGGCTCATCCCAAAACCAACACAGGACCCAAGGCTGGGAACAACCTGTCCACCGGAGCATAACACAAAAACAAGGCATCGGCTCTGAAGGAAAGCAGAGCACTGCCAATCAGGATCATGACAGTATGGTTCATTGGGAACCGCCATGGGCTTCACTTTTAAGCCATGCCCTGTAATTGACTGGCAGTACACCCTGAAATTAGTTAAAATACCTAAGGCAATGATATATTTTTTGATAAGACTGTCACTATGGCAGTTTTGTATGGCTGTTTCTTCTTCTGGAAGTTCATGGTCTTGAATTAAATGGATAGGTAAAGGGGACAATGTCACCTTCATGACTCTATTGGAGCCTTAATTTGCCACAGGCTGAACCTGTTACAATCCTATTATATATCAAACTCATAAAACAATAGATATCATTATTCTTCTGGAAGGAAGTAGAAATTACTTCTTTATTACCGTAATGTTAGAATTTGCCTCCTCATCTTATTAATTGACCTTTGTGCCAAAAAAAATCTTGTAAATTCAATTCCCCAAAGTTCTTTTTAGGAAATCTCCGGGACTTTTTTTTTGGCAACCATCATTATTGACTTTCTGATAAAAGTGCTAAGAACAAGCGATGAATTGAGCACAGTTTATTTACAATGTAACTTGTAGGAAATTATTTCCACTTCCTCTGACGGTGTAATATCACTAATAGAACGCCGTGTAGCAGCTCATTCATCTGTGATACACAATGCCAGGATGGACGCACAAACAGCCAATTTCTTGAGTTACTTCCCTCACAGTTACTCTAAACTTCCCAGTCATAAGAAGATTAATGGAAAATCGATTAATGCAAAAAGCTGGAGATGTTTCCAAAAATATACACAAGGCAGCAAAACAGGAATTAAACAAGGACCATGACTATTTTAGTACATACTCATAGTCCCAATGCAAAGGCAATTATGTTGCATCCTTTCTGAGAATCCTGGGTTATTCTGTTCCTTTCTTATAATCCTGGAAATGTATGATTAAAGAGACATCCGGACATCACCATTTGTTTGTCCACAGAAAATATCTTTCAGGCTTCAAACATAAAGATAAAAATGTTAATGTTCTGGTGAAGAATCAACAACAAGTGACACAATTGTGAAGATGAACGATATTTATTGCTTATTTTAAACTTTTTTAAAAAATAATAAACTGAAAATTGGGGCGTGCAATATTATTCACCTCCTTCACTTTCAGTGCAGCAAACTCCCTCCAGAACTTCATTGAGGATCTCTGAATGATCCAATGTTGTCCTAAATGACTGATGATGATAAATATAAGCCCCTGTGTGTAATCCAGTCTCCGTATAAATGCTCCTGCTCTGTGATAGTCTCATGATCTGTGTAAAGCACAGAGAGCATCATGAAGACCAAGGAACCCGACAGGCAGGTCCGTGATACTGTTGTGGAGAAGTTTAAAGACGGATTTGGCTACAAAAAGATTTCCAAACCTTTAACCATACCAAGGAGCACTGTGCAAGCGATCATATTGAAATGGAAGGAGAATCATACCACTGCAAATCTACCAAGACCCGGCCGTCCATCCAAACTATCATCTCACACAAGGAGAAGACTGATCAGAGATGCAGCCAAGAGGCCCATGATCCCTCCGGATGATCTGCAGAGATCTACAGCTGAGGTGGGAGAGTCTGTCCATAGGACAACAATCAGTCGTACACGGCACAAATCTGGCCTTTATGTAAGAGTGGTAAGAAGAAAGACATTTCTCAAAGATAGCCATAGAAAGTGTTGTTTAAAGTTTACTACAAGCCGCCTGGAGACCCCAAACATGTGGAAGAAGGTGCTCTAGTCAGAGGAAACCAAAATCCAACTATTTGGGCACAATGCCAAATGATATGTTTGGAGTAAAAGCAACACAGCTCATCACCCTGAACACACCATCCCCACTGTCAAACATGGTGGTGGCAGCATCATGGTTTGGGCCTGCTTTTCTTCAGCAGGGACAGGGAAGATGGTTAAAATTGATGGGAAGATGGATGGAGCCAAATACAGGACCATTCTTGAAGAAAACCTGTTGGAGTCTGCAAAAGACCTGAGACTGGGACGGAGATTTGTCTTCCAACAAGACAATGATCCCGAACATAAAGCAAAATCTACAATGGAATGGTTCACAAATAAACGTATCCAGGTGTTAGAATGGCCAAGTCACAGTCCAGACCTGAACCCAATCGAGAATCTGTGGAAAGAGCTGAAAACTGCTGTTCACAAACGCCTCCATCCAACCTCACTCAGCTCCAGCTGTTTACAAAGGAAGAATGGGCGAGAATTTCAGTCTCTCGATGTGCAAAACCGATAGAGACATACCCCAAGAGACTGCAGCTGTAATCACGGCAAAAGGGGGCGCTACAAAGGATTCACTTACAGGGGATGAATAATATTGCACGCCATAATTTTCAGTTATTTATTTTTTTAAAAAATTTAAAATAAGCAATAAATTTCGTTCAACTTCACAATTGTGTCACTTGTTGTTGATTCTTCACCGGAACATTAACATTTTATCTTTATGTTTGAAGCCTGAAATGTGGGAAAAGGTGGAAAATTCAAGGGGCCGAATACTTTCGCAAGGCACTCTACATAAATTACATCAAATATTTTGTACAGATGCTGAGATTTAATATCTAGTGCTTCCTTCACTATTCTGCTGGTGCAGTCACTGTGTACATACATTACTGATCCTGAGTTACCTCCTGTATTATACTCCAGAGCTGCACTCACTATTCTGCTGGTGCAGTCACTGTGTACATACATTACTGATCCTGAGTTACCTCCTGTATTATACTCCAGAGCTGCACTCACTATTCTGCTGATGCAGTCACTGTGTACATACATTACATTACTGATCCTGAGTTACCTCCTGTATTATACTCCAGAGCTGCACTCACTATTCTGCTGGTGGAGTCACTGTGTACATACATTACTGATCCTGAGTTACCTCCTGTATTATACTCCAGAGCTGCACTCACTATTCTGCTGGTGCAGTCACTGTGTACATACATTACTGATCCTGAGTTACCTCCTGTATTATACTCCAGGGCTGCACTCACTATTCTGCTGCTGCAGTCACTGTGTACATACATTACTGATCCTGAGTTACCTCCTGTATTATACTCCAGAGCTGCACTCACTATTCTGCTGGTGCAGTCACTGTGTACATACATTACTGATCCTGAGTTACCTCCTGTATTATACTCCAGAGCTGCACTCACTATTCTGCTGGTGCAGTCACTGTGTACATACATTACTGATCCTGAGTTACATCCTGTATTATACTCCAGAGCTGCACTCACTATTCTGCTGCTGCAGTCACTGTGTACATACATTACATTACTGATCCTGAGTTACCTCCTGTATTATACTCCAGAGCTGCACTCACTATTCTGCTGGTACAGTCACTGTGTACATACATTACTGCTCCTGAGTTACATCCTGTATTATACTCCAGAGCTGCATTCACTATTCTGCTGGTGCAGTCACTGTGTACATACATTACATTATTGATCCTGAGTTACCTCCTGTATTATACTCCAGAGCTGCGCTCATTATTCTGCTGGTGCAGTCACTATGTACATACATTACAATACTGATCCTGAGTTACCTCTTGTATTATACTCCAGAGCTGCACTCACTATTCTGCTGGTGTAGTCACTGTGTACATACATTACATTACTGATCCTGTGTTACCTCCTGTATTATACTCCAGAGCTGCACTCACTATTCTGCTGGTGCAGTCACTATGTACATACATTACAATACTGATCCTGAGTTACCTCCTGTATTATACTCCAGAGCTGCACTCACTATTCTGCTGGTGCTGTCACTATGTACATACATTACATTACTGATCCTGAGTTACCTCCTGTATTATACTCCAGAGCTGCACTCACTATTCTGCTGGTGCAGTCACTGTGTACATACATTACTGATCCTGAGTTACCTCCTGTATTATGCTCCAGAGCTGCACTCACTATTCTGCTGGTGCAGTCACTGTGTACATACATTACATTACTGATCCTGAGTTACCTCCTGTATTATACACCAGAGCTGCACTCACTATTCTGCTGGTGCAGTCACTGTGTACACACATTACATTACTGATCCTGAGTTACCTCCTGTATTATACTCCAGAGCTGCACTCACTATTCTGCTGGTGCAGCCACTGTGTACATACATTACATTACTGATCCTGAGTTACCCCCTGTATTATACTCCAGAGCTGCACTCACTATTCTGCTGGTGCAGTCACTGTGTACACACATTACATTACTGATCCTGAGTTACCTCCTGTATTATACTCCAGAGCTGCACTCACTATTCTGCTGGCACAGTCACTGTGTACATACATTACATTACTGATCCTGAGTTACCTCCTGTATTATACAGTCCCTGACAGAAGTTCTGTCGCTTATCCATATTATGCAAATAAAAATATATACATACAGGAGGAAAACGGGTATATGCCGCGCTTAAAAACCACTGAGGCAGAACTGATATAAAAATTTCTTTTTTATTACATTATTAGGAATGCTGTAATAAAAAAGAAAAGAAAAGAAATTTTTATATCAGTTCTGCCTCAGTGGTTTTTAAGCGCGGCATATACCCGTTTTCCTCCTGTATGTATATATTTTTATCACGCATTCACGGGGCCGCTGCTTGAACCACGCGGACACTCACATGTGCTTTAAGGAGTTGTGACTGGCACAACCCCATCAGGTGAGTGTTCCTATTTTCTTTCTCATCACCCTGTTATATCGGGTAAGACCCTATTGCGCCTTTGTCTCCCCACCTCTAATATTATGTAAATAAAAGCTTGTAACCTCACTTTAAATTCATCCATTGGTTTTATAAATTACTCTTTTGAAAGCTGAAACCCTCCCAAATTTGGTTTAGGTTATGGAAATAAAGTTGCTGCAAAGCTGAAATATTGATCATTTAATGAACACAGAAAGGTCAGATTTTGACAAGACAAAATTTTTGTCACCGTGTCATATAATGCACCCAATCCTAGTTTACATCCTCACCTGTGCTCACTAAATGATCGGTTAATTAGTGGGTGTGTATAAAAAGAAGCCCAGCACCCCAGGCCTTTACATGAACTACAACTTGACCTCTGAGAACATGCCAAAAATCCACCCTGCGACCAAAGCCTTGATTATCAAAAGGCTGAAGACCAGATCCACTGCAGAGGTGGCTGCACCTTTAATGTGTCTCAGCGTCAAGTACAAGGAATTAAAAAAAAAGATTTGAAGAAACTGGAGATGTTTTTGACAAGCCCAGGTCCGGCAGATCCCGCAAGACAATTGCTCAGGAGGAAGGTTTGTTGGTTAGAAAATCCAAAGCCAGCCTCTCTTCCACTGCAGCAGAGCTCCAAAAGGCCTGGTCACCTCAACTCCCTGTGTCAACTAGAACAGTTTGTAGGATTCTGTTTCGAAATGGCTTCCATGGTCGAATCAGTGCCCAGAAGCCAGCACTAAACAAAAGGCAATTAAAAAAACGTGTAGCATTTGCTAGGTCCCACAGCCTGCTAAATAGATGGATGCTGGAAAAGTGGCAGAAGGTGGATTTCTCTGATGAATCTTCAGTTGAATTACACCACAGCCGCCGCAAATACTGCAGGAGACCTACTGGAGCCCGTATGGATGCAAAAAACCCCCAGAAAACAGTGAAGTTTGATGGTGGAAAGATCATGGACTGGGGTTACATTCAGTATGGGGAGGGGTGCGAAACATTTACAAGGTGGAAGGCAATAACAATAGCCTAAAATATCAAGACGTATTAGCTACCTCTTACATTCCCAGTCATAAAAGGTGTCACATTCTGCAGCAGGATGGTGCTCCATCTCATACATCCATCTCTACAGCAAAGTTCCTCCTGGCAAAGAAGATCAAGGTGCTCAAGGACTGGCCAGCCCAGTCACCAGACATGGACATCATTGAGCATGTTTGGGGTAGGATGAAAGAGGAAGCTTGGAAGACAAAACCAAAGAATCTAGATGAACTCTGGGAGGCGTGTAAGATGCATTCTCTGCTATTCCTGATGACTTCATCAATACATTGTGTGAATCATTGTTGAACTGCATGGATGCAGTCCTTCAAGCTCATGGAAGTCACACAAAATATTAAATATGGCTCTAATAGCACCACAACTTCATTCACTAATGTTATGCTGCATATCTTTGTATTACAAGTTCATTATTTGCTTGAATGTCACATTACTTTCTGTGGGCGACAAAACTTTTGTCTTGCCAAAATCTGACCTTTCTGTGTTCATTAAATGATCATTAAATGATCAATATTTCAGCTTTGCAGCAACTTTATTTTCATAAACTAAACCAAATTTGGGAGGGTTTCAGCTTTCAAAAGAGTAATTTACAAAACCAATGGATGAATTTAAAGTCAGGTTATAAGCTTTTATTTACATAACATGGATAAGCGACAGAACTTCTGTCAGGAAGTGTACTCCAGAGCTGCACTCACTATTCTGCTGGTGCAGGCACTGTGTACATACATTACATTACTGATCCTGAGTTACATCCTGTATTGTACTCCAGAGCTGCACTCACTATTCTGCTGGTGCAGGCACTGTGTACATACATTACATTACTGATCCTGTGTTACCTCCTGTATTATACTCCAGAGCTGCACTCACTATTCTGCTGGTGCAGTCACTGTGTACATACATTACATTACTGATCCTGAGTTACATCCTGTATTGTACTCCAGAGCTGCACTCACTATTCTGCTGGTGCAGTCACTGGGTACATACATTACATTACTGATCCTGAGTTACCCCCTGTATTATACTCCAGAGCTGCACTCACTATTCTGCTGGTGCAGTCACTGTGTACATACATTACATTACTGATCCTGAGTTACATCCTGTATTGTACTCCAGAGCTGCACTCACTATTCTGCTGGTGCAGTCACTGGGTACATACATTACATTACTGATCCTGAGTTACCTCCTGTATTATACTCCAGAGCTGCACTCACTATTCTGCTGGTGCAGTCACTGTGTACATACATTACATTACTGATCCTGAGTTACCTCCTGTATTATACTCCAGAGCTGCACTCACTATTCTGCTGGTGCAGTCACTGGGTACATACATTACATTACTGATCCTGAGTTACCTCCTGTATTATACTCCAGAGCTGCACTCACTATTCTGCTGGTGCAGTCATTGTGTGCATACATTACAATGTGTGGGGGCTTTTGATACATAGAGGGGGGGTCACTCACAATATGTGGGGGCTTCTCATCCATAGAAGGGGTCACTCACAATGTGTGGGGGCCTCTCAGCCATGGAGGGGTCATAAGTACATCTCATCCCGCAAAGCCCTCACATGGCTATGTGGATGGAAAAATGAAAAAGTATAAAAGAGCAAATATAAAAATATTTTCTGTTCTTGTAATGCTCAGTCATATCTGGAGGTATTATATCGGCATTATATGGCTGTAGTCTGCTGGTATGAAGCGATATATATATATATATATATATATATATATATATATATATACATATACATATGTTATTATATGGCAGTATATATATTTTGGTGATACTGTGCCCTGTCCAGCTCCCCCCATGTAAAGCTGCCAATCTGCTGGAAATATGGCGGCGCCGTCTCCTGCCGCGTGGTGTCTTCTGCGGCTCATGGTCACAAAACCTCCATAACCCAACTCCTCTTATAGATCAGTAATTGCATTCTTACACTGTGCATCTTATAATACTGGTGAAAACTGTTTTGGGGCAGTAAGTGACTCTGAACAGGTCAGGAATTTTCTATAGACTTTTGCTGCCATCTAGTGCTCAAATAGTGGAAGTGACAACAAATAAGTCCATAGAATCCGAAGTCCTTAAAGGGATTGTCCAGAATGACCATACATTGTTTGCACACAGCGCCACTCTCCATGTTCAGTCTTCATCTGGTATTGCAGCTCAGTCTCACTTGACTCCGATGCAGAATCTGCACCCCGGCCCCCACCTATCACTTGCTATTTATTATACTCGCGTCTTCTTATGTGTCTTTAGACTTCGGGCCCTGCACCCCTAGAATTATCCATTGGGAGCAGAGGTTGCCACATTCCTCTCATCACCCAACTTTCCCAAACTTGCTACAAAACTTTTTCCACAAGAGGCCTTTTAATATTGACACAGGAATAAGAAAGGAGAGATAAAATCAGTTTTCAAAGACTCCAAAGCTCAGTTTTTAACTCCAGGGACAAGAAGTGTTGTCATAGGGTCAGTGGGACAGCAGTTATTCCAAATAGCTGCCCTCTATCTGCAAAAACCATTATTTCAAAAAAAAAAAAAAAATAAAATCAATGTTTTTGTGTAAGTTACAGCTTTGTGCCAGTGCACAGGGTCAGGAAGAGTTGTCATAGGAGCATGAACAAAGCTTTTCTTACAGGAAGGCTAGAATAATAAAACAAAAATTCTAAAATGGATTTTTTTTCCAAAAAAAGTTACGTTATCAATGGTGGAATTAAACAACTGTGGGCGCTGGGTTTCCAGAAGTGTTATCATGTGGGCACACTGCAGACATCTGATACATATCACAAAACATGTATCATTTGCTGTGCAGTTGAATGCGATCTATTGCTCCCTGTTATCAGCCCAGAGTGAGCCTGTCTGCTTTTAGTGAATGGCTGGTAATACATGACTTGTGCCATGTCCCTCTCCAGATCATGCGCCCACTTCAGCTACAGGCAGTGATTCCAAAATGTTTCATCTTGTAAAATCTTGTATATTTAGGGAAGAAAGGTCCCATGTGAGTGCGGTCACAGCTCTGAAGGATGGGGACAACCAAGAATCGTGTCTGGATGTCACCTTGTCCCTCCTTTAAAGGGACAGCCCTTCACTTTTTTATTATAAAAGACTTGTCACCATTTTTTAATAAATATTTACATTTCCAGTAACACTTTTGATACATTATTATTTAAATAATGTAGCATTTTTTGTTACCTCTGTCATTCTTCCTGGAAAAATATAAATAATTTCACAATTAGGAGTAAACATTCTCAACAGTCAAAGGGGTATGAGGACACATCCAAAGGGTAACATTACCAGGAGGAATAACAGAGGAATAGAACCAAACAAAGAGGGAAGAATCCAGAATTAATATTTCATGGGGTGAACAAATATTTACAGGAAGAGAAATGTCACAGTTTATTTAGCCTCTGCTTTATTTTATATATATATATATATATATATATATATATATATATATATATATACATACACACACACACACACACATTTATATATATATATATATATATACACACATATATATATATATACACATATATATACACATGCATATATATACACATACATATGTATATATATATATACACATACATATATATGTGTATATATATATATATATATATATATATACATACATATATATATATATATATATATATATATATATATGTATATATATATATATATATATGTATATATATATATATATATATATACACACACACAGTGTGTCCACCCATATCCTGTCCACCGCCATTAGCTTGAGAACGGCGGCAGCTATAGGCATAGAAGTGGTGTCTAGGTATAGTAAAGTAGCCATGCGCTACGCAATGAAACCACCTATAGCGCCACCTGGTGGAAAACAACGGAGTTAGCATTTTTATCTCAAACAGCACAAGATAGGAGGAACAAAAAGTGAATTACAAAGTTGTAGGGCCTCAACAATTCAATACAAAGTGACACCTTGCATACAGAAATGCTATGATTAGAAGGTGTAAACCTCACAAGGCTGCGGACGTGAAGCGATACCTCATGGAGACCTTCCTACAAGTCATTGGATATGGTGGCTGTGTGGAGCGGCCTCCGCTCACCTGACCTGACCCCATTGGACTTCTTTCTGTGAGGTCACATCACACAGCAGGTGTATGCGACCCCTCCACCAACATTGCAGGACCTACGACCACGTATCACAGATGCTTGTGCAAACGTGTCACCTACCATATTGCACAACGTGCAGCAAGATACAGTATGCTGTGCAGAGGCCAGATGTGCATTGCAGCAAGATACAGTATGCTGTGCAGAGGCCAGATGTGCATTGCAGCAAGATACAGTATGCTGTGCAGAGGCCAGATGTGCATTGCAGCAAGATACAGTATGCTGTGCAGAGGCCAGATGTGCATTGCAGCAAGATACAGTATGCTGTGCAGAGCCCAGATGTGCATTGCAGCAAGATACAGTATGCTGTGCAGAGTCCAGATGTGCATTGCAGCAAGATACAGTATGCTGCGCAGAGTCCAGATGTGCATTGCAGCAAGATACAGTATGCTGTGCAGAGTCCAGATGTGCATTGCAGCAAGATACAGTATGCTGTGCAGAGTCCAGATGTGCATTGCAGCAAGATACAGTATGCTGTGCAGAGTCCAGATGTGCATTGCAGCAAGATACAGTATGCTGTGCAGAGGCCAGATGTGCATTGCAGCAAGATACAGTATGCTGTGCAGAGTCCAGATGTGCATTGCAGCAAGATACAGTATGCTGTGCAGAATCCAGATGTGCATTGCAGCAGGATACAGTATGCTGTGCAGAGGCCAGATGTGCATTGCAGCAAGATACAGTATGCTGTGCAGAGCCCAGATGTGCATTGCAGCAAGATACAGTATGCTGTGCAGAGTCCAGATGTGCATTGCAGCAAGATACAGTATGCTGTGCAGAGGCCAGATGTGCATTGCAGCAAGATACAGTATGCTGTGCAGAGGCCAGATGTGCATTGCAGCAAGATACAGTATGCTGTGCAGAGTCCAGATGTGCATTGCAGCAAGATACAGTATGCTGTGCAGAGTCCAGATGTGCATTGCAGCAAGATACAGTATGCTGTGCAGAGGCCAGATGTGCATTGCAGCAAGATACAGTATGCTGTGCAGAGTCCAGATGTGCATTGCAGCAAGATACAGTATGCTGTGCAGAATCCAGATGTGCATTGCAGCAGGATACAGTATGCTGTGCAGAGGCCAGATGTGCATTGCAGCAAGATACAGTATGCTGTGCAGAGGCCAGATGTGCATTGCAGCAAGATACAGTATGCTGTGCAGAATCCAGATGTGCATTGCAGCAGGATACAGTATGCTGTGCAGAGGCCAGATGTGCATTGCAGCAAGATACAGTATGCTGTGCAGAGGCCAGATGTGCATTGCAGCAAGATACAGTATGCTGTGCAGAGTCCAGATGTGCATTGCAGCAAGATACAGTATGCTGTGCAGAGTCCAGATGTGCATTGCAGCAAGATACAGTATGCTGTGCAGAGTCCAGATGTGCATTGCAGCAAGATACAGTATGCTGTGCAGAGTCCAGATGTGCATTGCAGCAAGATACAGTATGCTGTGCAGAGTCCAGATGTGCATTGCAGCAAGATACAGTATGCTGTGCAGAGGCCAGATGTGCATTGCAGCAAGATACAGTATGCTGTGCAGAGTCCAGATGTGCATTGCAGCAAGATACAGTATGCTGTGCAGAATCCAGATGTGCATTGCAGCAGGATACAGTATGCTGTGCAGAGGCCAGATGTGCATTGCAGCAAGATACAGTATGCTGTGCAGAGCCCAGATGTGCATTGCAGCAAGATACAGTATGCTGTGCAGAGTCCAGATGTGCATTGCAGCAAGATACAGTATGCTGTGCAGAGGCCAGATGTGCATTGCAGCAAGATACAGTATGCTGTGCAGAGGCCAGATGTGCATTGCAGCAAGATACAGTATGCTGTGCAGAGTCCAGATGTGCATTGCAGCAAGATACAGTATGCTGTGCAGAGTCCAGATGTGCATTGCAGCAAGATACAGTATGCTGTGCAGAGGCCAGATGTGCATTGCAGCAAGATACAGTATGCTGTGCAGAGTCCAGATGTGCATTGCAGCAAGATACAGTATGCTGTGCAGAATCCAGATGTGCATTGCAGCAGGATACAGTATGCTGTGCAGAGGCCAGATGTGCATTGCAGCAAGATACAGTATGCTGTGCAGAGGCCAGATGTGCATTGCAGCAAGATACAGTATGCTGTGCAGAATCCAGATGTGCATTGCAGCAGGATACAGTATGCTGTGCAGAGGCCAGATGTGCATTGCAGCAAGATACAGTATGCTGTGCAGAGGCCAGATGTGCATTGCAGCAAGATACAGTATGCTGTGCAGAGTCCAGATGTGCATTGCAGCAAGATACAGTATGCTGTGCAGAATCCAGATGTGCATTGCAGCAGGATACAGTATGCTGTGCAGAGGCCAGATGTGCATTGCAGCAAGATACAGTATGCTGTGCAGAGGCCAGATGTGCATTGCAGCAAGATACAGTATGCTGTGCAGAATCCAGATGTGCATTGCAGCAGGATACAGTATGCTGTGCAGAGGCCAGATGTGCATTGCAGCAAGATACAGTATGCTGTGCAGAGGCCAGATGTGCATTGCAGCAAGATACAGTATGCTGTGCAGAGGCCAATAAATATCGTTCAACTTCACAATTGTGTCACTTGTTGTTGATTCTTCACCAGAACATTACATTTTTGTATCTTTATGTTTAAAGCCTGAAATGTGGGAAAAGGCTGAAAAATTCAAAGGGGCCGATACCTTCGCAAGGCACTGTAAATGTTTTCATTCTAATACCACATTGAGAAATACTGAATCTCAATGTGGCTGAAAATCATCATGCAGTCATAGATATGCATGGGATGGTGGGGGGAGAAAAGCAGCTGAGGACCACCGTGCAAAAAAGATGCAAGTACATGAGCCCGCTGGTCTCCAAAAATAAATCATAGGACACAAAGTCCATTATCTGGAAGCTGTTTTGAAGGTCACATCGAGACTCGTTCCTACTAGCCCCCATATGAGTAGTTTGAGATATTAGGTGACATAGATACTTTTCCTCCATGGCCCCTAAATAAGGCTGGTCCTAACAATAACAGGGTCACTTTAGCTGGAGGGAGCACTAGTCCTGCCCCTGGGTGCAGACAATAGCTGGAGGGAGCACTAGTCCTGCCCCTGGGTGCAGACAATAGCTGGAGGGAGCACTAGTCCTCCTCCTGGGTGCAGACAATAGCTGGAGGGAGCACTAGTCCTCCCCCTGGGTGCAGACAATGTGATGGCCTCACCGTGGATTTACAATGTGTCAAATTAGAGAAATGTTACATTGTATCAAGATACCAGAAGCTGCAGTGAAGCTTCCCGGCACTGGATGTCAGTGCAGGCTCAGGATTTAGGGAACACGCGGGTCCATTTCCACAATTACCAGCGACATTAAACTAAACAAAGAGCTTCACATGAATAATTCATCTCATCTCTACTTTTCTACTGGAAGAAATTGATTGAAGGTCTTAAACGCAGAGCAAGAATGAAAAAAAAGGGATGGAAAGATCCTAATTATATGGTGATATTGAAATAGTAGCCCGATAATCAATAAGACATCGCCATGGTGTGGACTGGGACATTGGATCCATCATAAACCAGACATCAAAAAGTGACCCACTGGGCACGGCCACCGCCCTTTAATACATGGTCCTCTAACCCAATGGTGATACTCATGTGAAGCTGTAATTCTCACTTTGGAGTAGGAATGTTCTTGTATTCAGCTTCAGATGTGACTGGTGATCAACCCAAGTGTCTATGAATGGATCTCACCAATTTGAAATGATCAGATATCAATCTAATATGTTTTGCAATAATACAAATTGGATCTACAATTGGCTTGTCTAAGCCTTGGTCCTTCTCCTACTGTGTATATATGAACTCAAAGTACTTGTGATGCCCGTCACAAGGTGTCGTTAGACACTACTTGCGTGAATGTGAATGGAGAGGTAGTCAGACAAGCCGAGGTCAGAAGCCAGAAGGTAGCGACAGGACACAGGGAGCAGAAAGACAAGGTCAAGATACAAGCCGAGGTCAGAAGTCAGGAGGTAGCAACAGGACACTGGGAGCAGACAGAAATGAGGTCAAGATACAAGCCGAGGTCAGAAGCCAGGAGGAAGCAACAGGACACTGGGAACAGACAGAGGTGAGGTCAACATACAAGCCGAAAATCAGGATTCCAGGAGAGTACATACAGGATACAGGGAGCAGGCGGGGATGTGATCAGGAGGAGGTCCGAGGTCAGAAGCCAGGAAGTAATGACAATAACTGCGAGACAGGCAGAGAAGAGTCAACAACAGTCCAGAATCGAGAGCCAAGATCATATTACTAAACACTATGGGATCCAAGAGTACTACTGTTGAACAGGAAGTACGACTGGCGACTTTTCGGGCAAGCATGATCCCTAATGAAGCAGAGCATTCACCAGGAGCGAGGAGCATCTGCGTAGGCACCTCCCAGGACCAGCATAGATCCCAGAGCTGAGAGACAACCCGTCGATAGGTGCTCAAGACAAACAGCAGAGCATTCAAACCTGCAAAAAGCTTAGCACGATGGAACAGCAAGTACCGGCTCTGCAGGAGAGCATGGCAGAACATAACAATTCAAGATGCTCCACACATCAGAACCATGAGAGTACTGGTTTAGATGAAGAAGCTAATACGGGCCATTCTTTGTATGATAGATCTTGCCAGACATAATAGATGTTTTTATACCTCCTTTTGCTTAGTAGGATCTTCTAGCCTTGGATTTTAGTGGACATGGTGGTAGTGGGATTTTCTACTCTTAGATTTTGGTGGATTTTCTAGCTTTGAATTGTTATGGTTGTAAAGTTGTGGAAATCTTCAAGTCTTGGATTTTGGTGGACATGGATGTAGTGGGATTTTTTACTCAGATTTTGGTGGACCTTTTAGCTTCGAAGTTTGATGGTTGTGAAATTGAGGAAATCTTCAAGTCTTGGATTTGGTCAACATGGAGTTAGTTGGATTTTCAGCTCTTAGATTTTGGTGGATTTTCTATCATAGCTTTGAATTTTGATGGTTGTGAAGTTGTGGAAATCTATAAGTTTTGGATTCTGGTGGATATGGAAATTTTGAAATGTTCTAGTAGTGGCTTTTGGTGGACATGGGGTTGGCAGGAACTTCAAGTTTTTCCATTCTAATGGACTTCTTCATGGTGGGATCTTTTAAACTTGGATATGGTCAATATAAAGTGCAGGGACCTTTAAGTCTTGGATTCTAGTGGACATGGAGTTGGTTGAATTTTCTATTCTTAGATTTTGGTGGATCTTCTAGTTTTGATGGTTATGGAGTTGTGGAAATCTTCAAGTCCTGGATTTTGGTTTACATGGAGCCTTTGGGATCTTCCAGTCTCATGCGGGCTTCACATGAGACAATCTATCGTGCGGGAACAATGAACAACCGGACGGTCGATTTTTTGAAACTGAGCGACGTGTCAACGATGAACGAGAAGGTGAGTATTTCTGCTCGTTCACCGTCGCACGTAGCTGTCACACGCTACGATATATCAGACGATGCCGGATGTGTGTCACTAACGACGTGACCCCGACGACATATTGCCCGATATATCGTACCGTGTGACGCCGGCATTAGATTTTGGTGGATATGGAAATGAGGAAATCTGCTATGGTTGGATTTTGGTAGCCATGGGTTGGCAGGATCTTCAAGTTTTTCCATTTTAGTGGACATGGAGTTCTTCAGGATGGTACCTTCTATTCTTGGATTTTAGTGAATGTAAAGTCTTTGTTTTAGTGGATGGGGGATGGGGATCATGTAAAATGTGGATGTTCATTGTGTTGTAAAGATCTTCTAGTTTTACATTTGGAGGATCCTTTAATGTTAGGATTGACATGAAAGTGGGATTGAGAGAGTCTCATAATGTTGATTTTTGGCTGAAAGGACATTGTTTGAACCTCCTAGTGTAGAAATTTGGTGTAGATGAAGTAGGTTGGCTCATCTAGGGTTTTTTTCAGTAGACATGGAGTTTTCTGGATCATGTAGCTTTGGATTTTAGTAGACATGGCGTTGCCTAGATCATCTAGGCTCTGATTACAGTAGACATGGAGCTCTCTGGATCATCTAGTCTTGGATTACAGTAGACATGCAGCTGTCTGGAGCATCTTCGATTGGATTTCAGAAGATATGGAATTCTCTGGATCATCTAGTTTTGAATTTTAGAAGACATGGAGTTATCTGGATCATCTAGCCTTGGATTTCAGTAGAAATGGTGTTGACTGGATCATCTAGTCTTGGATTTTAGTAGACAAGGAGTTGTCTGAATCATCTACGATTGAATTTCAGAAGATATGGAATTGTCTGAATCATCTAGTTTTGGATTTTAGTAGACATGTAGTTGACTGGATCATCTAGTCCTGTACTTCAGTAGATAAGGAGTTGTCTGGATCTTCTAGTCTTTGATTACAGTAGAAATGGAGCTGTCTGTATCATCTACAATTGGATTCAGAAGATATGGAATTGTCTGGATCATCTAATTTTGGTTTTTAGTAGACATGAAGTTGTCTCGATTATCTAGTCTTGGATTTCATTTCTCATTATTGTCTGGATCATCTAGTTTTGGATTATGATGGACATTGAGTTGATCTTATCTTCAACCTGTAAAATTGTTATTGGATGATGTGAAACAGTACATGGCTTTAGTAGCTCTGGAAGTGACGAGGCCACCACAAGGATCCCTGTTTGGAGCTTCTTCTCATCTCCGTGGCTATACAGATACTGTGTGTTTACTCTTCTATAGACTGAAAGTTATCGAAAGGTCTTGGTATCCCATCAATACATGAGTGGCCTCTTCCTTACGTCCACACTATTGCGGTCTATATGCCGGAGCCTACTTCTATATTACAGATAATTTATTCAGAAATTAGAAGCCAACTTTTCTTGAACTATTTCCAAGAATCGTCCTAATTGCCGTCACACATAAATACCTCCGTCTATTATCTCCAGTCTTACCAGGGTTCCCAGTCCCCTATAGCAAAGGTTTCATTACCGAGTTTAGTAATACACACTAATTATGTTGTCTTTAATGTGTTTGCCTCACCATGGGCTCCTCGTGCTGCATAATCTGCTGGAAGGAGCCTTTTAATGAAATGCCGAACATTTGCTCGCGCATATGGAAGATTTTTTTGGCTTTGGTTGTGTAGACACAAAGTCTGCAGGCATCAACAGCAGCCCCAAAGCCAAAATCTGTGAAATCTGTGTTCATGGAAGATAAGAATTTCTGGAGGACCCAAGTATCCGGGATCTCGGTAAATGACAGCTATAATTAGCGGTGCGGATAAGCCTATTTGTTGCTAAATGTATCATGTCCCAGCGGCCACGCTGCAGCGGCAAGGTAATGCGGGTCCTGACTATCTGCAGATGCTACATTTGTCTGACTGCAGGAGAAGCCGAATTCCAGCTGCTCATTATATCACTGTGATTATTGTCAGCATTAACACGTATTTGCCGATCGGCATGAGTTGTAACTCCGCAGATGAACCGGCGGAAGAATAGACGAACTAGACGGAATACTTCATCTTATTGTGGCAGGAAGGTTCATCACATTGGTATTGGAGAGACTATGATAATCATCTTATATTTAAAGGGACAGTAAAGTCCTAGGCTGTTCCTAACCTCAGGGTTACCCCTAATGGTGAAGATGCCATGCCTGGTTTTTCTCCGGACTAGAGCTAATCTGTCCCCCCCCACAGGGAAGTAAGGGGCAGGAGGGTGATAGAAACATAGATTAAGACAAACAGGGAAAACCAAACCTCAGACACACTGCAAACTCACAGGAATGTACAGTAAGAGGCTAAAGAGAAAAGCAAGAGGAGTAAGGCAGTGTAACGCCAGTGTCCCTGCAGCAAGGACACCGACATACAGTCATATGAAAAAGTTTGGGCACCCCTATTAATGTTAACCTTTTTTCTTTATAACAATTTGGGTTTTTGCAGCAGCTATTTCAGTTTCATATATCTAATAACTGATGGACTGAGTAATATTTCTGGATTGAAATGAGGTTTATTGTACTAACAGAAAATGTGCAATCTGCATTTAAACAAAATTTGACCAGTGCAAAAGTATGGGCACCTCAACATAAAGGTGACATTAATATTTTGTAGATCCTCCTTTTGCAAAAATCACAGCCTCTAGTCGCTTCCTGTAGCTTTTAATGAGTTCCTGGATCCTGGATGAAGGTAAATTTGACCATTCCTGTTTACAAAACAATTCCAGTTCAGGTAAGTTTGATGGTCGCCGAGCATGGACAGCCGCTACACATCATCCCACAGATGTTCAATGATATTCAGGTCTGGGGACTGGGATGGCCATTCCAGACCATTGTAATTGTTCCTCTGCATGAATGCCTGAGTAGATTTGGAGCGGTGTTTTGGATCATTGTCTTGCTGAAATATCCATCCTCTGCGTAACTTCAACTTCGTCACTGATTCTTGCACATTATTGTCAAAAATCTGCTGATACTGAGTTGAATCCATGCGACCCTCAACTTAAACAAGATTCCCGGTGCCGGCATTGGCCACACAGCCCCAAAGCATGATGGAACCTCCACCAAATGTTACTGTGGGTAGCAAGTGCTTTTCTTGGAATGCCGTGTTTTTTTGCCTCCATGCATAACGCCTTTTTGTATGACCAAACAACTCAATCTTTGTTTCATCAGTCCACAGGACCTTCTTCCAAAATGTAACTGGCTTGTCCAAATGTGCTTCTGCATACCTCAGGCGACTCTGTTTGTGGCGTGCTTGCAGGAACGGCTTCTTTCGTATCACTCTCCCATGCAGCTTCTCCTTGTGCAACGTGCGCTGTATTGTTGACCGATGCACATTGACACCATCTGCAGCAAGATGAAGCTGCAGGTCTTTGGAGGTGGTCTGTGGATTGTGCTTGACTGTTCTCACCATTCTTCTTCTCTGCCTTTCTGATATTTTTCTTGGCCTGCCACTTCTGGGCTTAACAAGAACTGTACCTGTGTTCTTCCATTTCCTTACTATGTTCCTCACAGTGGAAACTGACAGTTTAAATCTCTGAGACAACTTTTTGTACCTTCCCCTGAACAACTATGCTGAATAATCTTTGTTTTCGGATCATTTGAGAGTTGTTTTGAGGACCCCATGATGCCACTCTTCATAGGAGATTCAAATAGGAGAACAACTTGCAAGTGGCCACCTTAAATACCTTTTCTCATGATTGGATACACCTGCCTATGAAGTTCAAAGCTCAATGAGGTTACAAAACCAATTTAGTTCTTCAGTAAGTCAATAAAAAGTAGATAGGAGTGTTAAGTCAAGAAATTGATAAGGGTGCCCATACTTTTGCACCGGTCAAATTTTTGTTTAAATGTGGATTGCACATTTTCTGTTAGTACAATAAACCTCATTTCAATCCTGAAATATTACTCAGTCCATCAGTTATTAGATATATGACACTGAAATAGCAAAAACCCAAATTGTTATAAAGAAAAAAGGGTAACATTAATAGGGGTGCCCAAACTTTTTCATATGACTGTACTTACTCAGCCAAAACAAGAGGCAAAGAAATTTGCCAAAATCATATAGTAAAATTCATAATATTTTATTAGATCATACAAATGGTAAAAAGCATGTCAACATTAGAAAAAAGTACAAAAATACAATATAGCAGAATACATAAATGAGGTAGTGGGGTAAGGACACTGATTAGAGGGCTCTCAATAGACACTAAAGAAACCAAGTGAGAGGTAGTATATTGGCCTTATACAGCTTAAATAGTAATACACTAATTCCTGATTGTGAGAGGGGAAACATCAGGCTAGTTTCCCGAGGTTAGTATAATACTGTATAGAGCCAATGGCTCCCGTTTGTTCCTTACCTGCTACCTGTACACATGCCCGTTACCTGTCCCCGCCATCCCATACCTGTCAGTACCTGCCATCCTGTCTGCACTAGAGACTGTACCTGCTTGTTCCTGAGTTCATCCTTGCCCTTGGGGTCAGCTGCCACAGTCCTGGACACTGCCTTGGGAGTAGCACTTGACATCTACTGGCAGCCAAGACCATACATATCATCTGCGGCTATGGCGTATACCTGGTATGCGCTTAGTTAAGCCCCTCCCACATCAGGGTAACGCTGGGTCCCCCCTGTGGTCCAGTGGGTCCACTGGTGCTCGCCGCCTCAACACTGGTTACCGTTATAGGCAGCAACAAAAGGACAACAAGGGTTAAGACCACAACCACACACAACAATGAAGTACTACAACCACCAGTAAGTCTGGATCACAAGGCATCACCAGACCAGTATAGAGAGGCTATAGCTGGCACTAAAGGAACTGTCCAGCCAACATATATAGGAGGGGAGCAAATGTGACTGGCTCCACCACAACATGTGATCAAAGGAGACAAACAAGCAGACCAGCAGAGATTAACTCTTGCTAGCCTGTCTATGAACTAGAAGTCTGTGGGTTGACACCCGAGTCTGCCTGCACTAATCACAGGCAACAGAGAAGTTAGCAGGCAGAGTGCCAGAATCTGTAGTCTCCACAAAATAAACTGATACACTGTGTTATCCCCAGCACCAAGCCAAAATGGCAAAGGAATATTTTTGGTGTTGTCCCGCTCCGTCCCCTCACGTCCTGCATTGGGTGCAGCAAAATATATCATGTTTTTCTATGGTGCTTTTTTAAGGGAGGATTTCCTGACAATTTCGGCATACTCGCTATCTGTTCGGAGATGCTATGGATGTAGACTACGCATATGGCGGTGTCAAGGGAGGAATTTGGGTGAAGACTGCTAATGGAGTCTTCGTTTGGGATACAGAGACGGTGCCGTATTAGCTGTATATCAGTGCCGATATATCAATGTATTAGACAATGAACACAGACATGTTCTCTCTTTCAGCCAGCGTCATCAAAGAGACTTTCATTGGTTGTACATCTGTTCTCATTCTTGGTAACCCCTTCATAACTATACAACTTTAAATTATATTATGGGTCTATGCGATGGCTACATAGACAGACAGATAATTATGCAACTACATCTACATTTTGATTATTTATATACACAGATATTCTTATTACGTTTGAACAAACAAGCTATAGCTCATACGACCTCCACAGCGGTATTATGTATGAATGAAATGGCCCACTGCTTACGTTAAGGGGGTGAATATTTTTGGCTTTGTCTTATATGTTGGCACAAGCATTGATACAAGCGCTGATCTAACTCTTCTTTTGCTGCAGAAGATAATTCGGCCACTTGTCGCCGTGCACAGTTATTACGAGCAGATTGCATTGTGTAAATGGACTCTATTATTATCAACAGTGTATTAAAATGTAATCTCAGCTTCACAGAAGGTTCCCGGCTCGTCATCCGTCATAGAAGAGCGAGCGCAGACTGTTATCACTGCACGATTACATGTGAAGATTGGACATGATGGTGGAGTCTGCGGAATTAGCTACTGCTTATAGAAAAGGATAAGTAATGCCATGTTTATACATAGTGCTGGCAACCAGAAGAATAGTGAGCGCAGCTCTACAGTGTAATACAGGAGGTAACTCAGGATCAGTAATGTAATGTGTGTACACAGTGACTGCACCAGCAGAATAGTGAGTGCAGCTCTGGAGTATAATACAGGAGGTAACTCAGGATCAGTAATGTAATGTATGTACACAGTGACTGCACCAACAGAATAGTGAGTGCAGCTCTGGAGTATAATACAGGAGGTAACTCAGGATCAGTAATGTATGTACACAGTGACTGCACCAGCAGAATAGTGAGTGTAGCTCTGGAGTAAAATGCAGGATGTAACTCAGGATCAGTAATGTTATGTATGTACACAGTGACTGCACCAGCAGAATAGTGAGTGCAGCTCTGGAGTATAATACAGGAGGTAACTCAGGATCAGTAATGTAATGTATGTACAGTGACTGCACCAGCAGAATAGTGAGTGTAGCTCTGGAGTAAAATACAGGATGTAACTCAGGATCAGTAATGTTATGTATGTACACAGTGACTGCACCAGCAGAATAGTGAGTGCAGCTCTGGAGTATAATACAGGAGGTAACTCAGGATCAGTAATGTAATGTATGTACACAGTGACTGCACCAGCAGAACAGTGAGTGCAGCTCTGGAGTAAAACACAGGATGTAACTCAGGATCAGTAATGTAATGTGTGTACACAGTGACTGCACCAGCAGAACAGTGAGTGCAGCTCTGGAGTAAAATACAGGGTTTACACATTAGAAGCTGGCGAGGAGCTGTATGTATATTTACTGTCTGCAGGTGGATGGAAAATGGAAATTTCCTGGTTATTTTTCTTGTGTTCAGGTATCTCTTCCATTTGTCATGTGTCATATATCAGGTCACCGCTGCTAATGAGAATCCAATACTTTACTACACTGATGCCGCTCTGCTCCATGACGCTGTGAGCTGATTCACAATATCTTATCGACTGATCCACTATGTAACATTATGTCTCATAACAGATAATTCCTCCAGACGAGGCTGATACAAGCACAACACACGGGGTGCCGTCAGATCTGCTTCTGGGTGACACCAATCTGGCTGCCACGCTACTAGACTATAATGGCTGTCACCAAGAAAACACAAACCAATACGATCTCCATATATCCACTGCAGAAGACGTCACAATGGACGGGGAGAAACTTATTACAGTATTTGTAGATGAACCAGATGAGTGCAGAGAGATGACGTGCTGGTATCAATCCATTCATCTATCCAAATCCACCGACACACCCATCAGTCCATTTATTCATCCAAATCCACCGACCTAACCACCCACCCATCAGTCCATCCATCCATCCAAATCCACTGACCCAACCATCCGCCCGTCAGTCCATCCCTCCATCCATCCATCCAAATCCACCAACCCAACCCCCCACCCGTCAGTTTGTCCATTCAAATCTACCGACCCAACCACCCACCCGTCAGTTCGTCCATCCATCCAAATCCACCAACCCAACCACCCACCAGTCTGTCCATCCATTCAAATCTACCGACCCCCCACCCGCCCGTCAGTCCATCCCTCCATCCATTCATCCAAATCCACCGACCTAGCCACCAACCCATCAGTCCGTCCATCCATCCCAATCCACCGACCCAACCACCCGCCCGTCAGTTCATCCCTCCATCCATTCATCCAAATCCACCGACCTAGCCACCAACCCATCAGACCGTCCATCCATGCCTATCCACCGACCCAACCACCCGCCCGTCAGTCTGTCCATCCATCCAAATCTGACCCAACCACCCACCCGTCAGTCCATCTATCCATCCAAATCCACCGACCCAACCATTCGTCCGTCAGTTCATCCATCCATATCCACCGACCCAACCATCCGTCCGTCAGTTCATCCATCCATATCCACCGACCCAACCATCCGTCCATCAGTCTGTCTATCCATCTATATCCACCGAACCAGCCACCCACCCGTCAGTTCATCCTCCCACCCATCCAAACCCACTGACACACCGAAACGCTCGTCAGTCCATCCATCCATCCATCCATCCAAATCCACCAACCCAACCCCCCACCCGTCAGTTTGTCCATTCAAATCTACCGACCCAACCACCCACCCGTCAGTTCGTCCATCCATCCAAATCCACCAACCCAACCACCCACCAGTCTGTCCATCCATTCAAATCTACCGACCCCCCACCCGCCCGTCAGTCCATCCCTCCATCCATTCATCCAAATCCACCGACCTAGCCACCAACCCATCAGTCCGTTCATCCATCCCAATCCACCGACCCAACCACCCGCCCGTCAGTTCATCCCTCCATCCATTCATCCAAATCCACCAACCCATCAGACCGTCCATCCATGCCTATCCACCGACCCAACCACCCGCCCGTCAGTCTGTCCATCCATCCAAATCTGACCCAACCACCCACCCGTCAGTCCATCTATCCATCCAAATCCACCGACCCAACCATCCGTCCGTCAGTTCATCCATCCATATCCACCCACCCAACCATCCGTCCGTCAGTTCATCCATCCATATCCACCGACCCAACCATCCGTCCATCAGTCTGTCTATCCATCTATATCCACCGAACCAGCCACCCACCCGTCAGTTCATCCTCCCACCCATCCAAACCCACCGACACACCCAAACGCTCGTCAGTCCATCCACCCATTCATTCAAATCCACCAACCTAACCACCCATCCATCAGTTCATCCATCCATCCCAATCCACCGAGCCAACCACCCACCCATCAGTCGGTCCATCCATCCAAATCCACCGACCCAACCACTCACCTGTCAGTCTGTCCATCCATGATCCATCCATCCAAATCCCCCGACTCAACCACCTGCCGGTCAGTTCATCCATCCATCCAAATCCACCAACCCAAGCACCTGTCCGTCAGTTCGTCCATCCATCCAAATCCACCAACCCAACCACCCACCAGTCTGTCCATCCATTCAAATCCACCGACCCAACCACCCGCCTTCAATCCATCCATCCAAATCCACGGACCCAACCACCTACTAGTCTGTCCATCCATTCAAATCCACCGACCCAACTACCTGCCCGTCAGTCCGTCCATTTATCCAAATCCACCTACCCAACCATCTGCCCGTCAGTTCATCCATACAAATCCACTGACCCAACCACCCACCAGTCTGTTCAGCCATCCAAATCCACTGACCCAACCACCTGCCCATCAGTTCATCCATCCAAATCCACCGACCCAACCACCCACCAGTCTGTCCATCCAATGAAATCCATGGACCCAACCACCCACCCATCAGTCCGTCCATCCATCCAAATCCACCCACCCATCTCATCCACTCACCCACCCGTCCATCTCCTCTACCCTCCCACCCACCTCATCCACCAACATCCCATCTATCTACTCATCTATCCATTTATCATCCCATCCATCTCACCCATCCATGTCACCCATCCACCCACCGAAATCCCATCCATCCATCCGACCCACTCACCCATCCCATCCACCCTCCCGTACAAATCCCTTCCATCCCATTCACATCTCATCCATCTACCCATCCACTCCTGCCATCCATCCATGTCACGCATCCCACCTACCCACCGAAATCCCATCCATCCATCTACCCATCCAGCTACCCACCTACTCACCTATCTACCAACTTTTCCATCCATCCATATAACCACCTACCCATCCATCCAACCACCAATCCATCTACCCAACCACACACCCAATCCATCCATCTATCCACCCATTGCATCCATCTAGCAACCAATCCATCTTCTTCCCCCCCCCGAAATTCCATCCATCATCCATCCATCCATCTACCCACCTACCCATGCATCCCTCCTCCCACCCATCCATCTACCCCCCATCCCATCCATTCACTCCCCACCCATCCATCCAATTACCCTCCCATTTATCAATATACTCACCCATCCCATCCATCCACCCCTCACCCATACAACTACCCTCCCATGCATCCACCCACCCACCATCCATCCTTCCCATATTAGTATTATATGTATGTATGTATCCTTCTCTTCCTAGTTATTCTTCTGTTAGATATCACACGTGATGTGGATGTTGGCACTGTGCAATATGTGGGTGCAGGGTGGGGTTCACCGCTGTATATTCCTTTGGAGCAGACTCCTCTCCATCTGCAGAGTTTAGTGGAGCTGAATTAAGTTCCCTATGGAGAAATTCCTGGCTCTGAATGAAGGGTAATCATGATATCATCACTCCCGGAGGAGGCCCCTAATCTGTACCAATCTGTGCGGTATATGGGGACTGTGGGGTGTATCGTCAGCGCCTCGTGTCCCTACAGTTACTGGGCATCCATCCCTATAATCATATTATCATAGGCCTTTCTCCAAATTTTTTTTTTTTTACGTTAACCCTTTGCAAACAACATTTAAGACTGTTTCATGTCTGCAACATTTTCAGTGTCTACTGCACGGATACATTGTAGCAATCGATCAGCTCTTCATTGGCCTCTAGATGTGTTTTTTCCCTAGTTCACTGACAGCAGCAGAGATCTTACTTTAGGGTGAGGCCAGAACATGCTTTTTGGGCCAGATCTGATGTAATCTCTCAATGCTGCAGAGTTTTTGATACTTTATGTTACAATGTGAGCTTTCCGCGGCTTCTCCGGATAGCCGAGCTCCTGTTCCTCTGATGAGGTTCAGCCGCCAATCTGCCGATTAGTATTCAGCGCGCGCCAGGCAAACATCTCAAGTTTAACTTCATCGGCCCTTTCTAATGGATCTTTCTCAGCCTCGGCTCCTATAAACTCCCCATTATATGCTTATCCCTGATTTACTTCTTCTGCCTAATACTAGCCGGCTTGTTTAAGACTCGGCTTTATTCTGAACACGACATTTGCCGCGCCGGCCCCGCATTCATCTGCTGAAACTATCCATTGTATGGATGAATGGCTGAACCTTAATGAGGATACTGAGGAGCGACGGCTCCTTACACTGGAAATAGCCCAGAAATGTGTCCGTGTCCCGGCAGATCCCGGACTCACAGCGCACCTGTCGCTTCAATAAGCCGTAATGAGGGTGCACAGGAGGAGCAAAACCAATTCTCATCACTCTGCAATCCTGCATTTTCCCCAGATTTCCCCCTTTTCGGACTCTGTTTGTTATTTTCAGTTGTCTCTGAGCTGATGGGTGGAGATGAGCTGATAGATACACAGCACACACAGACATGCACACACAGACATGCACACACAGACATGCACACACAGAAATGCACACACAGACATGCACACACAGACATGCACACACAGACATGCACACACACACACATGCACACACAGACATGCACACACAGACATGCACACACAGACATGCACACACACACACATGCACACACAGACATGCACACACAGACATGCACACACAGACATGCACACACAGACATGCACACACAGACATGCACACACAGACTGCACTACTGGCTCTATGTAGCACATATTGCTATGATGCAGCATCATGGAAGACATCAGTACTGTGCAATGTAGCTGTGAATCAGAACTGGGGGGAGATGAAAAACTAGCAGCAGCATAAAAGAGATTAGTACTGACAAAATGTAGCTGTGAATCCAGAATTCAGGTGAGATAAACACTTACTATAAACCAGCAGCAGCCTGGAGTCTATTATACAATAGTAATGAGCAGTGTATCTGTGAATCCAGGACTGAGGTGAGATAAACACTTCCTAGAAAGCAGCAGCCTGGAGTCTATTATACAATAGTAATGAGCAGTGTATCTGTGAATCCAGGACTGAGGTGAGATAAACACTTCCTAGAAAGCAGCAGCAGCCTGAAGTCTATTATACAACAGTAATGAGCAGTGTATCTGTGAATCCAGGACTGAGGTGAGATAAACACTTACTCGAAAGCAGCAGCAGCTTGAAGTCTATTATACAACAGCAATGAGCAGTGTATCTGTGAATCCAGGACTGAGGTGAGATAAACACTTACTATAAACCAGCAGCAGCCTGGAGTCTATTATACAAGAGCAATGAGCAGTGTATCTGTGAATCCAGGACTGAAGTGAGATAAACACTTACTCGAAAGCAGCAGCAGCTTGAAGTCTATTATACAACAGCAATGAGCAGTGTATCTGTGAATCCAGGACTGAGGTGAGATAAACACTTACTATAAAGCAGCAGCAGCCTGGAGTCTATTATACAACAGCAATGAGCAGTGTATCTGTGAATCCAGGACTGAGGTGAGATACACACTTACTAGAAAGCAGCAGCAGCCTGGAGTCTAATATACAACAGTAATGAACAGTGTATCTGTGAATCCAGCACTGAGGTGAGATAAACACTAGAAAATAGCAACAAGATGAGCATTAATGAGTAGTGTAGCTGTGAGTCCACCATTGTGTTGTGACAAACACTTGCTAAAAACAACAAGGAACAATACACAGCAGTACTAAGCCACAAAGCTGTGAATCCAGCTCTGTTTGAGATAAACAACCAGTAGAAAGCAGTTAGTGGGCGGAGCGGAGACAGTGGGCGTAATGCCTGGAGTTAATGGGCGGAGCAGAGACAGTGGGTTGGATCGCCCAGAGATAGTGGGTGTAGCGGAGACAGTGGGTGCGATTGTCCGTAGTTAGTGGGTGGAGCAGAGACAGTGGGTGCGATTGTCTGTAGTTAGTGGGTGGAGCAGAGACAGTGGGTGCGATTGTCTGTAGTTAGTGGGTGGAGCAGAGACAGTGAGTGCGATTGTCCGTAGTTAGTGGGTGGAGCAGAGACAGTGGGTAGGATCACAGAGGGCAGAGCAGAGACAGTGAGTGGGATTGTCCATAGTTAGTGGGTGGAGCATATAGTGGGTGGGATCACTTGGAGATAGTGGGCAGAGCAGATATAGTGGGTGGGATTCTCCGTAGTTAGTGGGTGGAGCATATAGTGGGTGGGATAACTTGGAGATAGGTGGAGCAGAGACAGTGAGTGGAATTGTCTATAGTTATTGGGTGGATCATATAGTGGGTGGGATCTCTTAGAGATAGAGGGCAGAGCAGATATAGTGGGTGGGATTCTCCGTAGTTAGTGGGTGGAGCATATAGTGGGTGGGATCACTTGTAGATAGTGGGCGGAGCAGATATGTGGCGCCCCAGCGGTCTGGTTGCCACAGCAGTGTTGCCCTCCTCAAAAGGGTTAATGCTGAGCCTGGAAGTAGTTGGGGAAGTCCATTGGCCAGTAAGTACCATCATCCAACACAGTGTCTCCCCTGGGCCAGCAGAGGGAGCTCTAAACCTGGAGTTCCAGGGAGATTCCTTAAGCTCTGACCTAGGGGAGGCGTTAGTTAGTTTGTGATGAGAGTTCAGTGAGGAAGGAACTCGAGTAGTGGTGTGTGAGCTGGGAGCTGAGCCGGATTGCTCAGCCCAAGAAAGCACAGGCCACAGAGAGGCAAAAGAGGAGGAGAACATTGGGAGTGGAGCGCAGCCAGCTCACCCCGACGTGATCGCTAGAAAACTTGAATATCGGAGTTCAGGGCCACTCGAGTACTGGTGGTCGCATCCGGTGGACGAGAGGACTGCAGGTCTCTGTCCACCCCACACCCGGAGGCGCAGCTGTAGAGCCGGGACTAGGAGCCAGGGTAGACAGAACGGCACCTGTAATCGTCCACGCAGCCCACCACACGGGGGAGGTGATAACCCACCTCAAAGAGCAACAGAACAGGTCTCAGCATTACCGAAGCCACGGGGCCCCATTTATCAGACAAATCGTAGGGAGTAGGCCTCATTACTCACCTGGCCAGTGTGAGACCCCCGCCTGCTTCCAGGCCTCCGGACCACCGTACCACCTGTAACAGGCTCCCAGGACTTCCCCAGTTGCCAAAGACAAGTAAAGGAGAAAGGTAAAGAAATCAGTGTCAGTGTCTGTTCCTTTCTACTGTCCTGTTGGCCCTGCACCTCGACCACAGCACACAACACCATAGAACCTACAAAGTACCAACGGTTGCCCCGGGGTACCCGCTCTACCTGTGGAGAGCAAGCAACACCTCAGCTGTTATAACATTAGCCCCAGAGGTCCCTTCCAGCAGCTGCGGCTCCATAGCTGCAAATTACCACAGGTGGCGTCACGCATCTTTCATAAACTTTATTTTAATCACCTCCCCCACAGTCGCCATATTAATTGGCCCCGCCAGGGTCATGGAGTTGGGCCCCGCCACCGCTGACTACCCCGGACTAGTCCGGCCCAACACAGAGTCACCTAAGGCCCTGGGGTGGGCGAGTCAGATACAGTGGGTGGGATTGTCCGTAGTTAATGGGTGAAGCATATAGTGAGTGGGATCACTTGGAGATAGTGGGCGGAGCAGATACAGTGGGTGGGATTGTCCGTAGTTAGTGGGTGGAGCATATAGTGGGTGGGATCACTTGGAGATAGTGGGCGGAGCAGATACAGTGGGTGGGATCACTTGGAGATAGTGGGCGGAGCAGATACAGTGGGTGGGATTGTCCGTAGTTAGTGGGTGGAGCATATAGTGGGTGGGATCACTTGGAGATAGTGGGCAGAGCAGATATAGTGGGTGGGATCACTTGGAGATAGTGGGCAGAGCAGATACAGTGGGTGGGATCACTTGGAGATAGTGGGCTGAGCAGATACAGTGGGTGGGATCACTTGGAGATAGTGGGCGGAGCAGATACAGTGGGTGGGATTGTCCGTAGTTAGTGGGTGGAGCATATAGTGGGTGGGATCACTTGGAGATAGTGGGCGGAGCAGATACAGTGGGTGGGATCACTTGGAGATAGTGGGCAGAGCAGATACAGTGGGTGGGATCACTTGGAGATAGTGGGCGGAGCAGATACAGTGGGTGGGATCACTTGGAGATAGTGGGCGGAGCAGATACAGTGGGTGGGATTGTCCGTAGTTATTGGGTGGAGCATATAGTGGGTGGGATCACTTGGAGATAGTGGGCGGAGCAGATACAGTGGGTGGGATCACTTGGAGATAGTGGGTGGAGCAGATACAGTGGGTGAGATCACTTGGAGATAGTGGGCGGAGCAGATACAGTGGGTGAGATTGTCCGTAGACAGTGGGTGGAGCATATAGTGAGTGGGATCACTTGGAGATAGTGGGTGGAGCATATAGTGAGTGGGATCACTTGGAGATAGTGGGTGGAGCAGATACAGTGGGTGGGATAACTTGGAGATAGTGGGCGGAGTAGATCTAGTTGGTGAGATTCTCCGTAGTTAGTGGGTGGAGCATATAGTGGGTGGGATCACTTGCAGATAGTGGGCGGAGCAGATACAGTGGGTGGGATCACTTGGAGATAGTGGGCAGAGCAGATACAGTGGGTGGGATCGCCCAGTAATTGTTTTAGAGCAGAGTAGGTTGCAGATGTAGCAGAGTTGGGACTGTCTACCAGCTCACCAAATGCTGCCATCTAGCGGTTAGGTTAGCCGGCGGTGAAGCAGGTTTTGAAGAGATGTTAGGTGAGATAGAGTGAAGGTAGTAGAAGGGAGGAGTGACAGATAACAGGGGGTGTGGTTAGGAGAGAGAGCTCCAGAGGAAGTCAGTCGAGAATTGGGTTCAAAGTGGGAGGACATCCCCTCGGTGCTAGAGCCCGTCAAGGAACCCCGAGGTACCCTCTGGAGGTCCGGAGCCTACGGCTCACCCTGACGGGCTTAGAGTGTCATCCGGCTAGAGAAGCTGCCGGGGTGTAGAAGTGGACGAAGCTGTGTGGTAATTAGAGGGAATGAGGCACAGACCCCGGAGGATTGAGGATGAGATCCGAGAAAGCGGGGGCAGAACGAGCAATAGTAACCCACAGAGAGATGAAGGGAGGCCATGTCTGTCATAACGGTGTGAAGAATAAAAGTAACAAATCTGGTTGGCCAAGTGATCTCTAGTGTTGCGTGTTTGACTACTTGCCTATGTCAATGACTGGTGACAGGGGTGATGGGCACTGGCCCAAAGTCCGCTCCGCACCCAGACTCTGCTTGGCGGTGGAGAGCGGCGCACGCGGCCGGGGCCGGCCCGTTCCTTCAGTACAGAACATACGTTTCCATATTTAGAAACGCTCTTCCATTCAGCGTGACTGTGGATCGGCCTGGGCACTGAATAGTTAATCACCGGGGAAGAATTCTCTGTTCTTTGGCTTTTGCAGTGTTTCGTGTTCTCCGTGACGGTGTCGGCAGGTAAGTGATCGCCCCTGCACCCGGTGCTTAGCAGAGCTCAAACTTAAAAGGGTTTTTATAAATATGTACTATTGTCTTATAGCGATGTACCCGCAGCAGCGACCCGGCTGGCGACCACCCTGCGGAGACTCTGAAAAGCCGGCAACGTACATTAAAGGCGATGTAATCAAGCTGCCGCTAAATCTGCTGCCCCCGGTGCCAGTGTGTGCCCCCGCACACCGTCCGCTCACCCACTGATTAACCCTTCCCTGCTACAGCGGCTCAACGGAAACACAGTTTTTGGCTTCTTTCATCTGTTCTCAGTGTAAACCTTCCGGGTCCTGACACTTCTTTTGCTCCGGTGTTTGTTTCCTCTGGTTCAAAAGAAATGATACAAAAAATTGTGTTTTTTGGTATTCATACACCCATCGCTTCCTTCCAATAATACACTAGCAATGGAGGCCAATTGTGACTGTCACGCTAGGTACAGGGAAGTACCCAGCATACGGCGAAAGGGAAGGGGGAGATGGTGACCCCTGATCAAGCCTACAGCTGGGCACTGGGGTCTCTCACCACCCTAGATAGGTTCCGCACCTATGCACCAAGCTGGATACCTGACCCTAGGCTGACCCTGATCTGGACACAAGGTCGGGAGCGGATGGGTGGAGCACTAAGTCAACCCCACTGAGTGCTGAAGGACACACAGGAATAACAAACAAGGGAAGGAAACAACAACCTATCTCCATGAAGATTCAGGAAAAGGAACTGCAACAACCAGGTTACACCAGAAGAATGCGAGCAGACTGCTTGCACTGAAGATTTCTTAAGGGAAGAGGACTTATCCCAAGCACTGAGTATGGGGAAATAAGGGTATATATATTTTTATATATATATATATATATATATATATATATATATATATATACAGTAGAGACCAAAAGTTTGGACACACCTTCTCATCTCTAGAACAACTGTTAAGAGGAGACTTTGTGCAGCAGGCCTTCATGGTAAAATAGCTGCTAGGAAACCACTGCTAAGGACAGGCAACAAGCAGAAGAGACTTGTTTGGGCTAAAGAACACAAGGAATGGACATTAGACCAGTGGAAATCTGTGCTTTGCTCTGATGAGTCCAAATTTGAGATCTTTGGATCCAACCACCGTGTCTTTGTAGAAAAGGTGAGCGGATGGACTCTACATGGCTGGTTCCCACCGTGAAGCATGGAGGAGGAGGTGTGATGGTGTGGGGGGACTTTGCTGGTGACACTGTTGGGGATTTATTCAAAATTGAAGGCATACTGAACCAGCATGCCTACCACAGAATCTTGCAGCGGCGTGCTATTCCATCCGGTTTGCGTTTAGTTGGACCATCATTTATTTTTCAACAGGACAATGACCCCAAACACACCTCCAGGCTGTGTAAGGGCTATTTGACTAAGAAGGAGAGTGATGGGGGGCTACGCCAGATGACCTGGCCTCCACAGTCACCAGACCTGAACCCAATCGAGATGGTTTGGGGTGAGCTGGACCGCAGAGTGAAGACAAAAGGGCCAACAAGTGCTAAGCATCTCTGGGAACTCCTTCAAGACTGTTGGAAAACTATTTCTGGTGACTACCTCTTGAAGCTCATCAAGAGAATGCCAAGAGCGTGCAAAGCAGTAATCAAAGCAAAAGGTGGCTACTGTGAAGAACCTAGAATATAAGACATATTTTCAGTTGTTTCACACTTTTTTGTTAAGTATTTCATTCCACATGTTATAATTCATAGTTTTGATGCCTTCAATGTGAATCTACAATTTTCAGAGTCCTGAAAATAAAGAAAACTCTTTGAATGAGAAGGTGTTTCCAAACTTTTGGTCTGTACTGTGTGTGTGTGTGCGTATATATATATATATTATATATATATATATATATATATATATATATATACACAGTGGAGCCTTGGATTACGAGCACAATTGGTTCCAGGAGTCTGCTCTTAAGCCAAGTTACTCTTATATCAAAGCGAATTTTCCCATGGGAAATAGTTGAAACGCAGACAATTCGTTCCACAGCCCAAAAATATTGACTGTATTTATACAAACTTATTACAGTAATACATAATAATGTCCTGTGTTCATATAAAATTATTACAGTACACTAATAAAAAATACTGTACAGTACAAAACCAAAAACAAATTAAATTGTACTTTAGCTTACAATATAATTGCTGGTATGCGAGAGGTACAGTATAAGCAATGTGCTGCACTGGTTAGCAGAAAGAAAGTACAATACTGTATCCACAAATGCAAATTGATAGACATGCTGTATAATATATACTGTACTGTACAATGGTATACTGTATACAGGACATATGTACAGAAAGTTAATTTCAGCTCGGGTCAGAGCGCGGTGAAAGGACAGACCCAGACGTGTGCACGGTGAGTATTTGCTCTTCTTGCAAAGCATTGCTATAAACCAAGTTACAAATTTGTAAAAAGCTTTGCTTGTCTTGCAAAACGCTCTCAAACCAAGTAAAGGCCGCTTTACACGCTAGCGATGTCCAGCGCGATAGCACCCGCCCCCGTCGTATGTGCGACATGTGTTGATCGCTGCAGTCACAAACATTATCGCTACGGCAGCATCACACGTACATACCTGTGCAGCGACGTCGCTGTGACCGCCGAATAATCCCTCCTTCAAGGGGGAGGTGCGTTCGGCATCACAGCGACGTCACTAAGCGGCCGGCCAATAGAAGTGGAGAGGCAGAAATGAGCGTCCGGAACATCCCGCCCACCTCCTTCCTTCCTCATTGCTGGTGGACGCAGGTAAGGAGATGTTCGTCGTTCCTGCGGTGTCACACATAGCGATGTGTGGTGCCGCAGGAACGAGGAACAACCAGCGGCATGCAATAGCAACAACATTTGGAAAAGGAGCGACGTGGCAACAATCAACAATTTTTGCCGTTTTTCCGATCGTTGCTCGTCGCTCCTTGGTGTCTCACGCTGCGATATCGCTAACGGCGCCGGATGTGCGGCACAACCACCGTGACCCCGACGATATATTTCGTTAGCGATGTCGCAGCGTGTAAAGCACCCTTTACTCTTAAACCAAGGTTTTACTGTATATATATATATATATATATATATAAAGCTGAATGTGTGTGTGTATGTGTGTATGTCCGGGATTGGCATCCGCACCGTCGCAGCTACAGTCACAAAATTTTGCACACTCACAAGTCTGGACCCCGAGAGCGTCATAGGCTATGTTTTGAGGGTAAATTTTAACCCCGCACTTTACAGTTATTCGCCAAAAAACCTGCCTCCATTAAAGCGAATGGAGCTGGGAGCCACAGTGCAGCCAGAACTTCAGAAGAATGCGCAGCCACGCCCTTATATGGAATGTTGGCGTGTCACAATGCAGCCAGGGAAAGAGACAGACACACACAGGGAAAGAGGCAGACACAGACAGGGAAAGAGGCAGACACAGACAGGGAAAGAGACAGACACAAAGAGACAGACACAGACAAAGAGACAGAGGGAAAGAGACAGACAGGGAAAGAGAGGGAAAGAGACAGACAGGGAAAGAGACAGACAGGGAAAGTGACAGAGATAAATAGACAGACAGGGAAAAAGATTGAGACAGACGGAGAAAGAGACAGAGACAGTCAGAGACAGACAGGGAAAGAGACAGACAGACAAAGAGATAGAGAGAGAGAAAGAGAGATATATACAGAGGGGGAGACAGACATTATAATTACATTTATATCTATTTGTTTTGTGGGTTTTGTGTGCAGAATACATTTTTGTTAATACATTCTATTTTGTTATCAGCAGTTATTAAGCCGGGCGAATCCGGGCAGTACAGCTAGTGTGTGTGTATATATATATATATATATATATATATATATATATACACACACACACCAAGGAACGACTGATGAAAATCAGCTGGAAGGGTGGGGAATTACGCAGGGTCCTAAAGGGAAAGGGATGAAAACAAGGCAGGTGAGATACAAAGAATACCAAATACACCAACCAGAGGGCCAGAGGGTCAGGAAGCAGTTTGTGCAGAAAAAAGCCGTGACCTTCTATTGCAGGACACCACAGGATTGTCTGGCAGCCGTGACAGTGACCTCCATTTGGTGGTACTACTGCCTGAACTGCCTGAACAGCTGGTGCGGTTGTTGATGATGGTGGTGCTGCTCCCACATTGGTATTGGTTATTTCTTTTACAGTACCATGTTCATTGCCACTTTTTCTTTTAGTGTACACTTTAACAATCTTTTCAACCCCATTATTACACCCTTGCTGAAAAAATATGAAAAGAAATGCTAGGCAGGAAGGTATATGTTGAGAAAGCGCAATGTGTCTCACAGGATGCAGTACAGTTCTGTCATGTATGGTTGTTAAAAAAAAAATGAAATAAAAACAATACCCAGTACCGTCTCGTGTGACAATGAGCACACTATCACTAACTGATGCTGAATTCAGATTTTTTTCTCTGTTAAAATGATTGTACTGCAATGTTGCCGCTTTCTAGTGCATTAAGAATAAAGTACCATTGCGTAATTGTAATACAAATTTGTTTTTTTCCACCATATTTTTCAATTTGCGTCTTCGTATGAGATCTGCACACACCTCCTCTGACATACTCTGTGCTGCTGGGGCACCAGTTTTTACACTATTGAATGGCTCTTAATCTCCATGTCAAAATAAATATGGGATAGCAGGAAACCAGGGCTCCAATGCTGACCATCAAGCTAGGGGCCCTATGCTATCCCTAACCTCAGGGATACTCCTAATGGTGGAGAGTCCTGAGTCTCCTTTCTGGCTCTGCTCTTGACCAGTCCTGATCTGATACCCCCTCGCCCCAGGATCTGATGGGATAAGAGTGAGACGAAATCCACAGAAATAGACAGATAAGGGAAACCAAAATTCTGTCATTCTGCACGCACACACAGAGGTATAAGACAATAAGGGACTAGGAGGAAAACAAGAGCAGGAAGGAAGCAACAAGACAACAGGGGTAAACTCTGCAATTGCTCCAAGCAAAAAGCAACACTTTCACTGCAAAAACTGGGACACAAAGATCACCAACTAACACCAAAAAACCTATAGATGGCAAGGGTAGAAGATTTCATCCAGCATAAATAGGAGGGGAGTAGATGTGATTGGCTTCCCCACCACATGTAATCAAAACAAGATCAGGAAGGATGCAATAAGACAACAGGGGTAATCTCTGCAACCGCTCGAAGCAAAAAGCACTTTCACCAGAAAGACTGGGACACAAAGATCACCGACCAACACCATAAAAACCTATAGCTGGCATGGGTAGAAGATTTCATCCAGGGTAAATAGGAGGGGAGCAGATGTGATTGGCTTCCCCACCACATGTGATCAAAGAAGCCCCACAAGCAGACTAGCAGAGACTGACTCCTGCTTGCCTGCCTATGAATCAGCACACAGCAGGTCAATGCCGGAGTCTGCCTGTGTTCATTTCAGACATAGGAGAAACCATCGAGCGGAGTGTCAGAATCTGCAATGTGAACAGAGACAGATGCCACCATGACATTTGGTGTGACACTCCCATAAAATAAGCAATTCCCTCTACAAAAATACTCTGTGCTACTGTGGGACTCTGCTCCTTGCACTATGTGCCTGTGACCTGCCATTAAATCAGCACACCCATTTCCTGAAATACTCTGTTCTGCTGTGGACCCTGTATATTCCATTATTTAACTCTCGATATGCAACTACTCACAAGATCAGCAATCCCTTCTACTAAAATACTCTGTGCTGCATGGGGCACCTGGGTCTTTTTATTATGTCTCAGTTTCTAAAACATTCAATTAGTATCATGAATGAGCAGTATGTAGTTCTACCACTAGGTGGCGCTTCATAGCCTTGCTTTATCTATACATACTGTGTAGATGAAGGTGTCTTTTTGGATTCTGACCTCTGATCAGTGTCCCATGGGGTTAGACGTGTTATTAAGCATGTATTATAACAGGTTTATCTGTGATCAGATGAAATCAGACTCCCGTCCAGCAGCGGGTTATCCATCCCGAAAACTACAATCGTTTTATCACCTGTAGGTATTTTTATTCTCCTTTCTTCATCCTCTCTGTTTTCGGTTTGCCACAGTTTCACAAATTGCTTTTAGCCAAAGCAACTCAGAGCTTGTCCTGACCTGACCCGCACATCCTCGTAACATAATAATGGAACGTAAGAGAGTTTATTGTATCACCTGGGAACAAAGAACAAAAAGGAGAAAATCACTAAATTCTGCTATTAAAGTGTAAGTAGTATCTGCCTCCTCTGAAACGCAATACAATCATATCTCATAAAACATGAAAAAGTGGGAATTTATGTTGTAAGGAGGCCACTCAGATGACATACTCCTAATTAGAGGACATATTGCACTCCTCATGGGTGGAGCCTTGCACAGATTAATAACACTCATGAGGAACTGCGATAACTTAAACAAGAGCTGTGACCCTCACACATTGTGTAGAAGACGAGTCTTTTACAAACTAATACCCCCCCATGAGGAGCTAGGAGGCATCAAAATTGTTGCAGTACACAAGAACATTGTAATGGCTGTACGGAAGAGGAGCCTATCACGTGTTAATCACCCATGAGGAGCCAGTATGCATTAAAAGTACTGCAGTACCTTGGCAACTTGTGATATTTCTGGAAAGGAGAAGCATTTTAAAGGTTAATTCCATTCGGAAGGTGCTAGGTTGCATCAAACCTGCGGCAATGTCCTCTTAATTATTAGTTATTACCACCCACGAGGACCTAGGATGCAACCAAAATGTTCAAACATGTTGATGGGTGTGCACTAAAAAACCTGCTATATCCTCACACATTGTGATGGCTATGCGATAGAGGAACATTGCACAGATTAATACTACCCATTAGGGGATTAGATGCATCAAAACTGCTATAGCACCCTTGTAAAATATTATTTTTGTGCAGAGAAAGGAGTTTCTTACATGTGACTAATGCCCATGAGGATCTAAAATGCATAACAAAACACATTGTGATGCTGTGCAGTGGAGGAGCTTTTTAGAGGTTAATACCACCCATGAGGAGCCAGGATGCATCAATACTGTTAAAGTACAGTTGCACATTGTGATACTGTACATAGGAGCAGCTTTTCACAGCTTAATACTACCCATGAGGAGCCAGGATGCATCAATACTGTTGAAGTACACTTGCACGTTACGATGCTGTGCAGAGGAGCAGCTTTTCACAGGTTATACCACCCATATGGAGCTAGGATGCATTAATACTGTTGACGTACACTGACACATTTAGCTGCTGTGCAGAGGAGGAGCTTTTCACAGGTTAATACCACCCATGAGGAGCCAGGATGCATCAATACTGTTGAAGTACAGTTGCACATTGCGATGCTGTACAGAGGAGTTATTCACAGGTTAATACCACCCATGAGGAGCTAGGATGCATTATTACTGTTGAAGTACAGTTGCACATTTTGCTGCTGTGCAGAGGAGGAGCTTTCACAGGTTAATACCACCCATGAGGAGCCAGGATGCATGAATACTGTTGAAGTACAGTGGCACATGGTGATGTTGTGCAGAGGAGGAGCTTTTCACAGGTTAATACCACCCATGAGGAGCTAGGATGCATTATTACTGTTGAAGTACAGTTGCACATTTTGCTGCTGTGCAGAGGAGGAGCTTTCACAGGTTAATACCACCCATGAGGAGCCAGGATGCATGAATACTGTTGAAGTACAGTGGCACATGGTGATGTTGTGCAGAGGAGAAGCTTTTCACAGGTTAATACCACCCATGAGGAGCCAGGATGCATGAATACTGTTGAAGTACAGTGGCACATTGTGATGCTGTGCAGAGGAGGAGCTTTTCACAGGTTAATACCACCCATGAGGAGCCAGGATGCATCAATACTGTTGAAGTACAGTTGCACATTGTGATGCTGTGCAGAGGAGGAGCTTTTCACAGACTAATACCACCTATGATGAGCTAAGATACATTGCAGCTTCTGTAGGACCCTTGCACATTGTGATTCTGTGCAAACATGGAGCCTTTCAAAGCTCCATGAGGAGCTAAGATGCATCCAAAATGCTCAGTTCCCTTACACATTGTGACAGCTGACATGGAACTACAATGGCACAAATCTTACCAGGTGTCATCAATATTGTGACATCTATGAATAGGAGTTCTTTACATCTTAATAACGGTGATAAGGAGCTGGTATGAGGCAGTGGTGAGCTGGATGTGAGAGAGGTGAATGCTGTGGCCTCTCCGGTAGAAGCAGTATGGTCTTCTCTGCGGTACAAGTTGCTCTTGCATGTCTGTGGAAACTCATGTTTGCAAAATATGACTCTTCATACATTATAGCAATGCTAGGCACTCCATGACTGCAGATCGTCACTGATCTACTGAGATGCTGGATGCATGCTCATTGCTCAGGGACGTTTGCTCTTCGCTATGCACCATGCGTGGTGCACTGTGCTCCTAGATACATGAAGCAGAATATAGACATGAATGCATGAGCAGCACAATCCTAGGAATACATTGTATCGCAGATGATGCGGCTGGATACAATGTATTTCAGAGAAGTTGAAGACTCTCTGGTGCCAGTTTAGAGTTACCCGTTAGGTCACAGATACAGGGAATTATGTTTCCAGCTTAATCCATTTATGTTCTTCGTCTAATAAGCTTTTTATAATACCAGTGTTTAGGGCATAGGATTTATTGTTCTCCACTAAACTGCAATAAACCCTGTAGACTGATTACATTCATCTTTAAGGAGGGCATATAGATTCTTTCCTCTGGACGGCCAGGATTGCTATTCTCATTAAGAACACATTTGTTTGTAAAACTCCTCAATGTAACGCACATTAAAATCATTTACATGAATGATAGAAAAGCCGCCATTGTATGTTATTACTCACTGCACTCATTAGACGCTAATTAGCCGAATTGCCGGCTAAAAACAGCCGCACCGCATGCAATAAACCCACGTCACCGACTCACGTACAAAATGGTAATTACATTGTAAATAATGACACTAATAGGTGGCGGAGCCGAACCTGTGAGGAAGACGCCATTGAGGGAAAACCAGAGGTTGATGTGATCGTAGCGCTGGGGATGTCGGGGGTAGCGCTGGGGATGTCGGGGGTAGCGCTGGGGATGTCGGGGGTAGCGCTGGGGATGTCGGGGGTAACGCTGGGGATGTCGGGGGTAGCGCTGGGGATGTCGGGGGTAGCGCTGGGGATGTCGGGGGTAACGCTGGGGATGTCGGGGGTAGCGCTGGGGATGTCGGGGGTAACGCTGGGGATGTCGGGGGTAGCGCTGGGGATGTCGGGGGTAGCGCTGGGGATGTCGGGGGTAGCGCTGGGGATGTCGGGGGTAGCGCTGGGGATGTCGGGGGTAGCGCTGGGGATGTCGGGGGTAGCGCTGGGGATGTCAGGGGTAGCGCTGGGGATGTCGGGGGTATCGCTGGGGATGTCGCGGGTATCGCTGGGGATGTCGCGGGTATCGCTGGGGATGTCGGGGGTAGCGCTTTGGATGTCGGGGTATCACCGCACGAGGGCCACAACGAGGACTGTTAATGTGGTTACATATTCAGTATAAGTGATAACTTGATGGCTGCTGGGTCGGGAAATAATAAGGGGGAAAATATACAACATTCTCCATCTTTCCCTTGAGTGTTCCGATGTTATGACCTAACAAAACAGGCTTTTTTTTAAAAAAATATTGATGCTTCTTCCAAATGTCAATTGGTACACACCGTATAATATATATATATATATATATATATATATATATATATATATATATATATATACACACAGTTGAAACCACAAGTTTACATCCACTCTCTTAAAAGACACATCTGCAGGTTTTTCCCTCCCTTTCTATAAAGACACATCTGCAGGTTTTTCCCTCCACCCTCTATAAAGACACATCTGCAGGTTTTTCCCTCCACTCTCTATAAAATCACATCTGCAGGTTTTTCCCTCCGCTCTCTATACAGACACATCTGCAGGTTTTCCCCTCCACTCTCTATACCAACACATCTGCAGGTTTTTCCTTTCGTTCTCTATTAAGACACATCTGCTGGTTTTTCCCTCCGTTCTCTATAAAATAACATCTGCAGGTTTTTCCCTCCGTTCTCTATAAAGACACATCTGCAGATTTTTCCCTCCGCTCGCTATAAAGGCACATCTGCAGGTTTTCCCCTCCGTTCTCTATAAAGACACATCTGCAGGTTTTCCCCTCTGCTCTCTATAAAGACACATCTGCAGGTTTTCCCCTCCGCTCTCTATAAAGACAAATCTGCAGGTTTTTCCATCCGCTCTCTATAAAGACACATCTGCAGATGTGTCTTTATAGAGAGCAGAGGGAAAAACCTGCAGATGTGTCTGTGTAGAGAGCAGAGGGAAAAACCTACAGATGTGTATTTATAAAGAGCAGAGGAAAAAACCTGCAGATATGTCTATATAGAGAGGGGAGGGAAAAACCTCCAGATGTGTCTTTATAGAAAACGGAGGGAAAAACCTGCAGATGTGTCTGTATAGAGAGTGGAGGGAAAAACCTGCAGATGTATCTTTATAAAGAGCGGAAGGAAAAACCTGCAGATGTGTCTTTATAGAGAGCGGAGGGAAACCCGGTGTGTGATTTTGTGCATCGGGCACAAAACATCCTAATCATTCTCTGATGGCTCGGTCGTCGAACGGAGATTGGATCGGTGACAGGCGGTTGATGGAGACCTCGCTGTTGCTTGCCGGACGCTTCGCTTTTTTGCATTTACGGATGATTTTGCCTCCAGAGCTGCTGAATTATATTTGTTGATGTGATTATTCTCAAATGAAAGGTGCAAGATTGAAAGCAAACAAGGTAATAAAGAATCAGCGGATAAAAATTGGAAATACAGAACGAGAAGAGACATTTGACCTTGTTACTGTACGACCGGAGGAATAGAAAAGTTATAATATTTTAGGGAAAAGACAAACAAGCTACAAAATAACACTAAAAACCACCGCACAGCTCAGCCCACAATACACATCTTGTCATACAATGCTATCCACAAAGAAGAAGATTCGGGCTCTCAAAACTTATCAGCATTTTTTTTAGCAGTGAAAGACTAAAAAACATCCATACAATTTTGGTCTCATCATATTTTAGAATAAAGGCACCAGGACATTTTTACCCCAATAAGAACATCAAGAAAACAAAACTCAAAAGAACACGTTCACATTGTTTTTCAATTTGTCCAACCTCCGGCCCCGATATCACCAAGAGGATGTTTGCTCCTCAGTGGCCTAAAGGACCAAATGTTAGCTACAAGAGGGTAAACCTGCAAATTTCAGTGGGATCGTCCAACCGTCCAATGTGTATGGGGGTCAACTGACTGTCAGATGATGGTGGAGATAACCATTCTTGTATTCTTCTGAAAGGCCACTATCAGAGGAGTTTGGAGAAGGAGGACAGAGGAGTCTAGAGAAGGAGGACAAAGGAGCCTGTAGAAGACATAGGAGTTTGGAGAAGGAGGATAGAGGAGTTTGTAGGGACATAGGAGTCTAGAGAAGACAGAGGAGTCCTGAGAATGAAGACACAAGTGTCTGGAGAGGGCAGAGGAGTCTAGAGAAGGAGAACAGAGGAGTCAGTCTGGAGAGGACAGAGGAGTTTGGCAAAAGGGTATAGAGGAGTCTGTAGGAGACACAGGAGTCTGGAGAAGGAAGACAGAGGAGTTTGGAGGAGGACAGAGGAATTTGGAGAAGGTGGACGAAAGAGTCTGGACAAGGAGGACAGAGGAGTCTGTAGGGACATGAGTCTAGAAAGGACAGAGGAGTCTGTAGGAACATGAGTCTAGAAAGGACAGAGGAGTCTGCAGAATGAAGACAGAGTGGTCTGGAAAATGAAGACAGGGGAGTCTGGAGAGGACAATCGAGTTTGTAGAAGGAAGGCAGAAAAGTCTGTAGGAGACACAGGAGACTGGACAGGACATATGGGTCTGTAGAAGGAGGGCAGAGAAGTCTGTAGCAGACTCAGGAGTCTGGGGTAGATAGAAGAGTCTGTAGAAGGAGGACAGAGGAGTCTGTATGAAACATTGGAGTCTGTAGAGGATAGAAGAGTCTGGAGAAAACAGGAATCTGGAGAAAACAGAGGAGTCTGTAGAGGACAGAGGAGTCTGAAGGAAACAGGAGTCTGGAGAGGACACAGGAGTCTGTAGAAGGAGGACAGAGGAGTGTGGAGAAAACAGATGACACTAGTGGGAACAGAGGGGTCTGCAGGAAACAGAAGAGTCTGGAGGGGAAAAATAAATATAGAAAGGATTGAGGAGTCTCAAAAGGACATATAAACCAGTAGGAGGACAGAGGAGTCTGAAGGAGAGGGAACAATGGAGTCTAAACGGACAGAGGAATCTGAAGGGAGACAGAGGAGTCTAGTGAGGGACAGAGAGGTCTAGTGGGAACAGAGGAATTTGGAGGGAGACAGAGGAGTCTAGTGAGGGACAGAGGTCTGGAGGGAACAGAGGAATATGGAGGCAACAAATGAATCTGGTGAGGACAGAGGAGTCTAGAAAGGACATTGTTGCTTTGAGGAGGTCAGAGGAATCTGGAAGGAGACAGAAGAGCCTGGAAGGAGAAAGAGACGTCTGAAAGGAATGGATGAATCTAGAGAGGAGGAAAAGGATCTCAGAGGCTTAATCTCCTCTCCCCATTAAAAAACATAGTCACTCGTTCAAGTCAGATATTTATTTGTATGGGGAGAAGAGAGAATATACAGTACTGTTGGTGGATTGATCCAGAAACACAACAAACCCTGACTGTACCTGTTACCCTATTTCCAAAGTAAGATATTATATCTGAACCACTGTTTTCTTGATCATATGAGGCCTGAGGAGCTTCCAGGTGACACCATCAGATCATGAGTTCTTGTAGATGTAGATTTTCCCTTCTTTCAGTCATAATTAGTTTTCTCCATGGTCTATGGAATTGGGCTTCTGGTAGAAGTTGTCTTCCAGAATATGTTCTCATGCTTCGAGGGTTCTCCAGAGTCTATGATTGATTTGTCAAGAAGACTCCACCGCCTCTCAGGCCAATGCCCATTACACAGGAGGCGAGATACAATAATGTTCATTGGGAAGGTCTAGCGCTAGGACGGTGTATTGTAATTATAACGTGGTAATTGGCTGTCAGAGTTATCGCCCGTGTTATTGCCGCTATTAAACACAAGACAAGCCTTAAAAAATGGAGGACATTGATCTGTTTATTGTGATGCACTAATTAACACCAAACTGACAGAAACAGAAGTTTATAACGAGATTAGGTGGGTTGTGATTTTCAATTATCTTTGTGTTCGCGGAAAATAGCTGAGAAGTGAGGACTGATAAATCCTTCTGGAGGAACGTGTAAGCTATAAAAAAGGAGAAGAGGAAATTACACTCCATCGTGAAAACCAAACCGGGCAAGAAAAGGAGGTATAGTGTCCATTATTCCATCATTCTGTAATCCCGAGCACACCGGGCCTCCCGGATCTCCAAGGAAGAATTTTCTGAGGCTTCCCAATAGACATAATGGAGGAAAATGTCTCCAATTGTTCGGTATTACTGGGAGTAGATGTCCCCTTGGTCCTCCTACAAGACTCATAATGACTGACTTTTAGTATTATGGCTTAGTCAACAGTGAAGACCATGAACCATAATCCATTAATCACTACCCACCATCTTACATCTACTCATTTCTAAATTTTTCAATCTATATTCCATTTACCAATCCACCCACCCACCACCCATCTAGCCATACATCTCTCTGAACTATCTGATCCATCGATCCATATATCCAAGCACCCTGATCTATTCCACCAATGACCAGTCCATCTCTGCTCCTCATCCATTACCTACTCACTCTCCATACGTCCATTTATTTCCCATGCAGCCATCTATCCTTATCTCACCATCAACCCATTGATTCATTTTTCCACACACCATTTCTACCATTCAGCAAATGACAAATCCATCTCTGTGCTCCTCATCCACTTGTGCATCTATTTATTCATCCATCAACCCTTTTGAACATCAATCCATCCTTTCATCCAACAATACTGTATATGCAGCCACCCTTCCGTTCCGCATCAACCTATATAGCAATTCACTCATCATCAACCCATCCAGCTATTCATCCCCTCACCATGATATACATCCACCCACTTACCATCAACCCATCCACCCACTTACCATCAACCCATCCACCCACTTACCATCAACCGATCCACCCACTTACCATCAACCCATCCACCCACTTACCATCAACCCATCCATCCACTTACCATCAACCCATCCATCCACTCACCATCAACTCATCCATCCACTCCCCATCGATCCATTAACCATGAACCCATCCATTCACTTACCATGAACCCATCCACTTACCATAAACCATCCATCCACTCCCTATCAACCCATCAATCCACTTACCATCAACCCATCCATCTCCTTACCATCAACCCATCCATCCACTTACCATCAACCCATCCATCCACTAACCATGAACCCATCCATCCACTCACCATCAACTCATCCATTCACTCCCCATCGATCCATTAACCATGAACCCATCCATTCACTTACCATAAACCCATCCATCCACTCCCTATCAACCCATCCATCCACTTACCATCAGCCCATCCATCCACTTACCATCAACCCATCCATCCACTTACCATCAGCCCATCCATCCACTTACCATCAACCCATCCATCCACTTACCATCAACCCATCCATCCACTTACCATCAGCCCATCCATCCACTTACCATCAACCCATCCATCCACTTACCATCAACCCATCCATCCACTTACCATCAGCCCATTCATCCACTTACCATCAGCCCATCCATCCACTTACCATCAGCCCATCCATCTACTTACCATGAGCCCATCCATCCACTTACCATCAACCCATCCATCCACTTACCATCAGCCCATCCATCCACTTACCATCAGCCCATCCATCTACTTACCATGAGCCCATCCATCTACTTACCATCAACCCATCCATCCACTTACCATCAACCCATCCATCCACTTACCATCAACCGATCCATCCACTTACCATCAACCCATCCATCCACTTACCATCAACCCATCCATCCACTTACCATCAGCCCATCCATCCACTTACCATCAACCCATCCATCCACTTACCATCAGCCCATCCATCCACTTACCATCAACCCATCCATCCACTTACCATCAACCGATCCATCCACTTACCATCAACCCATCCATCCACTTACCATCAACCCATCCATCCACTTACCATCAGCCCATCCATCCACTTACCATCAACCCATCCATCCACTTACCATCAACCCATCCATCCACTTACCATCAGCCCATCCATCCACTTACCATGAACCCATCCATCCACTTACCATCAACCCATCCATCCACTTACCATCAGCCCATCCATCCACTTACCATCAGCCCATCCATCCACTTACCATCAGCCCATCCATCCACTTACCATCAACCCATCCATCCACTTACCATCAACCCATCCATCCACTTACCATCAGCCCATCCATCCACTTACCATGAACCCATCCATCCACTTACCATCAACCCATCCATCCACTTACCATCAGCCCATCCATCCACTTACCATCAGCCCATCCATCCACTTACCATCAGCCCATCCATCCACTTACCATCAACCCATCCATCCACTTACCATCAACCCATCCATCCACTTACCATCAGCCCATCCATCCACTTACCATGAACCCATCCATCCACTTACCATCAGCCCATCCATCCACTTACCATGAACCCTGCCATCCACTTACCATCAAACCATCCATCCACTCCCTATCAACCCATCAATCCACTTACCATCAACCCATCCATCTCCTTACCATCAACCCATCCATCCACTTACCATCAACCCATCCATCCACTAACCATGAACCCATCCATCCACTCACCATCAACTCATCCATTCACTCCCCATCGATCCATTAACCATGAACCCATCCATTCACTTACCATAAACCCATCCATCCACTCCCTATCAACCCATCCATCCACTTACCATCAGCCCATCCATCCACTTACCATCAACCCATCCATCCACTTACCATCAGCCCATCCATCCACTTACCATCAACCCATCCATCCACTTACCATCAACCCATCCATCCACTTACCATCAGCCCATCCATCCACTTACCATCAACCCATCCATCCACTTACCATCAACCCATCCATCCACTTACCATCAGCCCATTCATCCACTTACCATCAGCCCATCCATCCACTTACCATCAGCCCATCCATCTACTTACCATGAGCCCATCCATCCACTTACCATCAACCCATCCATCCACTTACCATCAGCCCATCCATCCACTTACCATCAGCCCATCCATCTACTTACCATGAGCCCATCCATCTACTTACCATCAACCCATCCATCCACTTACCATCAACCCATCCATCCACTTACCATCAACCGATCCATCCACTTACCATCAACCCATCCATCCACTTACCATCAACCCATCCATCCACTTACCATCAGCCCATCCATCCACTTACCATCAACCCATCCATCCACTTACCATCAGCCCATCCATCCACTTACCATCAACCCATCCATCCACTTACCATCAACCGATCCATCCACTTACCATCAACCCATCCATCCACTTACCATCAACCCATCCATCCACTTACCATCAGCCCATCCATCCACTTACCATCAACCCATCCATCCACTTACCATCAACCCATCCATCCACTTACCATCAGCCCATCCATCCACTTACCATGAACCCATCCATCCACTTACCATCAACCCATCCATCCACTTACCATCAGCCCATCCATCCACTTACCATCAGCCCATCCATCCACTTACCATCAGCCCATCCATCCACTTACCATCAACCCATCCATCCACTTACCATCAACCCATCCATCCACTTACCATCAGCCCATCCATCCACTTACCATGAACCCATCCATCCACTTACCATCAGCCCATCCATCCACTTACCATGAACCCATCCATCCACTTACCATCAACCCATCCATCCACTTACCATCAACCCATCCATCCACTTACCATCAGCCCATCCATGCATTCTCCGTCCGTCCATTATGGCTCTGTGCAATGATTGGTTAAAAACCTCAAAACCCAGTCTGTAAATGATCCGGTGGTGCCTGTATACCACCCAGAGGAGCCAGTACAGCATCGAGAGTGGCCTGTACACCACACATAGAGGCCTGTATACCATATGGAGGTGCCCGTACACCACTGGAATATGTATGTCTGCCATATGCAGGTACATGTATAGCACCTGGAGGGGCCTGTATATCAACTGGACTGGCCTGTATAACGCATGGATGTGCCTGTATACCATCCTGAGGTGCATGTATACCATCTAGAGAGGCCTGTATACCACCCGGAGGGGCCTATATCCCATTCAGAGGTTCCTGTATACCACCTGAAGGGGTCTATTACCACCCATAGTAGTTTGTATACAACCCAGAGAAGCATGTATACCACCCAGAGAGGCCTGTATATCACCCAGAGAGGCATGTATAGTACCTGGAGGGGCTTGTATAACGCAGATTGGCCTGTATAGCACCCGGAGAGGCCTGTATACCACCCAGAGAGGTCTGTATACCACCCAGAGAGGCCCGTATACCACCCAGAGAGGCCCGTATACCACCCAGAGAGGCCCGTATACCACCCAGAGAGGCCTGTATACTACCCAGAGAGGCATGTATAGTACCTGGAGGGGCTTGTATAACGCAGATTGGCCTGTATAGCACCCGGAGAGGCCCGTATACCACCCAGAGAGGCCCGTATACCACCCAAAGAGGCCCGTATACCACCCAAAGAGACCCGTATACCACCCAAAGAGGCCTGTATACCACCCAGAGAGGCCCGTATACCACCCAGAGAGGCCTGTATACCACACAGTGGCTCATCAGGCAGATTAAGATCTTCCGGACGAGTCTCCATCTCGGCCCGTCGTGCCTGTTCTGCTGCTCATTATTACAAATACAAACCTCCAGGCGTTTATAACATTTAGAGATTATAATTAATTTTTGTTTTGCATTTTGTAGAAAAAAATAAGTTGTTTCTGCCCAGATAAAAATAAATATGAATTAATCACTCGCTGCAAATCCTGCGAGTGCCCGGAGGATTCTGTGCCGCCATCTGATTGTCTGCGCGGACACTGCCACGTCTCTGCGGGTCGCCCTTGATATGGAAATGGGATTTATTTTACTGGGTACATATTGTGTTCTTCTTAACCACCTTCTTTTGTTCTGCTGAGTAAAAGATCAGAGAATTTCCCGCATTCACAATTTCCAGCTAAGATTCTTTGTGTTATTAAATAAGAAAAGATCTCAGATTTATAAATGGATTAATCAGCGAAGCCGCGAAAAATGTGAGAATATTTACCAGAATCAGACAGGCGTGTGATGTGCGGCCCCAGCGACAGCTCTGCAGGGCGGCCGCGCACGGGGGCAACGCCGCACCACCCGGAGGCTGCAGGCTCAACGGGGACCCGAAACGTGGCCTGGGGACACGAAATAGCAGCTGTGATCTGTAATGGGCCACGACCCTGGTAAACACACCTCTACCCACATGTCAGAGATATCATCCAATATATCCACAGAAGTATCCATCACCGGCCTAATTATCTGTTCATCCATCTATGCCATACAAAGAAGCTTTCATGGAAGAACCAAAGAAGGAATCTTATATCTATCTATCCATCTATCTATCCCTCTATCTATCTATCCCTCTATCTATCCCTCTATCTATCTATCCCTCTATCTATCCCTCTATCTATCTATATCTATCTATCTATCCCTCTATCTATCAATCTATCCATCCATCTATCCGTCTATCTATTCCTCTATCTATCTATCCATCTATCTATCCCTCTATCTATCTATATCTATCTATCTATCCCTCTATCTATCAATCTATCCATCCATCTATCCGTCTATCTATCCCTCTATCTATCTATCCCTCTATCTATCTATCTATCTATCTATCTATCTATCTATCTATCCCTCTATCTATCCCTCTATCTATCCCTCTATCTATCTATCTATCTATCTATCTATCTATCTATCTATCCCTCTATCTATCTATCTATCTATCCCTCTATCTATCTATCCCTCTATCTATCTATCTATCTATCTATCTATCTATCTATCTATCCCTCTATCTATCTATCCCTCTATCTATCTATCTATCCCTCTATCTATCTATCCATCTATCTATCTCTCTATCTATCCCTCTATCTATCTATCTATCTATCTATCTATCCCTCTATCTATCTATCTATCTATCTATCTATCTATCTATCTATCTATCTATCTATCTATCTATCTATCTATCCCTCTATCTATCTATCTATCTATCTATCCATCTATCCCTCTAGCTATCCATCTATCTATCTATCTATCCATCTATCTATCCATCTATCCCTCTATCTATCCCTCTATCGATCCATCTACAGTTAGGTCCAGAAATATTTGGACAGTGACACAATTTCCGCGAGTTGGGCTCTGCATGCCACCACATTGGATTTGAAATGAAACCTCTACAACAGAATTCAAGTGCAGATTGTAACGTTTAATTTGAAGGTTTGAACAAAAATATCTGATAGAAATTGTAGGAATTGTCACATTTCTTTACAAACACTCCACATTTTAGGAGGTCAAAAGTAATTGGACAAATAAACCAAACCCAAACAAAATATTTTTATTTTCAATATTTTGTTGCGAATCCTTTGGAGGCAATCACTGCCTTAAGTCTGGAACCCATGGACATCACCAAACGCTGGGTTTCCTCCTTCTTAATGCTTTGCCAGGCCTTTACAGCCGCAGCCTTCAGGTCTTGCTTGTTTGTGGGTCTTTCCGTCTTAAGTCTGAATTTGAGCAAGTGAAATGCATGCTCAATTGGGTTAAGATCTGGTGATTGACTTGGCCATTGCAGAATGTTCCACTTTTTTGCACTCATGAACTCCTGGGTAGCTTTGGCTGTATGCTTGGGGTCATTGTCGATCTGTACTATGAAGCGCCATCCAATCAACTTTGTGGCATTTGGCTGAATCTGGGCTGACAGTATATCCCGGTACACTTCAGAATTCATCCGGCTACTCTTGTCTGCTGTTATGTCATCAATAAACACAAGTGACCCAGTGCCATTGAAAGCCATGCATGCCCATGCCATCACGTTGCCTCCACCATGTTTTACAGAGGATGTGGTGTGCCTTGGATCATGTGCCGTTCCCTTTCTTCTCCAAACTGTTTTCTTCCCATCATTCTGGTACAGGTTGATCTTTGTCTCATCTGTCCATAGAATACTTTTCCAGAACTGAGCTGGCTTCATGAGGTGTTTTTCAGCAAATTTAACTCTGGCCTGTCTATTTTTGGAATTGATGAATGGTTTGCATCTAGATGTGAACCCTTTGTATTTACTTTCATGGAGTCTTCTCTTTACTGTTGACTTAGAGACAGATACACCTACTTCACTGAGAGTGTTCTGGACTTCAGTTGATGTTGTGAACGGGTTCTTCTTCACCAAAGAAAGTATGCGGCGATCATCCACCACTGTTGTCATCCGTGGACGCCCAGGCCTTTTTGAGTTCCCAAGCTCACCAGTCAATTCCTTTTTTCTCAGAATGTACCCGACTGTTGATTTTGCTACTCCAAGCATGTCTGCTATCTCTCTGATGGATTTTTTCTTTTTTTTCAGCCTCAGGATGTTCTGCTTCACCTCAATTGAGAGTTCCTTAGACCGCATGTTGTCTGGTCACAGCAACAGCTTCCAAATGCAAAACCACACACCTGTAATCAACCCCAGACCTTTTAACTACTTCATTGATTACAGGTTAATGAGGGAGACGCCTTCAGAGTTAATTGCAGCCCTTAGAGTCCCTTGTCCAATTACTTTTGGTCCCTTGAAAAAGAGGAGGCTATGCATTACAGAGCTATGATTCCTAAACCCTTTCTCCGATTTGGATGTGAAAACTCTCATATTGCAGCTGGGAGTGTGCACTTTCAGCCCATATTATATATATCATTGTATTTCTGAACATGTTTTTGTAAACAGCTAAAATAACAAAACTTGTGTCACTGTCCAAATATTTCTGGACCTAACTGTATCTATCTATCTATCCCTCTATCTATCTATCCCTCTATCTATCCCTCTATCTATCCCTCTATCTATCTATCCCTCTATCTATCCATCTATCTATCCATCTATCTATCTATCTATCCCTCTATCTATCTATCTATCTATCCATTATCTATCTATCTATCTATCTATCTATCTATCTATCTATCCATTATCTATCTATCTATCTACCTATCTATCTCTCTATCTATCTATCTATCTATCTATCTATCCCTCTATCTATCTATCTATCCCTCTATCTATCTATCTATCTATTTATCTCTCTATCTATCCATGTATCTATCCACCCATCTACTGGCGGAAACAGTTAGAAAAGGGCCCCTGTGCAAGAACAAAATATGGGCCCTTTGCAGCCCAAAAGCTCATCAATATACATAATTTCACCTATTCGTTGTTAATAATAATAATAAATCTTTATTTCCATAGCACCAATATATTCCGCAGCACTTTACAATGCAGAGGTTCATATGCAAACAATCTTTCCATCCATCATCTATCGATTTATCCAACTATCCATCCATTCATCTATCATCCATCCACCCATCTATGTATCTATCCATCTATTATCCATAAATCCATCTATTATCTATCCATTGCATCTATCAATCCATCCATCTATTAATCCATTCATCTATCATCTATCCATCCATCCATCCATCCACCTACCTATCATTCGATCTATCCATCTAACCATCCATAATCTATCTCTATCCGTTCATTTATCTTTCCATCAATTTATCTATCTTTCCATTCATCTTTCTATCCATACATCTATAATCTATACGTTTTTCTTAACATCCATCTTTTTTTCCATCAATGTATTCATCTATCTTCCCATCCATCCATCCATCTATCTATTATCTATCCATCTAACTATCATTCTATTAGCTATCCATCCATTATACATCTTTCCATCCACTCATTTACCATCTATCAATCCATTCGTTCATCCATTATATATCCTTCCATCTATTATCTATTAATCAATTCATCATCTATCCATCCATTCATCCATCTATCCCTCTATCTATCCATCTATTATCTATCTATCCCTCTATTTATCTATCTATCCCTCTATCTATCTATCCTTCTATCTATCTATCTATCTATCTATCTATCTATCCCTCTATCTATCTATCTATCTATCCATCCATCCCTCTATCTATCTATCTGTCTATCTATCTATCCCTCTATCTATCCCTCTATCTATCTATCTGTCTATCTATCTATCCCTCTATCTATCCCTCTATCTATCCCTCTATCTATCTATCTGTCTATCTATCTATCCCTCTATCTATCCCTCTATCTATCTATCTGTCTATCTATCTATCCCTCTATCCATCCATCCATTCATCCATCTATTATCTATTATCTATCTATCCATCCATCTATTATCTATCTATCCCTCTATCTATCCCTCTATCTATCCATCCATTCATTAATCTATTATCTATCCATGTATTATCTATCCATCCATCATCCATCTATATCCATCCATCTATTATCTATCTATCTATCCCTCTATCTATCCCTCTATCTATCCCTCTATCTATCCATTATCTATCCATTATCTATCTATCCCTCTATCTATCCCTCTATCTATCCCTCTATCTATCCCTCTATCTATCTATCCATCCATTCATTAATCTATTATCTATCCATGTATTATCTATCCATCCATCATCCATCTATATCCATCCATCTATTATCTATCTATCTATCCCTCTATCTATCCATTATCTATCTATCCCTCTATCTATCCCTCTATCTATCCCTCTATCTATCCATTATCTATCTATCCCTCTATCTATCCCTCTATCTATCCCTCTATCTATCCCTCTATCTATCCCTCTATCTATCCCTCTATCTATCCCTCTATCTATCCATTATCTATCTATCCCTCTATCTATCCCTCTATCTATCCCTCTATCTATCCCTCTATCTATCTATCCATCCATTCATTAATCTATTATCTATCCATGTATTATCTATCCACCCATCTATTATCTATGTACCTAGTACAGAATTTAGAGTTTACTATGAGAAGTTCCATCTAAGAAAAAACAAAACAATAAAAAATAAAGTACACAGCACCGTACCCCGAATGTAGCTGCAGCCTCATATCCATGGGGTGACCCCTGATGCAAATAACGGGAGTGACAGCAGAAGATGCTAATATCCAGAGAACAGGACAGGGGGATCTTCCCATTAATATCCCAGGAACCTCATAAGCAGGAAAATTAAACCAGCAACAACAAACATCGCTAAATAATTTACAGGCGAGGGATGAGGCCATATTTAATCTTAATGGTGTCACCTATAAGCATTACAGTGTAATGTGCGGAGACGCTGCAGCCGCGCATCTTAATTAAAATAATAATTCAGATGTTTTGAAACATTATATTATTGGAAGACGACGTGGATTATTTAGTGGGAATATTATACATGCGTCATAAGCTTTTAATTATTTTAACATTGAACTAAATACTACGGTGTTATCAAAGCAGAGGCCGAAGTACAAGAAGGAGCGGACGGAGGAGCGAAAGGGGGAATATTCCGAATATTGGAAACACTAAATCCATCAAAATCAGAAAGCAAGAATGTATCATCTAAGAACGGATTGTAACAGTATCATGTGTGTTTCCAAACGTTGAGAAATATCACAGGGAAAATGTAACTACAAAACTAAAGAAGCTGTCATAGACCAGACATAGCAGTATTATAGTAGTTATATTCCTGTACATAGGGGGCAGTATTATAGTAGTTATATTCCTGTACATAGGGGGCAGTATTATAGTAGTTATATTCTTGTACATAGGGGCAGTATTATAGTAGTTATATTCTTGTACATAGGGGGCAGTATTATAGTAGTTATATTCCTGTACATAGGGGGCAGTATTATAGTAGTTATATTCTTGTACATAGGGGGCAGTATTATAGTAGTTATATTCCTGTACATAGGGGGCAGTATTATAGTAGTTATATTCCTGTACATAGGGGGCAGTATTATAGTAGTTATATTCTTGTATATAGGGGGCAGTATTATAGTAGTTATATTCTTGTATATAGGGGCAGTATTATAGTAGTTATATTCTTGTATATAGGGGGCAGTATTATAGTAGTTATATTCTTGTATATAGGGGCAGTATTATAGCAGTTATATGCTTGTACACAGGGGCAGTATTATAGTAGTTACATTCTTGTACATAGGGGCAGTATTATAGTAGTTATATTCTTGTATATAGGAGCAGTATTATAGTAGTTATATTCTTGTATATAAGGGCAGTATTATTGTAGTTATATTCTTGTACATAGGGGCAGTATTATAGCAGTTATATTCTTGTATATAGGGGCAGTATTATAGTAGTTATATTCTTGTACATAGGGGCAGTATTATAGTAGTTATATTCTTGTATATAGGGGCAGTATTATAGTAGTTATATTCTTGTACATAGGGGCAGTATTATAGTAGTTATAGTCTTGTATATAGAGGCAGAATTATAGTAGTTATAGTCATGTATATAGGGGCAGTATAATAGTAGTTATATTCTTGCACATAGGAGGCAGTATTATAGTAGTTATATTCTTGTACATAGAGGCAGTATTATAGTAGTTATATTCTTGTATATAGGGGGCAGTATTATAGTAGTTATATTCTTGTATATAGGGGCAGTATTATAGTAGTTATATTCTTGTATATAGGGGCCGTATTATAGTAGTTATATTCTTGTATATAGGGGGCAGTATTATAGTAGTTATATTCTTGTACATAGGGGCAGTATTATAGTAGTTATATTCTTGTATATAGGGGCAGTATTATAGTAGTTATATTCTTGTATATAGGGGGCAGTATTATAGTAGTTATATTCTTGTATATAGGGGCAGTATTATAGTAGTTATATTCTTGTATATAGGGGGCAGTATTATAGTAGTTATATTCTTGTACATAGGGGCAGTATAGTAGTTATATTCTTGTATATAGGGGCAGTATTATAGTAGTTATATTCTTGTACATAGGGAGCAGTATTATAGTAGTTATATTCTTGTATATAACGGCAGTATTATAGTAGTTATATTCTTGTATATAGGGGGCAGTATTATAGTAGTTATAGTCTTGTATATAGAGGCAGAATTATAGTAGTTATAGTCATGTATATAGGGGCAGTATTATAGTAGTTATATTCTTGTACATAGGAGGCAGTATTATAGTAGTTATATTCTTGTACATAGAGGCAGTATTATAGTAGTTATATTCTTGTATATAGGGGCAGTATTATAGTAGTTATATTCTTGTACATAGGGGCAGTATTATAGCAGTTATATTCTTGTATATAGCGGCAGAATTATAGTAGTTATATTCTTGTATATAGCGGCAGTATTATAGTAGTTATATTCTTGTACATAGGGGGCAGTATTATAGTAGTTATATTCTTGTATATAGGGGCAGTATTATAGTAGTTATATTCTTGTACATAGGGGCAGGATTATAGTAGTTATATTCTTGTATATAGGGGGCAGTATTATAGTAGTTATATTCTTGTACATAGGGGCAGTATTATAGTAGTTATATTCTTGTACATGGGGGGGGGGGGCAGGTGATTTAGCCGGGCAGCAGAGTTTAGGATAGATTGTAGGGGTGCAAGACTGTAATGCGGGCGGCACACGAGACAATCTATCATGCGATACATCGTCGGGGTCACGGTTTTTGTGACGCACATCCGGTATCGTTTGCGATGTCGTCCCGTGTGACACCTCCGAGCGACGCTGAACGTTCGCAAATCGGTTACAAATCGTGAGTCGAGTACACGTCGTTTATTTTTAAAATATCGTTTATTTTTCTTTGTGCTGGTTGTTCATCGTACCCGGGGAAGCACACATCGCACCGTGTGACACCCCGGGAACGATGAACTCAGCTTACCTGCGTCCCGCGGCACCCGCCGGCTATGCGGAAGGAAGGAGGTGGGCGGGATGTTTACGTCCCGCTCATCTCCGCCCCTCCACTTCTATTGGCCGGCGGCTGTGTGACGTCGCTGTGACGCTGAACGTCCCTCCCCCTTCAGGAAGAGGATGTTCACAGCCCACAGCGAGGTCGCTCAGCAGGTAAGTGCGTGTGATGGCGATTTAACGACTTTGTGCGACATGGGCAGCGATTTGCCCGTGACGCACAAACGACGGGGGCGTGTATGATCGCTCATGCGATCGCACCATAGATTGTACCGTGTGACGCCCGCATTAGAAGGGAGGCCACAGAGCAGGAGGTTGCAATAATCCAGGCGGGAGATAATAAGGGCATGTACTAGTGTTTTTGCAACTTCTTGGGAAAGGAGTGTACGGATCCGGGAAACATTTTTGAGTTGGAGGCGGCAGGAGGTGAAGAGGGCTTGGATGTGTGGCTTGAAAGAAAGATCAGAGTCTAGGATTACTGTCAGGCAGCAAGCACGTGGCACTAGGGAAAGTGAGCAGCCATTGACATTGATGGATGTCAGGTGGGGGGGGGGTTGAGTGAGGAGGAAGAAAGACAATGAATTCTGTTTTGTCCATGTTCAGTTTTAGGAATCGCGCAGAGAAGAAGGATGAAATAGCAGACAGACATTGTGGGATTTTGGTTAGTAGAGATGAAATGTCAGGTCCAGAGAGGTAGATCTGTGTATCATCGGCATAGAGATGATACTGAAAGCCGTGGGACTCTATGAGCTGTCCCAGGCCCAAGGTATAGATGGAGAACAGTAGGGGACAAGAACTGAATCTTGGGGGACCCCGACAGATAGAGGGCGAGATGAGGAAGTGGTGTGAGAGTGGGAGACGCTGAAAGTTCGGTTGGTTGAGTATGAATATGTGCTGTTCCATCGCACAGAGCTTTTTGCAGGTTTGGATTCTCTGCTGTGTGTTTTGGCAACACCCATGGACAATTTGTCTCTCATTTCTGGGTTCTACGATGGTCCTGGGAGGTTCCTATGCAGACGCTCCTCGTTCCTGGTGATTGCCCTGCTTCATTAGGTATCATGCTCGCCTGGAACGTCGAGAGTCATACTTCCTGGTTATACAGTAGTGCTCTCGGCTTCCGTAGGGTTTAGTGATCTGATCTTGGCTCTTGACTTTGGATTGTTGTTGACTCTTCTTTGCCCGTTTCCCTGTTCTTGTCGTTACTTCCTGGCTTCTGACCTCGGACTTCCTCCTCACCACATCCTTACCTGCTCCCTGCATTCTGTACATACTCTCCTGGAATCCTGACCCTCGGCTTGTATCTTGACCCCATCTCTGTCTGCTCCCAGTGTCCTGTCATTACCTTCTGGCTTCTGACCTCGGACTTCCTCCTCACCACATCCTTGCCTGCTCCATGCATCCTGTACACAGTCTCCTGGAATCCTGACCCTCAGCTTGTATCTTGACCCCATCTCTGTCTGCTCCCAGTGTCCTGTCATTACCTTCTGGCTTCTGACCTCGGACTTCCTCCTCACCACATCCTCGCCTGCTCCCTGCATCCTGTACACAGTCTCCTGGAATCCTGACCCTCGGCCTGTATCTTGACCTTGTCTCTGTCTGCTCCCAGTGTCCTCTCGTTACCTTCTGGCTTCTGACCTCGGCTTGTCTGACTACCTCTCCATTCACTGCACGCAAGTAGTGTCTGGTGCCACCTAGTGACGGGCATCACACTGTGTTAATGCATTTCTTTTATGCATTTTCTCACTTATTTGATGTGTTTTGATGCAAATGTGAAGTTGCTTTTTTAATAATACAGAAAAGTTTGGATCCTTAGCTAAATAATGCAACAGTGGTTATATTTTTTCAGGCTCCCCTATAGAGGAGACAAAAAGCAGCAAAACCGCGCAATTCAGCAGCGTCACTGGGTGAAGTTTTCATGAAATCACATCCACTTTCAATGGACATTTAGGCCGTGTTCACATGTAGCGTAAATGTTGCGTTTGTTCTGCTGCTTTTTTTGCACAGAAATTCTGCTTTGTTTAACTGTCCAAGCAAAGTGAATGTGATTTCATGAAAACGTCGCCCTCCGTGCGTCTAAAGACGAGGCTGAACTCTGCGGTTTTGGTGCTTTTTTTCCTCTGGAAGCTTCTATGTGGAGCCTAAAAAAGCACATGGAAAAAACTGCAGATACTTTATTATGTGCAGAATCAAAGCTTTTCTGTACTATAAAAACACGTAAAAGGGCGACTTCACATCTGCACCAAAAAAGCATCAAATAAGGGAAAAAATAAATAAAAATGCAGCAATAATCAGAGGAGGTTGTTATTGAGTAGTTTGGTGCAGACACCTGCAGAAAAAAAACACAGAATATATGCAACGTGTGAACACGGCCTTACAGACACAGAAAAGCACCATGTAATACAGTGTTGCTACATGAAGATGAGATAGTGCTGGCTGCTCCGACTACAAGAACAAAAAATAAATCCACAGGTCCCAACTAGAGATGAGCAGGACGCACAGAAGACGTTACTCCAGTCCTGGATAATCCAAATCCGTGCTGGGATGTTGGAAGCTAAGAGACTTGCAGTTTCCCGCCCAGCTGCTCAGAACCCCAGAAGGGGAGAGATTCGCAGCCTCCTGTCCAGCTGCCGAGAACCCCGGAAGGGAAGAGATTCACAGCCTCCTGTCCAGCTGCTCGTAACCCCGGAAGGGAAGAGATTCGCAGCCTCCTGTCCAGCTGCCGAGAACCGCGGAAGTGGAGAGATTCGCAGCCTCCTGTCCAGCTGCCGAGAACCACGAAAGGGGAGAGATTCGCAGCCTCCTGTCCAGCTGCCGAGAACCCCGGAAGGGAAGAGATTCACAGCCTCCTGTCCAGCTGCCGAGAATCCCGGAAGGGAAGAGATTCACAGCCTCCTGTCCAGCTGCCGAGAACCCCGGAAGGGAAGAGATTCACAGCCTCCTGTCCAGCTGCTCGTAACCCTGGAAGGTGAGAGATTCACAGCCTCCTGTCCAGCTGCTCGTAACCCTGGAAGGTGAGAGATTCGCAGCCTCCTGTCCAGCTGCCGAGAACCACGGAAGTGGAGAGATTCGCAGCCTCCTGTCCAGCTGCCGAGAACCACGAAAGGGGAGAGATTCACAGCCTCCTGTCCAGCTGCCAAGAACCCCCGGAAGGTGAGAGATTCACAGCCTCCTGTCCAGCTGCCGAGAATCCCGGAAGGGAAGAGATTCACAGCCTCCTGTCCAGCTGCTCGTAACCCTGGAAGGTGAGAGATTCGCAGCCTCCTGTCCAGCTGCCGAGAACCACGGAAGTGGAGAGATTCGCAGCCTCCTGTCCAGCTGCCGAGAACCACGGAAGGGGAGAGATTCGCAGCCTCCTGTCCAGCTGCCAAGAACCCCCGGAAGGTGAGAGATTCGCAGCCTCCTGTCCAGCTGCCAAGAACCCCCAGAAGGTGAGAGATTCGCAGCCTCCTGTCCAGCTACCGAGAACCCCCGGAAGGGGATAGATTCGCAGCCTCCTGTCCAGCTGCCGAAAACCCCGGAAGGGGAGAGATTCGCAGCCTCCTGTCCAGCTGTCAAGAACCCCCGGAAGGGGAGAGATTCGCAGCCTCCTGTCCAGCTGCCGAGAACCCCGGAAGGTGAGAGATTCGCAGCGTCTCGTCCAGCCATCCGGGACTCTGGAAGGTGAGAGATTTGTGGTCTTCAGTCCAGCCGGTGAGGACACCGGAAGGTGAGAGATTCGCAGCCTCCCGTCCAGCTGCTGGGGACTCCGGAAGGTGAAACATTTGAAGCCTCCTGTCTAGTCACCGGGGACTCCGGAGGTTGAAAAATTTGTGGCCTCCCATCCAGCTGTGTTTGACCCTGGAAGGTAAGAGACTTACCGCCTCCTGTCCAGTCACCGGGGACGCCAGAAGGTGAGAGATTTGCGGCCTCTGTCCATCCTCTGGGGACCACTGACCTGGACAGGAGTCCCGTGAATTGATCCGCTCGTCCCTAGTCCCAAGCGTCCTGGATTTGGGTCTACACCCTGCAGTGTCAGGTGACTGCTAAATGCCCCTCACTGCTATCGCCCCTCTGACAACTCCTCCTGCCAGGGCAGAAAGAATTGGCAAATGGGTGTGGCCAAAATTTGCAGCAGAGCTCGTAATTTGTCCCTCTTTCTGTTTTCTGCCCGCTATAAATCCGTCCCCTGGAGGATGTTTAGAGTCGTCTCTTGATCTGGAGTGTGAGCCCAGTCATTGCATCAGTGCCGGCCCGGTGGTTGCATGGCCGCCTTGCTTTTGTCTGTATAGTCAATGGCTTTCACTACACGAGCCCATACAGTGCAGCGCGGATATATAACACATGCGCCACAGGCTGGAGCCGAGCGACTGCATCAGGACAAAAGGCCAGAATATTCATTAGAAGTAAATGTGATTACAGCCTATCATCTCCAAACTATTATACAAGAATTGCACCTTATATCTGACAAATATAGGATACATTTACATCTACAGGCCTAAATTCTCATTCCATTTCTGCATTTAATCGGATGTACTCGAGCGCTCATTTGAAACCCTCATCTGGTGATAATCAACCAGAATTATTCATTGAGATGAAGCTTTAATTTATTTGCAACTTGGACCTGCGCCAAAATGGATGTGATCTTTTTTTTACTTTGCCAAGCGAACATTTGCCTGCAGTTCGCAGACTGTGCAGCAGAGGGCAGCAGAGAACCATGCAAAAGTGGCCTGGAAAAAAAACCCGGCATTTTTATATATATATACCCATATATATATATATATTTTGTTATGGCGATCCCAGTAATTACCTGCTTTATAGCCTTAACTTGGATTCGGCTCAACCTCTCGTAAAACTCATCAACATTTAGGCCAAGTCCAGATTAGTCGGCTTTATTTCCTTTTCAGTGTATAGTTAATGAATGAATTAAGTTGTTTTTTTTAAATCCATCGTTAATGATGGATCCGGTGAAACTTCATTGTGGAGCTCCTGCTGCCGAACTCATTGACACATTCATAAAAATGATATTACGTTTTAGCACACCCAAGGGTGAAATATATATATATTTTTAATGATACATAGCACGCTAATGTGATTTAGTAAAAAGTCTTTCTGCGGAAGAATTTTCAGAGCATGTATCCGCAATAAAAAAAAATTGAGCAAAAGGATCAAACTTGGCTGAAAATGAAAAATAAAATAATATATATATATTTTATATTATTTACTTTACTTACTCTTATATCGCTAATAATTTCCGCAGCGATTTACAGATGTGATCACATGCACACACACACTGTATAGTATAGTATAGTATATATATATATAAATATATATATATACACACACACACACACACACACACACATACATATACAATGCCTACAAGTAGTATTCAACCCCCTGCAGATTTAGCAGGTTTGATAAGATGCAAATAAGTTAGAGCCTGCAAACATCAAACAAGAGCAGGATTTATTAACAGATTAATATTAATCAGTCAATTATTATTCAACCCCTAGGTTTAATATTTTGTGGAATAACTCTTGTTTGCAATTACAGCTAATAATCATCTTTTATAAGACCTGATCAGGCCGGCACAGGTCTCTGGCGTTATCTTGGCCCACTCCTCCATGCAGATCTTCTCCAAGTTATCTAGGTTCTTTGCGTGTCTCATGTGGACTTTAATCTTGAGCTCCTTCCACAAGTTTTCAATTGGGTTAAGGTCAGGAGACTGACTAGGCCACTGCAACACCTTGATTTTTTCCCTCTTGAACCAGGCCTTGGTTTTCTTGGCTGTGTGCTTTGGGTCGTTGTCTTGTTGGAAGATGAAATGACGACCCATCTTAAGATCCTTGATGGAGGAGCGGAGGTTCTTGGCCAAAATCTCCAGGTAGGCCGTGCTATCCATCTTCCCATGGATGCGGACCAGATGGCCAGGCCCCTTGGCTGAGAAACAGCCCCACAGCATGATGCTGCCACCACTATGCTTGACTGTAGGGATGGTATTCTTGGGGTCGTATGCAGTGCCATCCAGTCTCCAAACGTCACGTGTGTGGTTGGCACCAAAGATCTCGATCTTGGTCTCATCAGACCAGAGAACCTTGAACCAGTCTGTCTCAGAGTCCTCCAAGTGATCATGAGCAAACTGTAGACGAGCATTGACATGACGCTTTGAAAGTAAAGGTACCTTACGGGCTCGTCTGGAACGGAGACCATTGCGGTGGAGTACGTTACTTATGGTATTGACTGAAACCAATGTCCCCACTGCCATGAGATCTTCCCGGAGCGCCTTCCTTGTTGTCCTTGGGTTAACCTTGACTCTTCGGACAAGCCTGGCCTCGGCACGGGAGGAAACTTTCAAAGGCTGTCCAGGCCGTGGAAGGCTAACAGTAGTTCCATAAGCCTTCCACTTCCGGATGATGCTCCCAACAGTGGAGAGTGGTAGGCCCAACTCCTTGGAAAGGGTTTTGTACCCCTTGCCAGCCTTGTGACCCTCCACGATCTTGTCTCTGATGGCCTGGAATGCTCCTTTGTCTTTCCCATGTTGACCAAGTATGAGTGCTGTTCACAAGTTTGGGGAGGGTCTTAATTAGTCAGAAAAGGCTGGAAAAAGAGATAATTAATCCAAACATGTGAAGCTCATTGTTCTTTGTGCCTGAAATACTTCTTAATACTTTAGGGGAACCAAACAGAATTCTGGTGGATTGAGGGGTTGAATAATAAATGACCCTCTGAATAAACTTTTCACAATTTAAAAAAAAAATAAAAAATTAACATTCTTTTTTGCTGCAGTGGATTTCACACTTCCAGGCTGATCTACAGTCCAAATGTCACAATGCCAAGTTAATTCCGAATGTGTAAACCTGCTAAATCTGCAGGGGGTTGAATACTACTTGTAGGCACTGTAGAAAGAGGTTTTTTGCCCAGCTCACCTGTGTGATGGAAGCCAGTAATCCTGGGCTGTGCACGGAGAAGAGGTTTGGAGAGCCAGTCCATGTGCATTGAAATTGGTTGAAGGATTTCACCAGCACAAAACTCCAGGCATTTTGTTCTTTAAAATAAAAATTCCTTTATTTTCTTATCATTAAAAAGTCCATGCTATGGTGGTCAAGCCCATGTCAGAGAGGACGCGTTTCGAACATCCAGTTCTTATTCAGTCTCTAAACCATCTAGTCACAGAACTGTTTAAAAAGGGCTGAACCCAAACATGTGATCAAATGCAAGGAGAGAGCAAGACAATTACAAAAACATTAACCCCTTGAGTTATATCACTCCATATAATGCTTATAACACTTATATATATACAAAGTTTTTTTAGCCAGATTAATATAATATATATAGAACACTGGGTAAAACAGACACAGAAAAAGACTTGGGTGTATGGGTGGATGGTAAACTTCACTTTAGTGGACAGTGTCAGGCAGCTGCTGCCAGGGCTAATAAAATAATGGGATGTATTAAAAGAGGTAGAAGTGTTCATGAAAAAAATGTACTTCTACCTCTGTACAAGTCACTAGTGCGACCGCACTTAGAATACTGTGTACAATTCTGGTCACCGATATATAAGAAGGACATAGCTGAACTGGAGAGGGTGCAGAGAAGAGCGACCAAGATTATTAGAGGAATGGGTGGGCTGCAATACCAAGACAGGTTATTAAACTTGGGGTTATTTAGTTTGGAAAAACGAAGGCTTAGGGGGGATCTAATCACAATGTATAAATATATGAGGGGACAGTAGAGACCTTTCCAAAGATCTTTTTACACCTAGGCCTGCGACTGGAACACGGGGGCATCCGCTACGTCTTGAGGAAAGAAGGTTTAATCATAATCACAGACGAGGATTCTTTACTGTACGAGCAGTGAGACTATGGAACTCTCTGCCGCATGATGTTGTAATGAGTGATTCACTACTAACATTTAAGCAGAGCCTGGATGCGTTTCTTGAAAAATGTAATATTACCAGTTATGTATATTAGATTTTATGACAGGGTATTGATCCAGGGAACTAGTCTGATTGCCGGATGTGGAGTCAGGAAGGAAATTTTTTCCCCATTGGAACTTGTTTGCCACATTGGGGTTTTTTTTTGCCTTCCTCTGGATCAACATGTTAGGCTACGGGTTGAACTAGATGGACTTAGAGTCTCCCTTCAACCTTAAAAACTATGATACTATGATACTATGATATGCAAACATTAATTCATTTCTTTTATTTAAACCTTTCGGAAATCTTGTGCCCATTAAAAACATCCATTTTATTTCTCTCTGAAAAAGGATATCTTTCAAATTTCCACCTCTTCTAGGTAGTTGAATTTTTTCAATGGCATTGACTTTCATGCCTGTTAAATTACCTGCATGTGCGTCGCGAAAATGTTGAGACGCTCCTGATAATTTTCTGGTGGTGGCATTATTCACATCATAAATGTGTTCAGATATCCTCTTTCTGAGAGAACGACAAGTGCTGCCTATATATTGTAACTGGCAAATAGTACACGATATTAAATAAACCACATGGTCTGAACTGCAGTTTATGAGTGACATTATTTTATACGTTTTTTTATCTGTAAATGAAGAAAATTCCTTCACATTTGACATATAACCGCATAGTCCACACGATCTGTGGCCACATTTGAAAGAGCCTGTGCTGGGTAACCAATTGCCAGTGTTTTTTTCTTTTTTAGTGGAACCGCACCTATTCATATGATCACTAGGGGATAACATGGATCCCAATGTAATGTTCCTTTTTGAAACAAATTTAACTCCATTTTTTAAGATTTTGTGTAATGTGTCATCTGTAGATAAAATGGGTAAATATTTTTTAACAATTTTAATTACATCATAATAATTGATTGATGTAACTGAGTTTTTACTCAAAAACAACTATTTTACCTTTTTAAATAAAGTTCAGACCATGTGGTTTATTTAATATCGTGTACTATTTGCCAGTTACAATATATAGGCAGCACTTGTCGTTCTCTCAGAAAGAGGATATTTGAACACATTTATGATGTTAATAATGCCACCACCAGAAAATTATCAGGAGCGTCTCAACATTTTCGCGACGCACATGCAGGTAATTTAACAGGCATGAAAGTCAATGCCATTGAAAAAATTCAACTACCTAGAAGAGGTGGAAATTTGAAAGATATCCTTTTTCAGAGAGAAATAAAATGGATGTTTTTAATGGGCACAAGATTTCCGAAAGGTTTGAATAAAAGAAATGAATTAATGTTTGCATATTAATCTGGCTAAAAAAACTTTGTATATATATAAGTGTTATAAGCATTATATGGAGTGATATAACTCAAGGGGTTAATGTTTTTGTAATTGTCTTGCTCTCTCCTTGCATTTGATCACATGTTTGGGTTCAGCCCTTTTTTTCCAAACATTTTTTATTGATTTTACAAAATTTTTTATACAATATTGCATCAAAAAAGTGTATGATTTGCAAAAGACAAACTTTGAACTGTCCGAATATGTCAAAGAGGAGGGTAAAATCCCCCTTTCTATCTCAAGTCCATCTTCAGGTTACATTGATATAAAATAAATCAATCAAGATAGGAGAAACCAAACATAACATGTCATAACAAACCCTCGAGCCCCAATGTCATTCTTTGCAATTTCTGGTGTCGATGTCGAGTCTTGAAAGTGTCATATCCTCTTACCCCTGACCTTCACCTTATTCCCCGTTAAACAATCCTCAGTTTTCCCAAGCTACCCTGTATGTCATTCAGAAGGTACCACTCCGTTTGCCTGAAAGGTGTCACTAGATGATTTATTTCTTCCTGTTTGCAGTAAATTTCGATGAAAGTTTTCCATCTCCTGAAAAACTTGGTTGTCTTATTGTCTCTGTCCCTTTCTGCTTCTAATCTCTCCAACCTCAGAAGATTGTGTAACTCACCAATGACTTCCCCTGTGGATGGGGCCTCCTCCTGTATCCAGTGCCTTAAAATGCATCTTTTGGCTATCATGGCTACGTCGTGTATGATTGCAAATGCCTTTTTGTCCTGGTTGTTTAGTCCCCCTCTGACTCCACCCTCAAAGAAGTGAAAAATCCACACCATTAGCTCTGATTTACAGGAAATTCTCCATGTTGTCTGGACTAATGTTCTGACTTGGTTCCAGAACCTCTTTATCGTCCTGCACTCCCACAAACCATGTAGCATGTCTGTTTTTTCTGTGTGGCATTTAGGGCACCGTGTCTCTCTGCTCGGAATGTTGAAACCCCAAACAGCCCTGTGCAGTATCCTAAATTGAGTGTCTCTCCAGCTCTCATTGGTGACTTGTTTTCGCATCTGGACCCATCCTTTCAATATGTCCTCCACCACTTCTTGACCTTTCATTTGTTTTTTCCATGCTAAGAGTGTCCGACTATCTTCCCGGGATATCAGCACACCTCTAAATATTCGGTAGATTCGAGAGACATTTAAATTTGTTACATTGTCCTCCATAAGCTCATCAATCATACTTTTATTCAGTTCCCTTCCAATCTCACCAAGCTCTCTCATTATTCCATGCTTCAATTGTTCGTATTGGATAATGTGGCAGCCGTTCAGATTGTACTTATCGAGCACTTCCCGACCTGTCATCCATCTTCTCTCTTCCACATTCATAATATCTATCGTTCTCTTAATACCCCTCTCTTTCCATTTGAGGAACAGTTTATTCTCCCTCCCCTGGGGGAAGCCTGGTGATGCCCAAGGATTCAGGTATTTTGATACCTTCCATGAAAGACCAAGCTTCCGTCTTACCAATCTCCAGGTCAACATAGTGTCTCTGAGTATAACTGAGTTTTTTATGTGACCTTCGACCTTGGACAGCGGGGAATGGAGAATAGACGTTAGATCCCATGGTTCTACATATTTAAGTTCCGTACCATAATCTGAATGTCTGCTCGTGCCTCTCAGCCAGTCAATCACGTGTCTCATGATACACACTATGTTGTACCCTCTGACATCCGGGAAATTTATCCCTCCCTCCTCCACTGACTTCATCAGTGTACGCAGCTTTATCCTGGGTTTCCTTCCCCTCCAGATAAAATCCGCATACGCTGAATTGAGTCTGCTGACATCCTTTAATGTTAACAATAACGGGATGGTCTGAAAGGGGTACAGCAGCCTGGGGAAGCTCATCATTTTTATGAGATGGCACCTTGCCAATAATGGCAGGGGTAATCCCTTCCAGCCCTTCAGCTGAGTTATGATTTTTCTGATCAGTGGACCAAAATTCATTTTATAAATTGCCTGCGCCGTCCTCCCTATGTGCACTCCCAGGTACTTGACTGATGTTTGTGCTACTGGGATTCCACTTACATGCCCCTCATTTAAGATGCCCCTGGTTGGCCCTTGGTCCCCGTGTAGGAATAACAGTTCACATTTCTTTTTGTTTAATTTAAAACCTGAAAAGGCGCCAAATTTTTCTATCATGCTAAGTGTCCGGGGCAAGTCCGCCTCAGGGTCCCCCATATATAGAATCACGTCATCAGCAAAAAGCGCTAACTTCATTTCTGTTCCCCTTATGTTGATCCCTTTGAAACTGCTATGGCCCTGCAGCACTCTTGATAGGGGTTCAATTGCCAGGTTAAATAATAGGGGGGATAGCGGGCATCCCTGTCTCGTCCCTTTCATCAGGGGGAACACATCTGACAGAAAGCCCGGGGTGTGGATCCTTGCTCCCGAGTTAGCATATAAGCTGTTAATATAGAGTCTCATCTTACCTAATATCCCCACGGCCTCCATCACCTTATCTAGCCAGATCCAGTTGACATTGTCGAACGCTTTTTCAGCGTCTAGTGTGACTAACGCTGGGCTTGCCCTCCCCTTCGTGCGCCCCAGTCTAACCGCATCAACCACTAGAATAGTCCTCCTAATGTTGGTCACCGCACTTCTCCCTTTTATAAACCCTACCTGATGTTCTGAAATTAATCTAGGCAGGACCGTAGCCAATCTATCAGCCATGATTTTAGACATTATTTTTAAGTCCTGGTTGATGAGCGAAATGGGCCTATAACTCGAAGGGTCGTCCAGGTCCTTGGAGCCCTTAGGTATTAGTTTAATGTATGCTATATTGGCGTTTTTAGGAATTTCCATTCCCCCCAAGATCGCATTAAAAACTGAAGTTAAGTCCGGGGAAATCTGTTCCCTGAGGGCTTTATAGAATTCGCTATTGAAACCATCAGGTCCTGGAGCCTTGTTAGTGCTAAGTTCCCCGATTGTTTTTGCAACCTCTTCCTCTGTAATATCTGCGTTTAAGATTTCCAGTTCTGCCTCCGTTAAGTTGGGTAGTTGGGCTTGCCTTAGCCACTCCGCCTCATCAGTCATGTCGTTATGTCCTGGCCCGTATAACTTTCTGTAATAGTCCCCCAGAGCCTTATTAATTTCCTTGGGGTCCGAGGTCACCTCCCCACCCTTTGTTTTCAATTTTGAAATTACCGTCATCTTTCTGTTACCCCTTGCTAAATTTGCCAACATCCTCCCCGCCTTATTCCCAAATCTATGTAAATCGGCCTCTTTATATGACCAAAATAACTGCTCCTTTTTTTCTGCCCACTCATCAAAGTCTCTCTTGGCTGCCACCCACCTATCTTTTGCCGTGACCGATCTCACTGTCAGATAATTAGTGTATGCCAGTCGCACTGCCTCGCTGTGAGAGTTGTATTTCGCGTTCGTCTTTCGTTTGATCATGGCCGCATACCCCACCAAACGTCCTCTCAAGACCGCTTTCGCCGCCTCCCAGAATAATATTGGAGTCGCCCTATGCTCCTTGTTATTTTCTGAGTACTCTTCCCACCATTCTTTTATTATTTTATGGAAGTTATCCTGTCTGAGGAGGAACGACGGGAATCTCCAGATAATGTCTGATCCTCTCTTGAATTTCTCCCTAAGGTCCACTCTCACCGGACTGTGGTCCGAGATCACCATGTTCTCAATCATGCAGTTTCGCACGCCATTCGTCAGCTCCAAAGACAGCCAAATCTGATCTAGACGAGACCAGCTGTTATGCGGGTGAGAGAAATGCGTGTATTCTCTGTCATGTGGGTGGGTTAACCTCCATATATCTTTCAAGCCTATATCCTCCAATGAAACCTCTCCATAGGCTGAGCCCTTGTCCCCATGACTCAACTCACCCTCTCCCTTACTTCTATCTTCCTCTGAGTCTGGCACTGCATTGAAATCCCCCGCCACTATGATGTTAGGTTCCTTGTCTGAAAGAATTATGGTTTTTATTGTGTCATGGAACTGTTTCTGCTTCGAGTTTGGGCCATAGATATTATATATACTGAGTGTTCCCGCTGGACTAGTAATTGTTAGATGTTGCCATCTTCCTTGAGCATCCTCCTCCTGAGCCACTACCTCATGACTAAGCTGTTTGTTTATCAAAATCATTGTGCCCGCCTTCCTTCCCACTGCCGCTGCCCCATAAACTGAACCCACCCAGTATTTCTTCATGCGGAAAAAATCTTCCTTCCCCAGGTGTGTTTCTTGTAATAAAGCAATATCAGTTTTTAATCTTTTCAAGTGTCTTAGTACCATTGCCCGCTTGTTGGGTGATCTTAGACCCTTAACATTCCACGTTGTCAGCTGCACCATGACTGTCCAAATAAATTGCTCTTATCGATATTACCCTTCAAGACCTCGACTGAAAGAAAAATGTGACTATCAACCCTGCCTTCACAAGTGACTCTACCAGAATGACATTTCTTTTCCCTAACTTGTAAATGAACCCTTATACAACATATAAAAATTATGAATCCTACAACATTAGAACAGGTTGTCCCTTTAAAAGGACTTTCGGCTCTTTTTGCCATGTTAGTGACTTCCCTTCTTCCTGGCCTAAATATGAGTCTCCCTAGTCACCCCCCTGATGCGCAAATTCTAAGTTTTATCCCCCCGACAAAATACAACGGCCTTAAGTATTAAGCAAGGATTAACACATTATGTCGTATAAAATATGACCTTAGCGAGAGTTCGTCTGTTGAAAAAGTCCTGGTTTTGTGGGACCATCCTTTCAACCCGTTCGGATCCACTGTACTAGGGTCTGAAAAGCAGTCCAAAAAAAGAGAAGCAGAGCGGGAAAGAGAAAAGAGAGAGAGTGGAGGAGGAAGGTCAGAGAGAGAGAGAGAGAGAGAGAGAGAAAAAAAAAAAAAAAAAAAAAAAAAAGAGGAGAAGAGAGGGAAGAGGGAAAATAGAGAGGGGAAAAGGAGGAAAGAAAAGAGAGAGGGGAAAGAGAGGAAAGAGAAGAGAGAACAGAAGAGAAGAGAGGAGAAGAAGGAGAAAGAGGAGAAGGAGGAGACACAGGAGAGGGAGAAGGGAGAGAGAAACAGGGGGAGGAGAAGAGGCAGAGAGAGCAGGAGAAGCAGGAGGGGAAAAGGAGGGAGAAGGAGAAGAGAAAGAATAAGAAAGAGGGGAGGGAGGAGAGGAGCCTCTCATCCTCCCCTCTCCGCTGTCACCGAAGATAAGGAATGCGATTGGTCCTCTCTCCCCCCGACCCCCCCACATCGACCCCCCCCCCCCCGTCCCGATCCCCCCCTCTGGTCGAGGGGAACGATTAAGAGCCAATAGAAATAAGTTCAAGAGTCATCACATGTCTTGGTGGCTCTCAAGAGCGCTTCTCCCTGGTGCCCGGTCTGGGACTGGGTTGCTGAGTTGGGCTCCGATTCCCCTGTCCGCTGGTCTCAGGTTGTGATTGCGATTGTCTCTCGTGTAGTCCGCCCTCTTGCCACAAACCACCGGGGGGGTCACTCCGAAATCCCCCGCGCTGGCTACCAGTACGTCACAATCGGGGGGTAACAAGTGGGGGTCACCCCTCCTTTATACCTCCCGACCGACAGACAGAGCACGTGACGCGCTCTCTAGCGCCCCTCTTATAGTCAGGCCAATTATGGAATTGCCCGACAATAAGCAAGGAGGCCGCTATACTACTTATGCCGATTATTGAAGGGTCCCCGGTGAGAGTAGGGTATATATTCCCCCGACCTCCGCGGGCGGAATATATAAAATCTCCCCGAATCTCACTGGCCTCCCCACAATAATCCTTGGCACAACTCGCTGCCACCAACCGCTTCACGGTAACTATTAGCCGAACACACAGACGTGGGATTCAAGATCGAGATAACAGAACAGCCCAAGATTAATTATATAATTTAATCAGCCTAAAGCACACTAGAACTACAATATATACAATAGGGAATCTACAGAATATACAGTTATGTCAGAGTACAGTTACAAACAAAGCATGGGTTACAAACAGGTATGCAATTCAATCAGTTACCTTGTGCGTCTGGCCACAGGGGGGCGCTGTAGACCAGGTTTCTAGGAACTCCCACAGATGTTTCCTGCACGTGACCCCCAGCGAAAGAACCTTGGAAAATGGCCGAAGTAGGGTTATCAACCTGGGCAAATCCAGGTCCCCTCCTACCTTCGTGACCTCAGAGGGAGCACTGCTCCACCCCTGGCTTGAGTTATGGACAATATCCCAACATGGAATATGGGCCATAACTTTGCCTGGGAGCGTCGTAGGCGGACGCCAATGCTCTCATCGTGACAGTTATGAATTTAGCTACAGAACGAGGGGACTCATGACCTGTCTGCCAGTTCCCCATTGGCTGATATCACGCCTGGGGCATTTCCCAATGTCCTGCTCCCATAAAAAGGGTGTGCCGGCATCGTCCGCATGCGGAGACACCATTTTTATGGTTGCCATATTTATCGGAAATATGGCTTGCGAGATATGAACCATTTTTTACTGGAGTCGTTCTGTCTGGCTATTTCCATAGCCTTGCTAACTAGCTAGCAGCCCCCACTACAGGGTCACGGCAGGGAGTCATCCTGTGTCCATTGTCCCTAAGCCACCTAATTTCCATATCACAGGACATGGCCATGGAGGTGTAAGTGGAACACTGAGAACAAGAAGGGAGGGGGCACTGCCAGGGAGTGATGAGGGATTATGACTGGAGTCATAATTCATCTTCATATCCCGGGATTTGCCTCACACCTCCCCCCTTTTGAGGGCGCTAGGGGGCAGCACACTCCGGTGTTCCCCCGTGCGCCCGTCCGCGACCTCTCCTTGTCGGGACAGCCCGTCTGCGTTACCGTGGTCACGGCCCCTTTTGTGGCGAATGGTGAAGTTGTATTGCTGGAGCGCAAGGCTCCATCGCAACAATCGCCCATTCGTCCCAGAGACGGTGTGCAACCAGCTGAGGGGATTGTGGTCCGTCTCCACGATGAAGTGGCGCCCGTATAGATAGGGTTGCAGACGCTGCAGGGCCCACACTATGGCCAGGCACTCCTTCTCCATCGTGGAATAGGCAACTTCCCTTGGTAACAGCTTCCTGCTCAGGTACAAGACTGGGTGCTCTTGGCTCGCAGAGTCCACCTGGCTGAGCACCGCACCGAGGCCGAAGTCACTGGCGTCGGTCTGTACTACAAACGGCCGCGTGAAGTCGGCTGCCTGTAGCACGGGCGGGCTGGACAGGGCGTCCTTTAGGGCCCGGAAGGCTGTCTCGCAGTCCATTGTCCAATCGACTGCAGAGGGCAGCTTCTTCTTGGTGAGGTCCGTCAAGGGCTTTGCCAGGCTACTATAGCATGGAACAAACCTCCTATAGTACCCAGCGGTCCCCAAGAAGGACATCACCTGCTTCTTGGTCCTGGGGGTGGGCCAGGATGCGATGGCTTCCACTTTCTCAGGCTCGGGCTTCAGTGTTCTCCCACCTACCCGGTGACCGAGGTACTGGACCTCGCTCATGGCCAGCTGACACTTTCCCGGCTTGATGGTCAAACCTGCCCGGTGGATCCGCCTGAGCACCTGTGCTAGATGCTCTAGGTGGTCCTCCCAGGTGGGACTGAAGACGGCAATGTCATCCAGGTACGCGGCCGCGTACCCTTCAAGTCCCTTGAGCAGGGTGTTGATCATCCGCTGGAAAGTGGCAGGGGCATTCCTCATCCCGAATGGCATCACCGTGGACTCGTACAGTCCAAATGGGGTAATAAAGGCAGAGCGTTCCCTGGCCTTGCGAGTCAGGGGGATCTGCCAATATCCCCGGCTCAGATCCATGATGGTCAGGTACTGAGCCCCGGCCAACTGATCGAGCAGGTCATCGATGCGTGGCATTGGGTACGCATCGGCGACCGTGACAGCATTGAGCCCCCTGTAGTCCACGCAGAACCGAGTGGTTCGGTCCTTCTTAGGGACGAGGACTACAGGCGAGGCCCAAGCGCTGTTGGATGCCTGGATCACCCCCAGCTTCAGCATCTCGTCAATCTCCTGGCGCATGTGTTGCTGCACCTCCAGGGAGACCCGATATGCTGAACGCCGGATCGGGGGATGATCCCCAGTGTCCACGTGATGGACAGCCAAGTCAGTCCTTCCGGGCTGGTTGGTAAACAACCCCCGGAAGGGGAGGAGGGTGGCCCACAGCTGGGACCGTTGGTCCTCCAAGAGCTGGTGGCCAACCTCCACATCCTCAATGGATCCGCCTGCCCTAACCTGGGCTAGCATATCCAAGAGGGTTTCCGCTTCTCCCTCCTCGGGCAAGTTGCACACGGGGAGCGCACATGCCTCCCGCTCATGATGTGCCTTCATCATGTTCACATGGAAGGGCTTCCGCCTTCCACGGGCAGGGTCCAGGGTGACCAGGTACGTCACAGGGTTGAGCTGCTGGTACACGAGGTATGGGCCTTCCCAGGCTGCCTGAAGCTTGTCCTGTGGTACGGGGACCAGTACCCACACCTCTTGACCCACTTGGTAGGTCCTCTCACAAGCGTTCTGGTCGTACCAACGCTTCTGATCGGCCTGGGCTTGAGCCATATTGTCGTGTACCAGTTGCGTCAAGGCCTGCATTTTGTCCCGGAAGCGCATGACATACTCGATAACCGACACTCCAGGGGTGGCCAAATCCCCTTCCCAAGCCTCTTTCACCAGAGCCAGGGGGCCCCGCACACGTCGCCCGTACAGGAGCTCAAACGGTGAGAATCCCGTTGAGGCCTGTGGAACCTCCCGGTAAGCAAATAACAGGTGTGGGAGATACCGCTCCCAGTCACGCCCATGGGAGTCGACCAACATCTTAAGCATCTGCTTTAAGGTGCCATTGAACCGCTCGCACAGGCCATTAGTCTGTGGATGGTACGGGCTGGCCACCAGATGTCGCACCTGGACTTGCTTACAGAGGGCCTCCATCAGCTGGGACATGAATTGGGTCCCCCGGTCAGTGAGCATTTCCTGGGGAAAACCCACTCGGGAGAAAATCTCCAGCAATGCGGTGGCCACCTTGTCAGCCCGAATGGACGACAAGGCCACTGCTTCTGGGTACCGGGTGGCATAGTCCACTACCGTCAGTATGAAGCGTTTCCCGGAGCTGCTGGGGATGGCCAGCGGGCCGACCAGATCCACAGCCACCCTCCTGAAAGGCTCATCGATGACTGGCAGAGATACTAGTGGGGCTTTGGGGTGTGGCCCCGCCTTCCCCACTCTCTGACAGGTTTCACACGAACGGCAGTAGGCAGCCACATCGGCCCCCATTTTTGGCCAGTAGAAATGCTGGTGTAACCTGGCCTTGGTCTTAGCGATCCCTAGGTGTCCGGCCATCGGAATCTCATGTGCGATCCGCAACAACTCCGTCCGGAACGGATAGGGTACCACTAACTGTCGGTCCCTGGGCCACGCCTCCGGTGAACCCTGCTGGACCGTGGCCCGGTACAGCCGTCCTTGGTCCCAGACCACTCGCTCCGGGTCCGAGTCCGAGGGAGGCTGTGCCGCCTGCTCCTTAAGAGCTTTCAGGCTGTCGTCAGCTTCTAACGCTGCCTGAAACCCCTGACTAGATGTGGCCAGAATCGACGAGACTGTCACATCTTCAGTCAGTACCCCGGGACCTGTGTCCTGGCCTCCACCTGACTCGGCTGCCACTTGGTCAGAAGGGGAAGAGCTATCGGACCTCCGGGAGGCCCCTTGGCTTCCAGCACTCCCACTGCGGGTGACAGCGGCCACAGCCGCTGCGACCGTGGGTCGTGCCTGCTCCTCCTCCGTTCCTGACCAAGTCGCCGGTTCAGGCAGACCGACCTGGCTTCCTGACACCCCGGTTGTGGGGGAACCATGCACCGAGATCTTACCTGGGAGCACTTCCGCTCCTGGACCGGCCCCAATCTCACCTGCCTGTTCCCCTCCTGCAGCAACAGAACCCCGCTGTGAAATCTCTGGGGACCCCACATTTGCTGTGGTAGCCCCCACCCCACACACTGGTCCTCCCCCTGCAGCACCCTGCTCTCTGCTTATCCCTGCAGAGGGCAACAGATCCCAGCTCACAGGCTGATTACTTGTAGAGGCATTGTCACACCTTTCTCTGACCCCCTCCCCTCCTGTCACAGCTGCAGCTGCGTGTGTGTCTATGGTGTCTGTGCAAGCAGAAATATCAGAGTTCACTCCCTCCTCCCTTACATCATTCATAGATAACACATTAACATTGTCCGGAGGCATGTCAGCACTGGCTGAAGGTTCAGCCTTTGGGGCGGGGCCAAACTGGGAGGTTATTTGCCCCAAATCTGTCCCAAGTAGCACGTTTGCAGGGATCCGATCAGTTACCCCCACCTCCCTCACCCCCCGCCCTGCGCCCCAGTCCACATAAATGTCAGCAACAGGCAGCGCCGGGTCAGTGCCTCCAATCCCGGAGACAGCGAGGGTTTTTCCAGGGATCAAGTCTTGGGGGGACACCATCTCAGGCCGCACCAGAGTCACCTCCGAGGCGCTGTCTCGCAGTCCTATGGTCACAGACTGGCCGACGGTGACAGGTTGGAAGCTGTCCAGGGACCTACCACCACCCCCACCCACACAATACACCTTGGGCGGCCCTTGGGACGGGGACGGAGCCGGGGCCTTGGGACGCTGAGGGCACATGGCCTTGAAGTGTCCAGGTAGGTTGCACTGGTGGCACCGTCTTGGTTCTGCCACGGGCCTGGAGAGGGGAGTTGAGGGGGACACCCCCTGCAGTCTAGGGGCAGGTGGGGCAGTCGCAGAATTCATCTTACCCCCTCTCCAGGTGCTGCTGGTGGCCGCTCTCCTGGCCTCAGGGGCCCGGTTGTTGGTGTAGTCATCGGCAAGGGCAGCTGTAGCCGTGGACCCCTTTGGCTTCTGGTCTCGGATGAACTGGCGGAGATCCTCAGGGCAGTTCCACAAGAGTTGCTCCGTGATGAACAAGTCCAGGATCTCCGGTCCGGTGGAAAGCTGCAGGCCTTGGGTCCAGTGGTCGGCAGCTCGGGCAAGTGCCCGCCGGTGGTCAGCCCAGGAGTCCTTTGGTCCCTTCTGTAGGCTCCGGAACTTCTTGCGGTAGGACTCTGGAGTGAGGTTGTACTGTTGGATCAGGGCCCGCTTGATGGTGTCGTAGCCCTGATCTGCCTCAGCAGGCAAGTCCCCAAGGATATCCAGGGCCTTACCCCTTAAACGGGGGGTCAGGTATTTGGCCCACTGGTCCTTGTCCAGATGGTGCTGCAAGCAAGTCCGTTCAAAAGCAGTCAAGAAAGAGTCCAAGTCTCCATCCTTCTCCAGCACTGGGAAGTCCTCAACACGGACCTTTGGAAGTTTGGTGTCTCGAAGGTCACGTGTGGCTGATGAGAGCCGGAGCTGAGCTAGCTGCAGCTGGTAGTCACGGTCTGCCTGTCGCTCTCGCTCTCGCTCTTCACGCGCTGCCTGCCGCTCTCGCTCCGCAGCCTCACGCTCTGCGTGCCGCTCTGCCCTGCGCTCTGCCAGGAGTCCCTTGTAGCCCTCCTGGTCTCCAGCCTGGAGAAGGGCCATAGCCATTTGAAGAAGGCTATCCGAGCCTCCCAGGCTCGGTGGAATGGCACGTGGTGATCTGCGGCCCGCTGCGGAGCCTGGTGATTCACTGTCCATTGCAGAGCGGAGGGCTGGCATCTGGCTCGTTGAGGACCCTTGGGTGAGCTGCTCCTCATCTTGTCCATAATTGCCAGCTTGTGCGCTGTCCTCTGCAGAACGGTTTTCTGGCGTCGAGCTCCTGGAGGACTCGTGGGCAACCTCCTCATTGCTGTCCACAGCACCGTCCTCCCTCTCTTCGGCTCCTGCCTTAGCATTGGCCAGTTGCATAGCTCTGCTCCTGGTGCCATCAGCCATTCTTGCAGACTTTTGGTCACTGACACAGAACTGACACCTGATGCCTCCACACACCTTACAGTATCTGCACTCTGACACTCTAGTGTTGAGCTAGTCTGAAGACCCCAGCAGCCACAGCTGCTGCAGGCAGTCTTTAGTGTCTGGGAGTATGGGTCTCACACTCACACACACTATTATCTCGATCCCACCGCTATGCCACCAATATGTCACAAACCACCGGGGGGGTCACTCCGAAATCCCCCGCGCTGGCTACCAGTACGTCACAATCGGGGGGTAACAAGTGGGGGTCACCCCTCCTTTATACCTCCCGACCGACAGACAGAGCACGTGACGCGCTCTCTAGCGCCCCTCTTATAGTCAGGCCAATTATGGAATTGCCCGACAATAAGCAAGGAGGCCGCTATACTACTTATGCCGATTATTGAAGGGTCCCCGGTGAGAGTAGGGTATATATTCCCCCGACCTCCGCGGGCGGAATATATAAAATCTCCCCGAATCTCACTGGCCTCCCCACAATAATCCTTGGCACAACTCGCTGCCACCAACCGCTTCACGGTAACTATTAGCCGAACACACAGACGTGGGATTCAAGATGGAGATAACAGAACAGCCCAAGATTAATTATATAATTTAATCAGCCTAAAGCACACTAGAACTACAATATATACAATAGGGAATCTACAGAATATACAGTTATGTCAGAGTACAGTTACAAACAAAGCATGGGTTACAAACAGGTATGCAATTCAATCAGTTACCTTGTGCGTCTGGCTACAGGGGGGCGCTGTAGACCAGGTTTCTAGGAACTCCCACAGATGTTTCCTGCACGTGACCCCCAGCGAAAGAACCTTGGAAAATGGCCGAAGTAGGGTTATCAACCTGGGCAAATCCAGGTCCCCTCCTACCTTCGTGACCTCAGAGGGAGCACTGCTCCACCCCTGGCTTGAGTTATGGACAATATCCCAACATGGAATATGGGCCATAACTTTGCCTGGGAGCGTCGTAGGCGGACGCCAATGCTCTCATCGTGACAGTTATGAATTTAGCTACAGAACGAGGGGACTCATGACCTGTCTGCCAGTTCCCCATTGGCTGATATCACGCCTGGGGCATTTCCCAATGTCCTGCTCCCATAAAAAGGGTGTGCCGGCATCGTCCGCATGCGGAGACACCATTTTTATGGTTGCCATATTTATCGGAAATATGGCTTGCGAGATATGAACCATTTTTTACTGGAGTCGTTCTGTCTGGCTATTTCCATAGCCTTGCTAACTAGCTAGCAGCCCCCACTACAGGGTCACGGCAGGGAGTCATCCTGTGTCCATTGTCCCTAAGCCACCTAATTTCCATATCACAGGACATGGCCATGGAGGTGTAAGTGGAACACTGAGAACAAGAAGGGAGGGGGCACTGCCAGGGAGTGATGAGGGATTATGACTGGAGTCATAATTCATCTTCATATCCCGGGATTTGCCTCACACCTCTCTTCCTGTACCTGAAGGGGATCCTCCTCTGTAAGTTCCTCCCTCTTTAAATCTCCCCTCCCGTTCCTCCGGTCCTCCTCCGTCATGTTCTGACATAAGGATGTCTTCCGCCTCCTTGTGGTCTTTGTAATACGAGAATGAGCCATTGGAGTTCCTGACCTTCAATATGGCTGGGTAGAGTAGTTGGCATTTTACTCTTTTGTTGTACAGGAATGTGCACAGTTTACTGAAATCCTTCCTCCGCTTGGATACATCAACGGAATAGTCCCCAAAAATCAACAGTCTGTTTCCTTGGTATTGTAGAGGCCGTTTGCGTTCTCTAAAAGCCTTCAATATTTCTTCTTTGTGTTTGTAGTCTAGGTACTTGACTATCACCTGTCTGGCTCTTGGAGGGGATTTACCGTTTGTATTTGTATTTTGTCCATTTCCTTTGTTCACCTCCTGTTGCCTCAATGGTCCCACTCTGTGGGCTCTTTCCACTCTAAATTTTGCTTTTATACCCAACGCCTGTGGCAGTTCCGCTTCGCAGATGTTGTCTAGCTGCCCCAGAGACACCGTTTCTGGCAGCCCCACAATGCGGAGATTGTTTCGTCTCGACCTGTTTTCTAGGTCCTCTGCCTTGGCTTTCAGGTGCTCGTTGGATTGTATTAGAGTTGCTATTTGCTCTTGCATGGTCAAGATTGCCTCCTCAGAGTTAGAGATTCTCTGCTCTGTTTCTGTCAGCCTGTCAGAATGGTCAGTCAATTGCTTCTGCATGGCGGCTAGTGAAGTTTGTATTGCTGTCTCTATGGCTGTTTTTATTTCCTTAGACAGATGAGATGTCACTTCTATTGCCAGTTTTTTATAGTCCACATGGAACTCTTGTATTTGCTTGCTTTGGCCAGCAGGTGGTGCTGGTTTCCTAGGCCTTCTTGGTTGTGCTGAGCCTCTGCCTCCCTCTGGTGACTGATGGGATTGGGGTGGCAGTGAATCCTGCTGCTTCTTGCTTCCTTTACCAGGGATGCCAGAGGATGTGCTCCTCCTGTAATGTGATTGTCCCCGTTTACCCCCGCTCTCTCTCCTCTGTCGGCCTGTACATTCCGTTGGCCCTCTCACTCCTCCATCACCCCCCCCCGTCTCAGCAGGCCCTCCCTCTCTCAACTCTCCCTCCACATCTCCCTCATCCTCCCACTGCGAGCCGCCCTCCTCTGACCCCTGTAGCCATCCCCCTCCAGCTCCGCTTCCCCCTGCCTCCTCGGCTGTGTCCTCCGTTGCTCTGCCGCTCCGGCTTACATCCATCGCCGCGCTCCCCTGCACCGCTGACTCCGCCCCCGACAGGCACTCCGGCGCCATGTTCGCAGCTTCCACCTCGTTCGTGTCAGCAGCGTCGCCGCTTCTCCCGGCTCCCTCGCCGCCACCAGTGCTCCTTAGAAGGTACCTATCCATCGCCGCTGGTCTCCGCTTCCCGTCTGTGTGGTTTTCGCCGCTTGCACAGCTGCGGGGGGCTTCTCTCCGACTGATTCTTCCAGGGGGTGGCGGGAGTTTCTCCCTCAAGCGTCCACCTCAGCCAGGACCGGAACCGGAAGTCGGGTTCAGCCCTTTTTAAACAGTTCTGTGACTAGATGGTTTAGAGACTGAATAAGAACTGGATGTTCGAAACGCGTCCTCTCTGACATGGGCTTGACCACCATAGCATGGACTTTTTAATGATAAGAAAATAAAGGAATTTTTATTTTAAAGAACAAAATGCCTGGAGTTTTGTGCTGGTGAAATCCTTCAACCAATTTTACTTGTAGGCACTGTATACATACACACAAGTGCCTCTCAATAAATTAGAATATCATCAAAAAGTTAATTTATTCCAGTACAAAAAGGGAAACGCATACTGTATATTCTATAGAGTCATTACACAAAGAGGGATCTATTCCTATATATTCAATAGAGTCATTACACACAGAGGGATCTATTCCTATATATTCTATAGAGTCATTACACACAGAGGGATCTATTCCTATATATTATATAGTCATTACACACAGAGGGATCTATTCCTATATATTATATAGTCATTACACACAGTGGGATCTATTCCTATATATTATATAGAGTCATTACACACAGAGGGATCTATTCCTATATATTATATAGTCATTACACACAGATGGATCTATTCCTATATATTATATAGAGTCATTACACACAGAGGTATCTATTCCTATATATTATATAGTCATTACACACAGAGGGATCTATTCCTATATATTATATAGAGTCATTACACACAGAGGGATCTATTCCTATATATTATATAGAGTCATTACACACAGAGTAATGTATTTCAAGCATTTATTTCTATTAATGTTGATGATTATGGCTTACAGCCAATGAAAACCCAAAAGTCATTATCTCAGAAAATTAGAATAATTACCACAAAACACTTCACACTTAAGTGTTTAAAATGGTCCCTTAGTCTGGTGTAGTAGGCTACACAATCATGGGGAAGACTTGTGATTTGACAAATGTGCAGAAGGCAGTAATTGACACAAGGAGGGTAAGCCACAAAAGGTCATTGCTAAAGAAGCTGGCTGTTCATAGAGTGCTGTATCCCAGCATATTAATGGAAAGTTGTGTGGAAGGAAAAAGTGTGGTAGAAAATGGTGCACAAGCAACCGGGATAACCGCAGCCTTGATAGGATTGTTAAGAAAAGGCCATTCAAATATGATTCACAAGGAGTGGAGGCTGCTGGAGCCAATGCTTCAAGAGCCGCCATACATAGACGTATACAGGTCATGGGCTACAACTGTCGCAATCCTTGTGTCAAGCCACTCATCACCAATAGACAAGGCCAAAAGCGTCTTACCTGGGCCAAGGAGAAAAAGATCTGGACTGTTCTCAGTGGTACAAGGTGTTGTTTTCAGATGAAATTAAATTTTGCATTTCATTTGGAAATCATTGTCCCAGAGTCTGGAGGAAGAGAGGAGAGGCCACAATCCAAGCTGCTGAGGTCTGGTGTTAGGTTTCCACAATCAGTGATGGTTTGGGGAGCCATGTCATCTGCTGGTGTAGCTCCACTGTGTTTTATCAAGACCAAAGTCAGTGCAGCGTCTACCAGAACATTTTACAGCACTTCATGCTTCCCTCTGCCGACAAGCTTTTGGAGATGGAAATTCATTTTCCACCAAGGCTTGGCCCCTGTCCACACTGCCAAAAGTACCAATGCCTGGTTTACTAACCACAGTATCACTGTGCTTGATTGGCAGCAAACTCTCGAGACCTAAACCCCATAGAGAATCTATAGAGACACCAGAGCCAACAATGCAGACGAGCTGAAGGCGGATATCAAAGCAACCTGGGCTTCCATAACACCTCAGCAGTGCCACAGGCTGATCGCCTCCGTGCCACATTGCCGCATTGGTGCAAGACCCGACTTCATGCAAAAGGACCCGACCAAGTATTGAGGCATTTACTGTACAGACGTTTCAGCAGACCAACTTTTCTGAGTTTAGAATCATTTTTTCAGTTAGTCTAATATAATATTCTAATTTTCTGAGATAATGACTTTTGGGTTTTTATTGGCTATAAGCCATAATCATCAACATTAACAGAAATAAATATTTGAAATAGATCCCTCTGTGTGTAATGACTCTATATAATATGTGCATTTCCCTTTTTGTATTGAATTACTGAGATAAGTAACCTTTTGAGGATATTCTAATATATTGAGATGCACCTGTATATATATATATATATATATATATATATATATATATACACACACACACACACACAGTATAGACCAAAAGTTTGGACACACCTCATTCAAGGAGTTTTCTTTATTTTCATGACTCTGAAAACTGTAGATTCACATTGAAGGCATCAAAACTATGAATTATCACATGTGGAATGTAATACTTAACAAAAAAGTGTGAGACAACTGAAAATCTGTCTTATATTCTAGGTTCTTCACAGTAGCCACCTTTTGCTTTGATTACTGCTTTGCACACTCTTGGCATTCTCTTGATGAGCTTCAAGAGGTAGTCACCGGAAATGGTCTTCCAACAGTCTTGAAGGAGTTCCCAGAGATGCTTAGCACTTGTTGGCCCTTTTGCCTTCACTCTGCGGTGCAGCTCACCCCAAACCATCTCGATTGGGTTCAGGTCTGGTGACTGTGGAGGCCAGGTCATCTGGCGTAGCACCCCATCATTCTCCTTTGTAGTCAAATAGCCCTTACACAGCCTGGAGGTGTGTTTGGGGTCATTGTCCTGTTGAAAAATAAGTGATGGTCCAACTAAACACAAACCGGATGGAATAGCACGCCGCTACAAGATGCTGTGGTAGCCATGCTGGTTCAGTATGAATTCAATTTTGAATAAATCCACAACAGTGTCACCAGCAAAGCCCCCGCCCACATCATCACACCTCCTCCTCCATGCTTCACGGTGGGAACCAGCCATGTAGCGTCCATCCGTTCACCTTTTCTACAAAGACACGGTGGTTGGATCCAAAGATCTTAAATTTGGACTCATCAGACCAAAGCACAGATTTCCACTGGTCTAATGTCCATTCCTTGTGTTCTTTAGCCCAAACAAGTCTCTTCTGCTTGTTGCCTGTCCTTAGCAGGGGTTTCCTAGCAGCTATTTTACCATGAAGGCTGCTGCACAAAGTCTCCTCTTAACAGTTGTTCTAGAGATGTGTCTGCTCCTAGAACTCTGTGTGGCATTGACCTGGTCTCTAATCTGAGCTGCTGTTAACCTGCGATATCTGAGGCTGGTGACTCAGATAAACTTATCCTCCACAGCAAGGTGACTCTTGGTCTTCCTTTCCTGGGGCGATCCTCATGTGAAACAGTTTCTTTGTAGCGTTTGATGGTTTTTGCCACTGCACTTGGGGACACTTTCAAAGTTTTCCCAATTTTTCACACTGACTGACCTTCATTTCTTAAAATAATGATGGCCACTTGTTTTTCTTTACTTAGCTGCTTTTTTTTCTTGCCATAATACATATTCTATCAGTCTATTCAGTAGGACTATCAGCTGTGTATCCACCAGACTTCTGCACAACACAACTGATGGTCCCAACCCCATTTATAAGGCAAGAAATCCCACTTATTAAACCTGACAGGGCACTCCTGTGAAGTGAAAACCATTTCCGGTGACTGCCTCTAGAAGCTCATCAAGACAATGCCAAGAGAGTGCAAAGCAGTAATCACAGCAAAAGGTGGCTACTGTGAAGAACCTAGAATATAAGACATATTTTCAGTTGTTTCACACTTTTTTGTTAAGTATTTCATTCCACATGTGTTAATTCAACTCTTTCTGAGTGTGTCTTTCTGCGTGTGTCTCTGTGTCTCTTTCTGTGAGTCTCTCTTTCTGTGTGTATGTGTCTTTTTCTGTGTCTCTTTCTGTGTCTGTGTGTATGTGTCTCTTTCTGTGTGTGTCTCTTTCTGTGAGTCTCTCTTTCTGTGTGTCTCTCTTTCTGCCTGTCTGTGTATGTGTCTCTGTGTGTCTCTCTTTCTGTGTGTATGTGTCTTTCTCTGTGTGTCTCTGTCTGTGTGTATGTGTCTCTTTCTGTGTGTGTCTCTTTCTGTGAGTCTCTCTTTCTGTGTGTGTCTCTTTCTGTGTGTCTCTCTTTCTGCGTGTCTGTGTGTATGTGTCTTTTTCTGTGTGTCTCTCTTTCTGTAAGTCTCTTTTTCTGTGTGTGTGGGTCTTTATGAGTGTCTCTTTCTCTTTCCAGAATAGGAGTCTATAATAACAGATTTGTTCCCAGCTCCATTGACTTTAATTTAAGCAGGTTTTTGGACGAATAACTGTAAAGTGTGGGGTTAAATTTTAAATTTTCCCCACAAAACATAGTCTATGACGTTCCCCGAGTCATGAGGCGGCTGTGCAAAATTCGGTGATTGTAAATGCATTAGCGGGCATACACACACACACACACACACACAGTTGTGCTCAAAATTTACATACCCCGGCAGATTTTTGCTTTCTTGGCCTTTTTTCAGAAAATATGAATAACACACAATCTTTTTTTCCACTCATGGGTAGTGGTCGGGTGAAGCCATTTATTGTCACTATTGTGTTTTCTCTTTTTAAATCATAATGACAACCAAAAACATCCAAATGATTCTGCTCAAAAGTTCACACACCCGGGTGATTTTGGCCTGATAACATGGACAGAAGGTGACACAAATGGGTTTGAATGGCTAATAATGTATTAATCATTTATTGTAAAATATTAGAGAATAGGATGAAATGTGTGCAACATTGAGCACGGACACATTTGTATAACTGGCTCCAAGGCTGGGGAGTCGCTTTATTAAATCTGACGCCTTTCAACCATTTAGGTTCTGAAGCGTGGCAAGGGTCAATATTTCCACCGTGCCGATTATACCACACACGTGCAGAAAACGCCATTGAACTGAATGCTAAAAAAGTATCCTTCTTCAGGTGCATTCCTCTCTCAACACTTTTTCCTATTCTGTATGGTGGAGTGTAGTAGGCGGCGCGGCTTTGGGTAACGAGGCGTTTACTTCTGACATGTAAGTGTGACGCCCTGGACTAGTCAGGTCGTCCCAGGTAGTCACACACACATCACCCCCCTCCCCGACCAGGTGACAGCAGCCAACCAAGAAACCCTTGTCACCACCCTCCAGGTTTGATGTCCACACTAGGGGGGGCGGAGCCAGGCACTTGGCTCTGCCCACCGAGGAGTTCACAGGCCTGGAGGCGGGAAAACAGACATCACAAGTTGTAGTGCAGAGTAGAGAGAAGTCAAGTTCAAGGGCAGACCTGTGTCCAGGCCTGCCAACAGACTACTCCGGTTGCTGGGTTGGAGCCCAGTCACCTTTGGCAAGGAGGCAGACGGTGGTGGCCGTCTGCAGGAGCTGGGATTACAGCCGGTGGAACCGTAGGGTCAGGGGTCGGGCGGTGGCCCGCCGGTACCAAACCGGGGAACCGATTGGAAACCGGAGCACCAGGAGGGGTACTCAGACCCAGTACAAAGCCCTGAACCGACAGGGCCGAGTCAAATCAACTGATTGAGGACTGGACTTTAGGACCTATCCCACACAAGACCCGTTTAAGACAACAGAACAACCATACAGGGTAAAGCCACCGCCAAGGCATAGAGACCCAAAGGGCCAGCGTCTCCGGGCAAACGGGCTCCTACGGCATCTACAAGTCGGGGAGTGGACTACCGTTGCTTAGGCATAGGAGTCAAACATTCATACAAACAGGTGCAGGAGAAAGGCGGAAACCACAAACCTATTCTGGGAGAAGCTGCAGCCGGCTGCGGGCCCCATTCATCACCCCATTTGGTTTACCAGAGACTCCAGTGTCTTGTGTCATAGTGAGTACACCAGTGCCTTCGGGCCGCGCACCGCACCGCACAGCATCAGCAGCCATCACGCACCCGCTCCCACGCCTCAGCACCTCCCTCGGGCCCCCGGGACCATCGTTCCCCTACCCACGGAGGAGTCAACACCAAGCTGCGCAACACCGTCCCCGGGAGGCCTAGTTAACGGCAGCGGTGGTGTCCAGCTATTCACAACCCGTGTGTGGCGTCACAAACATACATCCCAAATCAAACCACCGCGGCCCCGGCCATGGAACTCCCCGTCAAGACCCTGCGTGTAGCGCCAACTCCCATGCAGAGCGACGTGACCCCCGGGTCCGTGAGAGGCTTGAGCCACCACCCGCAGTACGAGCACAGATCAGAGTGGCTCGGCGGTCGCAGCCGAGCCCGCGGGGCGGTACATAAGCATCAACATAATGCTTACTGCGAAGGTGCTCAATGCAAATAAATGCAGTTGCGCACATGAAAGGGCATGGAAAGGCAGCTCTGATCCCTCGGATCGGTAAATACAGCGAGGATATGCGCCATGCGCCGCTTTATTAGTGTAATTGCATGTCATTGTCATGTTGAGATTGAACCTTTTAGTTCCTTTCTGCTGGAAAACACTTCAGAGCCTCGCGAGCACTTACAAGGACATTACGCTATGCAAGAATTATGCTAAGCGCCATTATTGAGTATTCAATAGCCAAATTTTAGATGGAGACACGTTGGCGTTGTGCGTTTGGAGTAATAAGTGAAGCAGTTTTTGTTTGTAATTAAGATCCTAATTTGCACCACGTGATCGATGTGCATTGAAAGAGGCGTTTGGCTGTATAATTCTATATATCAAAGCTTGATAAATATTGGTTATTAAAGGAATCGAGGAACGGAGGAAAAGGGAGATTATCAGGAGAAAGCCTCGCTGGGTTGGGCGCATTCGTCTTACAAAAAAAATGCAAAGTGATACAAGATTGACAGGAGACTGGAGAGTTGTCAGACTCATGTCAAGGGCTCGTTGCTATGAAACGTCTGCCGAGCTCCGCGCACAATTTGTACAGCAGGAGTTGTGGATTTGGAGATTTTACTCCTCTTTTGAAGGATTCACTATATGAAGAGGAGCGGTGACAAGACGTCAGGGCTGCAGTGGATAAATATAAATATACTTAGTAACGTGCTCCATTGTGGAAGAAAAAAAGAGCTAGAAAGCGAGAAGGTTGTATTTCTTCTATTTCATACCTATCTACACTTTACCTGGATCCTATGTGACTTTATGGATGCTGTATAGCACTATACAATGGGTGAAAAGTATTGAACGCATCATCAATTTTCAAAGTATATATATTTCTAAAGGTCGGTAAGCCAGGAAGTCGCGTCTTGTACAGAAGGGGAGTAGAGCCGAGGTCAGAGGACAAGCCGGGGTCGGGAGCTGAGAGGACACGTCAATACAGAGGAGTGAGCGGAGCCGAGGTCACTAAACAAGAAAAAAGGTCAGGAGGACAGGGAGCACACTAAGGCTGCTTTCACACATCAGTTTTTTGCCATCAGACACGATCCGGCGAAAAAACTGATGTGACGGATCCGGCAAAAAAACGGATCAGTTGCATCAGATTTTTTCATCATTTCCTTCAGTTTTTTGACAGATCCGGTATGATTCAGAGCATGCTCAGTTCAAAAAACAGATCCGGCAAGCGGATCCGGTTTTTGCCGGATCCGGCGCCCATAGGCTTCCATTATAATACACGCCGTATGGCGCCGGATCCGGCGCGATACGTTTCTTTGCCGGACACAAAAACGTTCACTTCAACGTTTCATCCAGCCTCCAGACAAGTAAATTTTGCCGGATCCGGATCGGATGAAACGCAAGGCCATCCGGCACAATCCGGCGCTAATGAAAGTCTATGGGGGGAAAAAACGGATCCAGCGGCAACAGACGCCGGATCCATTTTTTTTAGTTTTTGCCGGATTGTGCCTGATTGCAAAAAATTGATGTGTGAAAGCAGCCTAAGAGCAGGGGAAGCGAGGCAATGGGAAATGGGAAACAAGGTAGCAGGACAAGATCACAACAGACTTATGGGAACCAGAAACGTACACTGCAAGCAGGAACTATCATTGGCCGTGTTTCGGGTGAAACGGCTCCAAGATTAGGCAGAGTGATCACCCGGAACGAAGCACTAATGAATAGACCCCTCTCACCGGACCAAGACCCGTAACATACAGACAAAAGGTAAACACATAGGCTCTGCAGGGGAGCAGAGCCACAAGAGAATCATGACACTCACCTTCCACTTCCACACTCTCGTCCTCCTCCTGATTTGTTGACTTAACATCACTTGTTGGCTACTGTGTCTCATCATCATCGACCGTTTGATACACTCATTACCACTGCACACCGTCTTCTTCTGACCGTACTTGCTGAATAATCTGGGCATCATGACATAAAATCTCCTCATGTCCCTCTTGAAATATGCAAGGCAAGAGGCTTGAATCAATCAATGGAAATGTAAATACTCGTTCCTCGGAGTGTCCGAGTGTGGGATCACTTGGTTCCTGGGACTCGCCATGTTAGGAGGAAGGAGGATCAGGTTGAGGATTATGTGGTCCAGACTCTTGGCTACGTAGTGTGGACCGTGTGGAGGGCAAGGTGGAGCTGGGAAACAGACTGGAAGCATTATCTGCCATCCAACCGATCACCTGCTTCCACTGTTCAGGCTTCAAGAGTGTTGTCCCGTGCCCCCATGCTAAGTGCGACAGGAAACTAGGTCTTGTGGATGACAATGTTGTGCTCCCACATGCAAACTGTATGGTTTTATTTTTTAAACTGTCCAGCTGGTACGGTCAACTAGGTACTCCTTCACCATCTTCCTAAACTTTAACGTCCTTGTCAGACTACCCTGATGCACTGGGAGTGTCTAATGAAGCTGTCCTAGACCTTTGATAGTGTTCCCCTGCCTCTCTTGGTCCTGGTGTTTGTCTCCATCCCATCTACGCCTTGATTGCCCAAGGAAGTATGACCTTTGCTGCCAGTGTTGTCATATGGGAATTTTTTTGTACTAATTGTTCAACTATGGCCTTCTGGTATTGCACAATCGTACTAGCCCTCTCCCCCTAAGAAAGCAGAGATGGAAAGTTCTCCTTGTAGCGTGGGTCAAGTAAAGTTGTAGGAATTCAGCTCTGGTAGGCGTAGGTAGGGACGCAGTCAAGAGGCTTAGACAGGTTTACAATCCAAAAACAAACAGTGTTTTATTCACACGTTAAACAAAAATAAACAGTCTTACTTCAGAGTATATGGTAAGGGAAAGAAAGTCCAGCTTGGCACTCAGCCCATCAAAGAGTCCAGGACCTAGCAGTCCACATAGAAACAGGTTTCACAATACAAATCTCCACCAGCTCTCCAGCCCAACCACGCACACACTGAGGAGTTCTAGCTGCCTTTCTATGCTGTCCTAATTACGCACCTGTGCACCACACAACTTGACCTAACAAAAAAGATTCAAGCCAGGATTAACTTCTTCCCTGCTGCTCACCAGTGGAAAAGGCGTTTGCTAGGTGGAATATATCTCTCATCCACCACCATACCCTGTACTGCGTCACAGGGTGAACAATCAGTAATCGACTGTTGGCCAAAATGCGTAGAATGAGAGGGTCCCTGTAAAGGCAGAAGGCCATAAAGTCCATCATATCTGCCAGACTCCCAACAGGCAAGACTTCTCTTTCCGCACCAGGAAGACAACTCTCCATCTCCTTCTCCTCATGATCATCCAATCTGCGCTGTGAAGATGAATTGAGGCAGGGCTGTGTAGTATCATCCTGTGTATTTTCCTCCTCCATCTCTACCTGTTCCGCATGCAAAGCGTGCTTCTTCATTGTGAGCAGTTTCAGTAGACACAGAAATGGGATGGTTACGCCATTCACCATCTTGTTCAATTCCTCAAAGCTTTGTATAACCTCACATATGTCAAAATGCCATGCTACTCATCCGTGGCTGACCAGAATACCGACATGCATGTTGTAGCTGGTATGCAGCTACGTCCCCCTGCTGCTCACAGAGCGTTGCCAACATGTGTAATCTGTACTTCTAGTGTGTGGTCACGTCACACACCAGTTGGTGAGCCGGCACTTGTAAGCGCTGCGGCAGCACTGCCAGACCAGAGGCAGCTGTAGATTACTTGCGGAAATGGATGCACACACAGCATACCTTCACAAGTAGCTCAAGCAACTCTGCAAAGGGTTTTACAAAGTGCTGAAACACTAAGTTGAGCATGTAGGTGAGGCATAGTACATGTGTGAGCTTGCCAAGCTTCAGCGTCTCCACAAGGTTATGGCCATTATCACACATGATCATTCCTGCTTGTAGAATAATCGGTGAGAGTCACAGTTCTGTCTGGTCTGTTATACCTGTCAACAACTCTGTTGCAGTGTGTGGTTTGTCACCTAAATAAATTAATTTCACCATAGCCAGTTGCCGCTTCACTGAGGCAGTGCTGCAAGCTTGCAACTGATAGGGACAATGCGCCGAGATTTTTGGAGATGGAGGAGGAGGGGGTACAGGAACTGGTTTAGGAGGTGAGGGAAACATTGATAGAACTAGGGCCTGTAATATTCAGTGTCAGTAGCATGAGTGCCGACCCAGGGTCTGACTCTGTCCCGGCCTCCCCGAGGGTCGACCAGTGTGCCATGTGGGATATTATGCAGAGGGGTTGTGTGTATGGAGCTATATTATACCAGGAGGATATTATACAGAGGGGCAATGTGTGTGTGTGTGTATGCTATACAGAGGGGTAGTGTGTGGGGGCAAAATACAGAGGGGCAGTGTGTGTGAGGATATTATAAAGAAGTGCAGCTTGTGTGGGTGCGATAGTATACAGAGGGACAGCGTATGTGAGGGATATCATACAGAGGGGAAGTGTGCGTGGGGGGATATTATACAGAGGGGCAGAGAGTGTGTGGGATATTATACAGAGGAGCAATGTGTGTGGGGATATTATACAGAGGAGCAGTGTGTGAGAGTGTCTGGGGGGATATTATACATAGGGGGCAGTGTGGGATAGATATTATGGAGGGGGCGATGTAGAGTGTGAATTGTGTAGAGGGGGTATCATAGAGAGGGGTGGTATAGAGGGTGTATTAAGGAGAGGGGATGTGTAGGGAGTGTATTATTAATTTTCTGTGGGAAATACTTTATTTCCTGGAACACTTTCAATGGTGCTAACATTTTTGGCTATGATTTTGTGTGTATGTGTGTGTATAGATATATATATTTTTTTCCAAGAGTGGCAGAAAAACAGTGAAAGGTTTGAGGGGTGGAGCCTGGGCGGAGTTTTAAGGAGGCCCGAAAATTTTGACAGTATGGGGCCCTGAAATTCCTAGTGGCGGTCCTGGCTGGGAGGGCCTGCTGGAAAAAAGCTTGAATTTTCCATTGACTTCCATTGTACTCATACTGGCCTGTGTGTGGGTGGATATGTACTTGCTAATGTATTAGACTGCGTATTAGAAGGGTATGTGTCGCCCAGGGATAGGGGTACTCAGAACCGGGCCAATGGGGTCGCTTCTAGAGGTATCACGGTGGCGTGACCCGGTCTGTGATCCCAGGCTCCACAACAAAAGGGAAATATGTAAAGGGAGATTGTCTGTAACGCCACCCGTGGGTTGCGGTGATGAGATGGTGACACCGCCGCTGCCTCTGGGGACCGTGCCCAGGACTGATAGTGTGGGGGCAGCAAGGTGGGATTCCATCCATGGGTAAGGGAGTTGTAGTCCCGGGGCCCAATTGGGAGTTGTGGTGGTGGCAGGCTCGCAGGGATCAGCGCACTTACAGTTCGGTTGTCCTAGTGCTGGATGAGGCTAGGCTGATGTGTGTGGTCAGAAAAGAGAGTCCTTTGTAAACCAACTTGCCAAATGGCCGGTCACTGTTGGCGGGTGTCTTCAGGTCCCACACCCAGATGTACAGCCAGGGCCCTTCTTTCCACACTCTGTCTCTCTCTTGTCTGGACTAGTCCATTTGAACGGCCTCTGGATTGGGTCCCTCTCCTGGCACCGGCGGGCTACAACCCTGTCCCGGTCGCTTCAGGTTCCCCGCTGCCGGATCTCCATCGCCTGCGGCTCTCACTGCCACCTAGTCCAGTAGTCCAGGGCTCCAACCCCGGCTACCACTTTCTCCGGGGAGCTGCAAGCTTCCCCTGTCAGCTTTTCAATGACTACAGCACAACTGAAACTAAAACTCTCTCCACTTCCTTAGTTACTCTCGCTCCCCTCCCTTTTCCCTGGGGAGGGGGTGAGTATGGCCTGATTGGCTGGTGTACATCTGTGTGGGGATTGTGTAGCTGCCAAGGAGGATTAACTCTTTCTGTGACTACCTAGTTTTGCCAGGGCGTCACAGGTACCTGCGTGAATATTAGATGTATACCTACCTTGCCGTATGTACTGTACTGTCCTGCTGTATATACCTTTGTGCCGGAGCACAGTTGTTTTGTGCTCTAGTCCCTCCAGGGTTTATGAAGCTAATAACCCTTGCCTTTTTGGACTATGGTGGGAACGCTGCCCAATGCCTAATGCTGACTTAAGTGATCACCTATAGCAGTGATGGCGAACCTATGGCACGCGTGCCAGACAGGGCACGCAGAGCCGTTTGTGCTGGCACGCGCGCTGTCGCCACACTGCGCCAGTTTGATCTGCTGGTGTGGTCGCGCCAGCAGCTCAAACTGGTGTTTAGCAGAGGAGACATTTCTCCTCGCTCTGACATGCCTCCTCTCCTGGGCTGCAGGCCTGTTGCCTAGGAGACGGAGGAGCGTCAGTAGGCGGCGCCAGTGTCTTGTGGCCGCGCGGGAACTGAAGTGACTGAGGACGCAGCAGTGGAGGAGTGGGGGCCAGAAGGTGAGTTTTTTTTTATTTTTTTCTATTTTTAGCCTCTGTGCGGCTGTGCCAAGATGTGGGGGTGGGACAGAGCCTGTACGGGGGAAACATGGAGCGCACGGGGAAACATGGGGAGCACGGGGGACAGAGCCAGCATGGGGGACAGAGCCAGCACGGGGGACAGAGCCAGCACGGCGGACAGAGCCAGCACGGGGGAAACATGGAGCGCACGGGGACAGAGCCAGCACGGGGGAAACATGGAGCGCACGGGGGGACAGAGCCAGCACGGGGGAAACATGGAGCGCACGGGGGACAGAGCCAGCATAGGGGAAACATGGAGCGCACGGGGACAGAGCCAGCACGGGGGAAACATGGAGCGCACGGGGACAGAGCCAGCACGGGGAAAACATGGAGCGCACGGGGAAACATGGGGAGCACGGGGGACAGAGCCAGCACGGGGACAGAGCCAGCACGGGGGAAACATGGAGCGCACGGGGAAACATGGGGAGCACGGGGGACAGAGCCAGCACAGGAAAACATGGAGCGCACGGGGAAACATGGGGAGCACGGGGGACAGAGCCAGCACGGGGAAACATGGGGAGCACGGGGGACAGAGCCAGCACGGGGAAACATGGGGAGCACGGGGGACAGAGCCAGCACAGGGAAACATGGAGCGCACGGGGAAACATGGGGAGCACGGGGGACAGAGCCAGCACGGGGAAACATGGAGCGCACGGGGGAAAGAGCCAGCACGGGGAAACATGGAGCGCACGGGGGAAAGAGCCAGCACGGGGAAACATGGGGAGCACGTGGGACAGAGCGAGCACGGGGAAACATGGGGAGCACGGGGGACAGAGCCAGAACAGGGAAACATGGAGCGCACAGGGGAAAGAGCCAGCACGGGGGAAACATGGAGCGCACGGGGAAACATGGGGAGCACGGGGGACAGAGCCAGCACGGGGAAACATGGAGCGCACGGGGGAAAGAGCCAGCACGGGGAAACATGGAGCGCACGGGGGAAAGAGCCAGCACGGGGGAAACATGGAGCGCACGGGGGAAAGAGCCAGCACGGGGGAAACATGGAGCGCACGGGGAAACATGGGGAGCACGGGGGACAGAGCCAGCACGGGGAAACATGGAGCGCACGGGGGAAAGAGCCAGCACGGGGAAACATGGGGAGCACGTGGGACAGAGCGAGAACGGAGAAACATGGGGAGCACGGGGGACAGAGCCAGAACAGGGAAACATGGAGCGCACAGGGGAAAGAGCCAGCACGGGGGAAACATGGAGCACACGGGGAAACATGGGGAGCACGGGGGACAGAGCCAGCACGGGGAAACATGGAGCGCACGGGGAAACATGGGGAGCACGCGGGACAGAGCCAGCACGGGGAAAACATGGAGCGCACGGGGGACACATGGGGAGCACGGGGCAAACATTGGAGCACGGGGGACAGAGCCTACATAGGGGACACATGGGGAGCACGGGGGACAGAGCCAGCACGGGGGAAACATGGAGCGCACGGGGGACACATGGGGAGCACGGGGCAAACATTGGAGCACGGGGGACAGAGCCTACATAGGGGACACATGGGGAGCACGGGGGACAGAGCCAGCATGGGGAAACATGGAGCGCACGGGGACAGAGCCAGCACGGGGGAAACATGGGAGCACGGGGGACAAAGCCAGCACGGGGAAACATGGAGCGCACGGGGACAGAGCCAGCACGGGGAAAACATGAGTAGCACAGGGGACAGAGCCAGCACGGGGGAAACATGGGGAGCACGGGGGACAGAGCCAGCACGGGGGAAACATGGGGAGCACGGGGGACAAAGCCAGCACGGGGGAAACATGGGGAGCACGGGGGACAGAGCCAGCACGGGGGAAACATGGGGAGCACGGGGGACAGAGCCAGCACGGGGGAAACATGGGGAGCACGGGGGACAGAGCCAGCACGGGGCAAACATGGGAGCACGGGGGACAGAGCCACCACGGGGCAAACATGGGAGCACGGGGGACAGAGCTAGCACGGGGGGAACATGGGAGCATGGGGCATATACAAACAGAGCACGGGGCAAACAGAGCACGGGGAAAACATGGAGAGCATGGGGAAAACATGGCTGCAAAGATGGAGAGAAACGTGCAAAGATGGGGGAAACATGGCTGCAAAGATGGGGGAAACATGGCTGCAAAGATGGGGGAAACATGGCTGCAAAGATGGGGGAAACATGGCTGCAAAGATGGGGGTAAACATGCCAGGATGGGGTACATTTAGCAGGAAGGGAAACATGCCAGGAAGGGGTACATTTACCAGTATGGGGGATACATTTACCAGTAAGGGGGATACATTTACCAGAATGGGGGGAAACATGAAAGGATGGGGGGGAAACATGCCAGGATGGGGGTACATGAACATGCCAGGATGAGAAAAAATGCCAGGATGGGGAACATTTAGCAGGAAGGGTGACATTTATCAGGATGGGGTACATTTACCAGGATAAGGGAACATGCCTGGATGAGGTACATTTACCAGGATGGGGTCATTTAACAGCATGGGGGAACATGCCAGGATGGGATACATTTACAATGATGGGGTACATTTACCAGGATGGGGTACATTTACCAGGAATGGGGTACATTTACCAGGATGGGGCCATGATGTGGACAAATATACCAGAATGTAGGAAATATATATCAGGATGGGGGACATGTTTACCAGGAAGTGGCCAGGAAGGGGGCATAACTACACAATGAAAGGGGAGGGGAGCAACTCGTACGTCTTTATGGGATTTCAAGATGTTCAGACTTTGAAATGTAGATGTGGATTACAGGGCGACATCTGATTGCATTCCATGCTAAAATCTCTGTCTAATATGCTGCAATTTATTTCCAGTAAGATCAATCCAACTGCTGTGTCTGGAAAGGGCTCATCTTCAATGTGTGGTAAGCATGAATGAGCGTGATGCCCCCTGCTGGAGAGAAGAGAAGACGGCAAAGGTAAGGTTACAATCAATTATTTACATAATAGGATTGGTTGGCACTTCGGAAAAAAAAATGGGTTTAGAACTACAGTTTGGGCACTCGGCCTGTAAAAGGTTCGCCATGACTGACCTATAGTATGTATTAGGACACTATGAGACGATGATTATCTGGGCACTGTATATCTGTATGACTTAGGACAGTGCTTATCTGAATTCTGTACATATTTTACCTTTAAATGTTTTGTAGATAAGTAGAATGGAAAACATCGCACATTTCTCTTCCGCAGGTTACTGTCCTTTTAGATATTTTGAAAGCAAATGTCCTTTATTTCCTTGCAGAGGGTAATGCAGCTTTTATCAAAAGCAAAATGCGAACTGAACTTATTTAGTTGACGGCAAGAACAAAATTTCACTGGGGCCGAACGCTATAATTTTAATCACAAAACTCCACGGATTGCTGAATAGTCTCCAAGTAGCCGACGCTTCAGTCTCCATTTTGCGGATAATGCAGTATCAACATCACCCGCCATTATCATAATCAACTTGATTTCTAAGATCTGATTTTCTCTGCAATTTCTTGTCTGGTAAACAAAGGGAGGTTTTTTGGAGGAACGCGCGTCCGTCAATCACTTTAACTTTTTGATAACGGTAATTACAGATGTGATTTGCCGCTTTGATTGCTTTCCAAAGTCTATGATAAGATGCTCAGATGTGGAAAATCTTTAAGGAGCTTGTTCAAGAACAGATAAGATGGACATCATGTTTTATCCAAAGCTTGTAAGCATAACGTTTTGTATATACAGTGGATATAAAAAGTCTTCACACCCCTGTTAAAATGCCAGGTCTTTTTCAGAATCAATTCAGAACTTTTCCATCTTTATGGTCACCAATAATCTGTAAAATTAAATTGAAAATAAACAAATCTTTTGGGGAAAAAAATAGCAGTAAAAGAATGTTATTGCAAAAATAAGAACACCCTTATATTAATACTTTGGTGAATTAATGGCAGCATTCAGTGTTTTTGGGTTGGAGTCCATCACATCTAGAATTGACAATCTTTTTCCCTTCTTCCTTGTAGGCACTCCGCATCTGTCAGCTTGCAGGGGCAGCTCAAGTGTACAGCGCCCTCTTCAGGTCACAACAGATTATCACATGGACTCGGGTTTGGACATTCCAAAACTTTCATCTTCTTTTGGTAAAACCATTCTTTTGATTATTTGGAGGCCATTTAGAGGCGTTGTTAATCTGAGAAATCCTCTTCATCTTTGGATTTTTAGCAGAAGCCTGAACGTTTTGTTGCAAAATAGACTATTTGGAACTGTTCACAACATTGACTACCTAGTTCTAACTCCCCAGAAACAGTCCCAAAGCACAATGGTTCCCCCACCATGCCTCACTGTGGGCATGGTGGCCTTTTTTCTTGACTTCGCACCAAACATACCTTTTGAAATTATGGCCAAAAAGTCCAAGCTTGGTCTCATCAGACCATAACATGTTGAGTGTTTTGGCAAAACATAGCCGACTTGCATTTTTTTCTTTGTAAGGAAAGGCTTCCTCAATTCTACAGGTTAGAAATACACTGAAGAGCAGAAGGGTAACATTGTGTTGAACCTTTGACTTTCAGGCTCCAAATATCGCCATCCACTACAGCTTTGAGCATGAGACAACCTTCAATTTATAGACAATCATCTTGGCTATCTTATACATGAAACTCGCAACTATTTAGCATAGGATTAGTCATGCAGATTCTTGTCATGTCCTTCCATTGTTACTGTTTAAATTTTTACAATCAAAAGTTTTATTTTGTTAATATTTTGTAAATTCACCTTTGGCTTTCAGCAATGGAGGCGATAGGTGGTCACCGAATACTGAGGATGGAGGAGACGGGAGGTCACCAAATACTGAGGATGGAGGAGACGGGCGGTCACCAAATACTGAAGATGGAGGAGACGGAAGGTGACCAAATACTGAGGATGGAGGAGACGGGCGGTCACCAAATACTGAGGATGGAGGAGACGGAAGGTGACCAAATACTGAGGAAGGAGGAGATGGAAGGTGACCAAATACTGAGGATGGAGGAGACGGGCGGTCACCGAATACTGAGGACAGAGGAGACAGACGGTCACCGAATACTGAGGATGGAGGAGATGGGCGATCACTGAATACTGAGGATGGAGGAGACAGGTGGTCACTGAATACTGAGGATGGAGGAGACGGGCGGTGATTAAATACTGAAGATGGAGACGACGGATGATCACTGAATACTGAGGTTGGAGGTGATGGGCACTTACCAAATACGGAGGACAGAGAAGACGGGCGATCACCAAATACTGAGGATGGAGGAGACGGGCAGTCACCGAATACTGAGGACGGAGGAGATGGGCGGTCACCGAATACTGAGGATTGAGGAGACGGGCGGTCACCAAATACTGAGGATGGAGGAGATGGGCAGTGACCAAATACTGAGGATGGAGGAGACGGATGATCACTGAATACTGAGGTTGGAGGTGATGGGCAGTTACCAAATACTGAGGATGGAGGAGACGGGCAGTCACTGAATACGGAGGACGGAGGAGACGAGCGGTCACTGAATACGGAGGACAGAGGCGACGGGAGGTCACTGAATACTGAGGACGGAGGAGACAGGCAGTCACCGAATACTGAGGACGGAGGAGACAGGCAGTCACCGAATACTGAGGACGGAGGGGACAGGCGGTTTATATTTTTCCCCCACAATTCCTCCTTTATTTGTTTACATCTCTATATGCATTTTTACTAAATAACAAAAAGAAACTTTTCAGACAGTAAAAAGTTCTCTGCGTTTACTCGCTGGTCCTTGAAAGTGATGATTGCCGGGACGTTTCCTTGTTTAAGACGCTTTCTTCTATTTGTGTTCTGTTAAAAGTCTTTGAAATAGTTTGTATCTAAGTCTACAAAGTGACATGAAGATCGAACCTCTCCGTGGGAAACATTTCATGTCTAGCAATTTTGGCAAGACTAAGAAGTCAGAAAAGTATAGTGTAGAAACCTTTCCACTCTCCGAGAATCTGCCGTCTGAAGTCTGTCAGTGCATTGTTACAAACACATTACAACCTCGGCTGTGTCGGAGAAGAGTCACTCTCACCGGATATAAATAAATAATGGGGGTAGAGCCTCGCCGCATGAGTGCCGGCGCCCCCTACACTGCGGGCCATCTGTGGGCACTGCTCACAACAACGAACAGAAGCTGCACCTACAGAGCCTTGAAAAAATAATCATACTCTGTGAAACTTTCCACATTTTTTTATGTTACATCCACAAACTTAAATGTATTTTATTGGGACTTTGTCATACCAACACTAAGTACAAGTATTTCTGAAGTGTAAAATAAATGATACCTGGTTTTCAAAATATTTGAAAAATATACTGCATTTTTTGAATTATAAAATGCACTTTTCCTCCCAAAAATTTGGGAGGAAAATGAGGGGTGCGGATTATAATCCGAAACGAAGTTATCAGGAGGTGGAGAATGGTCGCTGTGCTGGCCATGGAGTTTTCAGCTTAAAATCTCAAAATACAGTCCGTCTTACAATCCGGTGGTCTCTGACCGGGGGGCGGCAGCGATGGTGGAGCGCGGTCACTGAAGGCAGGGGTGGCAGTGGAGTAGGGCGATCCTAGTAGGGCAGGTGGTATGTCGGGTGTCCCAGATGCTCTGTCGGCGGTGAGGGCTTCAAAGAGATGGTGCCCGGAGTTGGCATGTGCGCAGATGGAGCTCTCAGCTCAAGATGTCATCCGCGCACACACCGCCTCCGGCCCATTAATCTCCCAGCAGCGGACTTAAGGAAAATGGCACCCGGAGGTGGCGCGTGCGCAGTGGAGATCTCGGCTTGTCATTGAGCTGATGGTGCGTGTGCAGATTGAGCTATCAACTCAATGACAACCCGAGATCTCATCTACGCACACGCCGTCTCCAGCCCATTAATCTCCCAGCAGCGGACTTAAGGAAAATGGCACCCGGAGGTGGCGTGTGCGCAGAGGAGAGCTCGGCTTATCATTGAGCTGATGGTCCGGGTGCAGATTGAGCTATCAGCTTAATGACAACCCGAGATCTCAGCTGCGCATATGCCGTCTCCAGCCCATTAATCTCCCAGCAGCGGACTTAAGGAAAATGGCACCCGGAGGTGGCGCGTGCGCAGAGGAGATCTCGGCTTATCATTGAGCTGATGGTCCGGGTGCTGATTGAGCTAACAGCTCAATGACAAACTGAGATCTCATCTGAACACATGCCCCCTCCAGGCGCCAATTTCTTTAACTCCGCTGCTGGGAGATCCATGGGCCGGAGGCGGTGTGTGCGCAGATGAGATCTTGAGCCGAGGGCTCCATCTGCGCATGTGCTAACTCCGAGCGCCATCTCTTCAAAGCCCGCATCGCCGACAGAGCATCTGGGACACCCGACATACCACCTGAAGGATTGCCCTACTCTACTACTACTACTCCTCCACCATCGCTGCCACTCCCCCGGTAAGGTACCACCGAATTGTAAGACGGACTCTATTTTTTTTCTCTGTAAATTTGGGGTATGTCTTATAAGACGAAAAATTCAGTAAATCCGAAAATTGTGCCATGCATTAGTATTCAGTCCCTGAAGTCAGTACTTTGTAGGATCCCCTTTTTCTGTCTTTTGGGGTCTGTCTTTCCAGCTTTACTCATCTTAAGGTGACATTTTCCTCTTCTTTTTTACACACTAGCTCAGTGAGATGGGATGGAGACGTCTGTGATCAGCAATTTTCACGTCTTATCACAGATTTTTGGTGGATTCAGCCTGGACTGTGACTGAACTACTCACACACAGTGATATGCTGTGATGTAAACCCTCCATCGTAGCTCTGGTATGAGCATTTCTTCAAGGCACTGTATATTAAGGAATCACTAAAACAGCAATTGCGAGGTGCAGGATTGGTAACTGCTCAGCACATGGCAGAATCTTCTATTTCCATCCTTCAGGGCATTTTCTAACTTCTCGTGAACGTTAATGAGAAAGCACGACGGCCCCTGAGTTCGGTAACGCTCTGAGTTGATCATTCTCAGACTACGGTGTATCAGAGATATATTACACTGTTATATGTATCCCCAGATGTTGACATACTGTATGTGGCTACTATACTGTGCACATGGCTGATGCAATAGTTTGGGCACCCATTTGGAAGTATCATAGCTGGTAAACACTTTTTGTAGCAGCTAAGAGTATTTTAATTCTTGTTTGAGGGATTTTCATCCATTCTTCCTTGGAGACATCTTCCAGTTCTGTGAGATTCCTGGCTCGTCTTCCATGCTCTGCTCTTTTGAGGTCTAGCCACAGATTTTCAATGATGTTCAGATCAGGGGACTGTGAGGCCATTGTTAAACCTTCAGCTTGCGCCTTTTGAAGTCATCTGTTGTAGATTTGGACGTCTGTTTAGGATCACTATCCATTTATAGAAGCTATCCTCTTTTCATCTTCAGCCTTTTTGCAAAAGGTGTTATGTTTGCATCAAGAATTTGTTGAAATTTCATTGAATCAATTCTTCCCTCTACCCGTGAAATGTTCCCCGTGCCATTGGCTGCAACACAACCCCAAAGCATGATTGATCCACCCTCATGCTTAATGGTTGGTGAGATGTTCCTTTCCTGAAATTCTGTGTTCTCTTTTCTCCACACATACCTTTGATCATTGTCGCCTGAGTTCTATCTTAACCTCATCGGTCCACAGGATTTGTTTCTAGAATGCATAAGGCTTGTTTAGATTTTCTTTTTCAGACTTCTGACTCTGAATTTTATGGTGAGGACACAGGAGAGGTTTTCTTCTGATGACTCTTCTATGAAGGACATATTTGTGCAGGTGTCTCTGAACAGTAGAACAATGTACCACAACTCCAGAGTCTGCTAAATCTTCCTGAAGGTCTTTTGCAGTCACGCAGGTGATCTGATTTGCCTCTGTAGTAATCCTATCAGCAGCTCTGACAGATATTTTGCTTGGTCGTCCAGACCTTATCATGACCTCCACTATTCCTGGTAACTGCCATTTCTTAATTACATTTCATACTAAGGAAAGGGCAACTTGAAAACGCTTTGCTATCTTCTTATAGCCTCCTCCTGCTTTGTGGGCCTCCACCATTTTCAAAGTGCTAGGCAGCTGCTTAGAACGTTCCATGGCTGCTGTTTTTTGGCACAAGGTTGGAGTAGGCCGGGTTTTATAAAGCTGTGAAATTTGCATCACCTGATGGTAGTGAACAAGCCATAACTCTAACAGGATAATGAAGGGCTCAAAATTATCGGCGCACACAACTCTGTAAGGGTGCCCAAACTTTTGCACCGGCCCATTTTCTTTTTTGTAATTTTTAATATGTAGAAGATGAAGATAATGTTTTTTATTGCCTAAAATACAATGTTAATGTGTCATCTTTACCTTTCTGCCTTTTAGAGATCATTTCATCTTCAACTTGCTTAACTGTTCACAATAGTAGTAATTTTGACCCGGGGTGCCCAAACTTTTGCATGCCACTGTAACTCGTCAGAGAAATCTGATTCTTTCTCCTTCTGAATTGACCTTTCACCCTGAAATCAGGGGGATGATCTGTAAAATCTACATTATATGAAGACAGATATTCACATTAGGGAGATAGAAGAGGACAATTAGTGCCATTGTGTAATGTGACCGCTGCAGCCAATCAGCTGTGGACAAAACCTTAAATTAATTCAAATATTCCAAAATTATTTCAGATCTCAATAGTAATTCAAAACCCAAAACCGTAAATAAACTGAGATCCTTGATGTATCCTAAACTACAATATCCGAAAAATCCAGACACCAGACCTCCAACGTAATCCAAACCCAAATATTAATTGAGATCACAGAACAGTCCCCTAAATAAATTCTGACCTATAAGCCAATATTAGCTAAGACCACAACGTAATCCAGACCCAAGACCAATTGATCCCGAATTTAATTAAGACTCTAAAATTAAACCTGACCTCAATCCTGATCTGAAAAAAACGGATATTCTGGACTCGACCCGTCCAGGAAAGTTTGGCCCCTATTTGTCAACGGTGACAGACAGTCCTGTGGTATCCAGCAATAGACGGTCACAGCGTTTTGCTGTGCAAAATGCTCCCTGACTTTCTATTGTTCCTGCTGTCAGTATTCAGTGTACTAGGCATCTCCTCTGCCGAGCTTTCATACTTTTCCCTTTAGGATCCAGCTGAGGTCTTCCTCCCTTCAGCTGCAAATCATCTATAAATCCCTTTGGGTTTAAATACTAATTTTTCCTGGACAGGTGCTGGTGATATTCAGTTCCTTCACAAGGTCTGGATGCAAGCAGGTGGCTTGCACTCATCTGTAAGATTGTTGCTGCGCTTTGCTGAACTTCTTCCTGAGACATATGGAGAGAAACGTAGTTTGTGCTCTTTCCGCCTGTGTGTCCTCGTTGTGTCTTCTTCAGTGTTTAGTAAGGCTGACAAAGAGCTCATCCCACACATTCTCTATCTATGGTCCAGCTCTAGGGTCAGGTATCCAGCTCGGCGCATAGGTGCAGAACCTATCTAGGTCAGTAAGGGACCCCAGGGGCCAGTGGTACATTATGTCAGGGGTTACCATCTCCCCCTTCCCTAGATGCAGGGTTTCCCTTCCCTTTTGCTTGGTACGTCCGTGTACCTAGCGTGACACTACGGCTGTGAACAGCAATGATTCTGCACACTGACAACAAGCAGAGATCTTATTAATAGCGATGAATTGACACTAATTGTATCATAAACTCGGAAAACGGCTAAAACTTTCAATAATTAGGTTTCATACTCATGGACGCGCCCTTTAAGCCCGGCTGCCCCTTCCCTCCCAGCATCCTCTGCTCCTGCTGACGTTGATTAGTGCATTGATTCACTTTTTAGAATTTTCGGTTTTGTGCTTGTTTTTGTAATTAATGGGACATGCGGGTTATGGGGCTGAAATAAGGGCAGTAATGTAATAGGAATCCTAATAGTGCATGACGGTAGGGGCACCGTGGATGGGAAGTTGCAGGCTGGATCGGATCCCCTCTCTCCGGATTTTCTCGCTGCGTTATCTGTCATTTTCTGGATGACGACTGTGACATTTCCAATACATGTATATGGCATCAGACATAAGAACCTGCCTGCACGGATGGAGAGCATGCACACGATTGTATCTGCTGCCTCTTATCTCCACCACCGACCCCGGCAATTTACTGACTCCTAATACAAAACCAGCAAGAGAAAATCTCATCTGAGCTGCAGGCGGGAAAATGAGAAAAATGACATCAACGCACGGAAACTGTGATCAGAAGTCTGCTGCTCAGTCTATGCATCCTCTGCTCACCGTATGGTATCCATCTGCACTATATGGAGGAAAATACGTGCCCCCGTACCCCACCGCCACCTCCAGGGGCTTCTCTCACCTCTCATCTACATCTAAAGACATTAATATGGAGTCGTCCTCTGCAGATATAACGGCTCCTGCTCTGCAGGATTTCAACAAGATTGCAGGAATATTTGCCCTTTCATCCAGAAGAGCCTTTGTGAGGTGACCCTGATGTTGGGGGGCTCACTATCTCCATTATAGGATGGGGCTGGGGTCCGGGCTCTGTGCAGCGTCATGTTCCCCCCTCCATGTCTGTATGGAACTCATGCTCTGGACACAGTCATGGGGAACAGAAACGTCTTCTCCAAAGTGTTCCCACAAAGCTGAGGCTACAATGTCCACAATGTTTTATGGTGAAGCATCAAGATTTCACATCCCTGGGATAAAGAGGCCGAGGCCGCCCCTGATAACAGCTCGGAGCATCATCCTCCTCCCCCAAACTGTACAGTGGGCACAATACAGTTAGGGGGTAACGTCCTCCATCACCAAACTATACAGTGAGTACAATGCAGTTAGGGGGTAACGTCCTCCATCACCAAACTATACAGTGAGTACAATGCAGTCAGGGGGTAACGTCCTCCATCACCAAACTATACAGTGAGTACAATGCAGTCAGGGGGTAACGTCCTCCATCACCAAACTATACAGTGAGTACAATGCAGTCAGGGGGTAACGTCCTCCATCACCAAACTGTACAGTGGGCACAATGCAGTCAGGGGGTAACGTCCTCCTCCACCAAACTATACAGCGGGCACAATACAGTAAGGGGGTAACGTCCTCCTCCACCAAACTATACAGCGGGCACAATGCAGTCAGGGGGTAACGTCCTCCTCCACCAAACTATACAGCGGGCACAGTGCAGTCAGGGGGTAACGTCCTCCATCACCAAACTATACAGTGGGCACAATGAAGTCAGGGGGTAACGTCCTCCTCCACCAAACTATATGTCGCGGGCGGGGAGGGGGCCGCTGCATTCACCACGCTCGGGTCCGGCGCTGCTGCTGCCTGCTGCTCGGTGGCTCGAGCGGTGGGCCGGATCCGGGGACTCGAGCGGCGCTCCTCGCCCGTGAGTGAAAGGGTTTAGTTTTGGGGGTTTGGGAAGGTGAGTTTGTGGTGAGGTTGGGACACCACCGCTGCTCTGGACGGGGATCCCGAGAGCGATGACAGGGAGCAGCCGCGATGTTTCTCTCCCCTCCGTGGGTAGGGGGTTTTGGTGGTCCCGGGGCCCGGTGAGGTGACTGGAAATGTGGATGGCAGGGTTTGGTGAGGTGCAGGATCGCGGGGGCAGCGCGGTGCCAGGCGGCACGGTGGTACTCACTCAGCCAATAACGTATACGGAGTCTCTGGTAAAACAAACGGCTGAATGGACGGGTCCCGCAGCCGGCTGCAGTGGTCACTCCCGGTAGGTTGGCGGTGGCTGCCTTTCCCTGCACCTGTAGTGTGTTTTCGGCCCCGATGGCTTCCCACCGGTAACCCGCTCCCCAGCTTGGATTAGGCGCTGGAGGAGCTCCTTTTGCCCGCAGGCTCTGGCCCTGGGAATTGTAGCCTTGGCGGTGACTGTATTTCCCTTCACGGTTTGGACGGTTGCCTTTAATCGGGTCTTTGCTGCTGGGAAACCCTGGAGGTTCCCGTCGCTAACGGATTTGACCGGTTTAACAGCGACTCCAAGCCTGGTCGGGGTCCTTGGGCCCTGCCGAATGGTGCTGGCTTCTCTTCAATCCCCGGTTCTGTACTGGCGGGCCACCGCCCGACCCCGGTCCTACGGTTCCGCGTCGATCAGCCTCTCCTGCAGACGGCCACCACCGTCTGCCAACCTTGCTGTATATGCCCGGGCCACGTACCCGGACACGGTCAGACTGCTCCTCACTTGCCACTTACTCCTTCACTCTCCCGAACTGCACTCCTTCCTTTTCCCACCTCCAGGACTGTGAACTCCTCAGTGGGTGGGGCCAACTGCCTGGCTCCACCCCACCTGGTGTGGACATCAGCCCCTGGAGGGAGGCAACAAAGATTTATGTGTGACTGATGTGCCTAACCGGGGTGTGGGGTGTGTTGTTGCAGTACCTGTGACGACCTGGCTAGTCCAGGACGCCACATATACAGCGGGCACAATGAAGTCAGGGGGTAACGTCCTCCTCCACCAAACTACACAGCGGGCACAATGCAGTCAGGGGGTAACATACCCTAGTCTATACAATTTTTCTGGTTTGTAACGTTGTCCATTCACCAGAACCAGACTTGTCTATCAGACGCAGAAATAAAAGTGCGATCCGTAACCTCACAGAACATATCTTGTCCAGAGTCCAGTAGTGGCGGCTTTAGACCGTTCCATTTAACGCTCAGCATTGTGCTTGGTGATGTACGGCCCGGCATTGTGTTTGATGTACGGCTTGGCATTGTACTTGGTGATGTATGGCTCGGCACTGTCCTTGGTGATGTACGGCTCAGCATTGTGCTTGGTGATGTACGGCTCGGCATTGTGCTTGGTGATGTACGGCCCGGCATTGTGTTTGATGTACGGCTCGGCATTGTGCTTGGTGATGTATGGCTTGGCACTGTCCTTGGTGATGTACAGCTCGGCATTGTGCCTGGTGATGTGTGACACCCCGGACTAGTCGGGTCGTCCCAGGTAGTCACACACAACACCACACCCCCTCCCGATTAGGTAACACCAGTCAAACTAAAAACCTTGGCACCACCCTCCAGGTTTTATGTCCACACCAGGGGGGCGGAGCCAGGTGGTTGGCTCCGCCCACCAAGGAGTTCACAGGCCTGGAAGCGGGAAAACAGTTAGTCAAGTTCAGGTTCTAGTGGAGAACAGTCAAGGTCACAGGCAGTCCTGTGTCCGTGCCTTGATAAGAGACTACCAGGTGGCTGGGTTGGAGCCCAGTCGCCATTGGCAAGGGGGCAGATGGTGGTGGCCGCCTGCAGGAGACCGGGAATACGACCGGTGGAACCGTAAGGGAGCGGGACAGGGTAGTGGCCCGCCGGGACTGAACCGGGGAGCCAACTGGATACCGGAGCACCAGGCAGGGTACTCAGACCCAGTACAAAGCCCTGAACCGACAGGGCCGAGTCGAATCAACTGATTGCGGACTGGACTTAAGGACCTATCCCACACAAGTCCCGTTAGAAGACAACAGCCCAACCATACAGGGTAAAGCCACCGCCAAGGCATAGAGACCCAAAGGGCCAGCGCCTGCGGGCAAACGGGCTCCTACGGCATACGCAAGTCGGTGAGCGGACTACCGGTGTCTAGGCATAGGAGTCAAACATTTACACACAGAGGTGCAGGAGAAAGGCGGAAACCACCAACCTATTCTGGGAGAAGCTGCAGCCGGCTGCGGGCCCCGTTCATCACTCCGTTTAATTTACCAGAGACTCCAGTGTCATGTGTCAGAGTGAGTACACCAGTGCCATCAGGCACGGCACCACACTGCACCGCAACACTTCACCCTGCACCCCGGTCCTCGCCTACCGGGCCCCGGGACCAACACACCCCTACCCACGGAGGGGTCAACACCTAGTTGCGCTATTACACCCATACCTTCACCGCAGCGGGGGTCTCTACAACTACCACAACCCGTGGGTGGCGTCACGAACTAACATCCAAAACCAAAACCACCGCAGCCCTGGCCGTGGAACTCATCACCCAAATCCCCGAGTGTAGCGCCAACTCCCTTGCAGAGCGACGTGACCCCCGGGTCCGTGAGAGGCTCGAGCCACCACCCGCAGTACGAGCACAGATCCGAGTGGCTCGGCGGTCGCAGCCGAGCCCGCGGGGCGGTACAGATGTACGGCTCGGCATTGTGCTTGGTGATGTACGGCTCGGCATTGTGCTTGGTGATGTATGGCTCGGCATTGTGCTTGGGGATGTACGGCTCGGCATTGTGCTTGGTGATGTATAGCTCAGCATTGTGCTTGGTGATGTACAGCTCGGCATTGTGCTTGGGGATGTACGGCTCGGCATTGTGTTTGGTGATGTACGGCTCGGCATTGTGCTTGGTGATGTACGGCTCGGCATTGTGCTTGGTGATGTGCGGCTCGGCATTGTGCTTGGTGATGTGCGGCTCGGCATTGTGCTTGGGGATGTGCGGCTCGGCATTATGCTTGGGGATGTATGATTCGTCATTGAGCTTGGTGATGTATGGCTAGGCATTGTGCTTGGGGATGTAATGCTCGGCATTGTGCTTGGGGATGTAATGCTCGGCATTGTGCTTGGGGATGTACGGCTCGGCATTGTGCTTGGGGATGTATGATTCGTCATTGAGCTTGGTGATGTATGGCTCGGCATTGTGCTTGGGGATGTAATGCTCGGCATTGTGCTTGGGGATGTACGGCTCGGCATTGTGCTTGGGGATGTACGGCTCGGCATTGTGCTTGGGGATGTACGACTCGGCATTGTGCTTGGTGATGTACGGCTCAGCATTGTGCCTGGGGATGTACGGCTCGGCATTGTGCTTGACGTTCTGCCCCTGACAAAGCTGCTCTGTGTGGCAACCCACATCGAACTTGTCATGCCTGCTGACAGCCAGTTTAATTGATATCGCTCCTGCTTGATCCAGCACCATGGGTATTGTATGTCCTATACACACAGGTGCGTTATTCTATACACCTTACGTTGTGGCTTGATCCATCCTCTGTTGTCCGCCATTGTACTGTCCTTGTTGCACCATGCACTTTATATGATGCACACACACCTTGTTTGCTGTTGATGGTGTTACAGCTCCTTTCATCTACTGGATACTGCAGATATTACGTTCTTTTATGCAACTATAAATAGGAGCACATTCAGCTTACTGAGCACGGACAGCTAGCATTCTTATTATACAAAGGGATTGATCAATGGTTTATTATCGCCATTATGCCCATACTGTATATGGGTTGTCAACTTTCAGGCACTGTTTTTAATTTATTTTTTTTTTTAAAGTGTGGAATTTGACACTAATAAACAATTTTTCTTTTTTTCGTCATTATTGTGCACATTTTTCATGCACAGCTTTTTTTTCTTCTTAGATTAATCGTTCATTTTCTGTGTGTTGTGGCACCCTATATTCATCCTGTTAGGCATTGTGTACCCCCTCTTTTCCATATATATATATATATATATATATATATATATATATATATATATATATATACACACACACACACACAGTACAGACCAAACGTTTGGACACACCTTCTCATTCAAAGAGTTTTCATTATTTTCAGGACTCTGAAAATTGTAGATTCACATTGAAGGCATTAAAACATGTTGAATGAAATAATTAAAAAAGTGTGAAACAACTGAAAATATGTCTTCTATTCTAGGTTCTTCAAAGTAGCCGCCTTTTGCTTTGATTACTGCTTTGCACACTCTTGGCATTCTGTTGATGAGCTTCAAGAGGTAGTCACCGGAAATGGTTTTCCAACAGTCTTGAAGGAGTTCCCAGAGATGCTTAGCACTTGTTGGCCCTTTTGCCTTCACTCTGCGGTCCAGCTCATCCCAAGCCATCTCGATTGGGTTCAGGTCTGGTGACTGTGGAGGCCAGGTCATCTGGCGTAGCACCCCATCACTCTCCTTCTTAGTCAAATAGCCCTTACACAGCCTGGAGGTGTGTTTGGGGTCATTGTCCTGTTGAAAAATAAATGGTCCAACTAAACACAAACTAGATGGAATAGCACGCCGCTACAAGATGCTGTGGTAGGCATGCTGATTCTGTATGCTTTCAATTTTGAATAAATCCCCAACAATGTCACCAGCAAAGCACCCCCACACCATCACACCTCCTCCTCCATGCTTCACGGTGGGAACCAGGCATATAGAGTCCATCCATTCACCTTTTCTACAAAGACACGGTGGTTGGATCCAAAGATCTCAAATTTGGACTCCTCAGACCAAAGCACAGATTTCCACTGGTCTAATGCCCATTCCTTGTGTTCTTTAGCCCAAACAAGTCTCTTCTGCTTGTTGCCTGTCCTTAGCAGTGGTTTCCTAGCAGCTATTTTACCATGAAGGCTGTTGCACAAAGTCTCCTCTTACCAGTTGTTCTAGAAATGAGAAGGTGTGTCCAAACTTTTGGTCTGCAATGTGTGTATGTATATATATATATATTATATATATATATATATATATATATATATATATATATATATATTATACACACACAGTAGAACCTTGGATTACGAGCATAATTGGTTCCGGGTTGTATACAGTATATATGTACAGAAAGTTACCTCCAGAGGCAGTCAGAAAGCGGTGAAAGGATGGAACTGGAAGTGTGCACAGTGAGCATTTGCTCTTATTGCAAAGCATTGCTCTTAAACCGAGTTACAATTTTTTAAAAAGCTTTGCTTGTCTTGCAAAACGCTCTCAAACCAAGTTAGGGTACCGTCTCACTAAACAACGTACCAGCGATTCCGACCACGATATGACCTGGTCAGGATCGCTGGAGCGTCGCTACATGGTCGCTAGTGAGCTGTCAATCAGGCAGATCTCACCAGCGACCAGTGACCAGCCCCCAGCGACGCGTGGAAGCGATGCTGCGCTTGGTAACTAAGGTAAATATCGGGTAACAGAGCAAAGCCCTTCGCTTGGTTACCCGATATTTACCTTGGTTACCAGTGCATACCGCTTAGCGCTGGCTCCCTGCACGCGTAGCCAGAGTACACATCGGGTTAATAAGCAAAGCACTTTGCAGGCGCAGGGAGCCAGTACTGGAAGCCTGAGAGCGGCGTATGCTAGTAACCAAGGTAAATATCGGGTAACCAAGGAAAACGTTTCACTTGGTTACCTGATATTTACCTTGGTTACCGGCGTCCGCAGCTTCCAGACGCCGGCTCCCTGAACATTCAGTTCGTCGCTGTCTCACTGTCACACACATCGATGTGTGCTTCACAGCGGGAGAGCAACGTCCAAAAAATGACTCAGCTCTGTGTGTAACGAGCCGCGATTTCACAGCAGGGGCCAGATTGCTGCTCAGTGTCACACACAGCGAGATCGCTGATGAGGTCACTGGTGCGTCACAAAACCCGTGACTCAGCAGCGATCTCGTTAGCGATCTTCCTACGTGAGAAGTACCCCTTACTCTTAATCCAATAAAGCATGGAGATTTCACTTCCATGAGACAGAGGCTGATGGCTCCCCCTGATGGCAGCCTGGAGAATTATCATCCTCCACCAAACTGTACAGTGAGCACAATGCAGTCAGGGGGTAACGTCCTCCATCACCAAACCCAGACTCCGCCATCAGTCACAGATAGAGACGTGCGTACCATTCCTGCACAGAACACGTCTTCTCCACAGTCCGGTGGTGGCGGTTTTACACCGCTGCATCAGACGCTAGGCCAGTCATGGCGAACCTTTTACAGGCCGAGTGCCCAAACTGTAGCCCTAAATCCATTTTTTTTCCCGAAGTGCCAACCAATCCTATTATGTAAATAATTGATTTTAACCTTACCTTTGCAGTCTTCTCTTCTCTCCAGCAGGGGGCATCACGCTCATGCATGCTTACCACACATTGAAGCTGAGCCCCTGCCCTTTCCAGACACAGCAGTTGGATTGATCTTTCTGGAAATAATTGCAGCATATTAGACAGAGATTTTAGCCTGGAATGCAATCAGATGTCACCGTGTAATCCACATCTACATTTCAAAGTCTGAACATCTTGAAATCCCATAAAGACGTACGAGTTCCTCCCCTCCCCTTTCATTGTGTAGTTCTGTCCCCTTCCTGGCCACTTCCTGGTAAACATCACCCCCATCCCCATCCTGATATATATTTCCTACATTCTGGTATATTTGTCCACATCATGGCCCCATTCCTGGTAAATGTACCCCATCCTGGTAAATGTACCCCATCATTGTAAATGTACCCCATCATTGTAAATGTACCCCATCATTGTAAATGCACCCCATCATTGTAAATGTATCCCATCATTGTAAATGTATGCCATCCTGGCATGTTCCCCCATGGTGTCAAATGACCCCATCCTGGTAAATGTACCTCATCCAGGCATGTTCCCTTATACTGGTAAATGTCCCCTTTCCTGGTAAATGTCACCCTTCCTGCTAAATGTTCCCCATCCTGGCATGTTCATGTTCCCCCTATCCTGGCATGTTTTCCCCCATCCTTTCATGTTTCCCCCCATTCTGGTAAATGTATCCCCCATACTGGTAAATGTACCCCTTCCTGGCATGTTCCCCTTCTTGCTAAATGTACCCCATCCTTGCATGTTTCCCCCATCCTTGCATGTTTCCCCCATCCTTGCAGTCATGTTTCCCCCCATCCTTGCAGTCATGTTTCCCCCCATCCTTGCAGTCATGTTTCCCCCCATCCTTGCAGCCATGTTTCCCCCATCCTTGCAGTCATGTGTCCCCCCATCCTTGCAGTCATGTGTCCCCCCATCCTTGCAGTCATGTTTCCCCCCATCCTTGCATGTTTCCCCCATCCTTGCATGTTTCCCCCATCCTTGCAGTCATGTGTCCCCCCATCCTTGCAGTCATGTTTCCCCCCATCCTTGCAGCCATGTTTCCCCCCATCCTTGCAGTCATGTTTCCCACCATCCTTGCAGTCATGTTTCCCCCCATCCTTGCAGTCATGTTTCCTCCCATCCTTGCAGTCATGTTTCCTCCCATCCTTGCAGTCTTGTTTCCCCCATCCTTGCAGTCTTGTTTCCCCCATCCTTGCAGACATGTTTCCCCCATCCTTGCAGACATGTTTCCCCCATCCTTGCAGACATGTTTCCCCCATCCTTGCAGACATGTTTCCCCCATCCTTGCAGACATGTTTCCCCCATCTTTGCACGTTTCTCTCCATCTTTGCACGTTTCCCCCATCCTTGCAGATATGTTTGCCCCGTGCTCTCCATGTTTGCTCCGTGCTGTTTGCCCCGTGCTCTCCATGTTTGCCCCGTGCTCTCCATGTTTGCCCCGTGCTCTCCATGTTTGCCCCGTGCACTGTATGCCCCGTGCTCTGTTTATATGCCCCGTGTTCTGTATGCCCCGTGCTCTCCTTGTTTGCCCTGTGCTCTGTATGCCCCGTGCTCTGTTTATATGCCCCGTGCTCTGTTTATATGCCCCGTGCTCTCCATGCCCCATGCTCTGTTTATATGCCCCGTGCTCTGTTTATATGCCCCGTGCTCTGTTTATATGCCCTGTGCTCTGTATGCCCCGTGCTCTCCATGCCCCGTGCTCTGTTTATATACCCCGTGCTCTCCATGCCCCGTGCTCTCCATATATACCCCGTGCTCTCCATGCCCCGTGCTCTCCATGCCCCGTGCTCTCCATATATACCCCGTGCTCTCCATATATACCCCGTGCTCTCCATGCCCCGTGCTCTCCATATATGCCCCGTGCTCTCCATATATACCCTGTCCTCTCCATGCCCCGTGCTCTCCATGCCCCGTGCTCTCCATATATGCCCCGTGCTCTCCATGCCCCGTGCTCTCCATATATACTCCGTGCTCTCCATATATACCCCGTGCTCTCCATATATACTCCGTGCTCTCCATATATACCCCGTGCTCTCCATATATACCCCGTGCTCTCCATATATACCCCGTGCTCTCCATATATACCCCGTGCTCTCCATATATACCCCGTGCTCTCCATATATACCCCGTGCTCTCCATATATACCCCGTGCTCTCCATGTCCTGTGCTCTCCATATATACCCCGTGCTCTCCATATATACCCCGTGCTCTCCATATATACCCCGTGCTCTCCATGCCCTGTGCTCTCCATATATACCCCGTGCTCTCCATGCCCTGTGCTCTCCATATATACCCCGTGCTCTCCATGTCCCGTGCTCTCCATATATACCCCGTGCTCTCCATGCCCCGTGCTCTCCATATATACCCCGTGCTCTCCATATATACCCCGTGCTCTCCATATATACCCCGTGCTCTCCATGCCCCCTGCTCTCCATGTCCCGTGCTCTCCATGCCCCGTGCTCTCCATGCCCCGTGCTCTCCATATATACCCCGTGCTCTCCATGCCCCGAGCTCTCCATGCCCCGTGCTCTCCATTACCCGTGCTCTCCATGCCCTCTGCTCTCCATGCCCCCTGCTCTCCATGCCACCTGCTCTCCATGCCCCCTGCTCTCCATGCCCCGTGCTCTCCATGCCCCGTGCTCCCCATGTTTCCCCCGTGCTCTCCATGCCCCGTGCTCCCCATGCCCCGTGCTCTCCATGCCCCGTGCTCTCCATGCCCCGTGCTCTCCATGCCACCTGCTCTCCATGCCCCCTGCTCTCCATGCCCCGTGCTCTCCATGCCCCGTGCTCTCCATGCCCCCTGCTCTCCATGCCCCGTGCTCTCCATGCCCCGTGCTCTCCATGCCCCATGCTCCCCATGTTTCCCCCGTGCTCTCCATGCCCCCTGCTCTCCATGCCCCGTGCTCTCCATGCCTCGTGCTCTCCATGCTACCTGCTCTCCATGCCCCCTGCTCTCCATGCCCCGTGCTCTCATGCCCCGTGCTCTCCATGCCCCGTGCTCTCCATGCCACCTGCTCTCCATGCCACCTGCTCTCCATGCCCCCTGCTCTCCATGCCCCGTGCTCTCCATGCCACCTGCTCTCCATGCCCCCTGCTCTCCATGCCCCGTGCTCTCCATGCCCCCTGCTCTCCATGCCCCGTGCTCTCCATGCCCCGTGCTCTCCATGCCCCGTGCTCTCCATGCCCCCTGCTCTCCATGCCCCCTGCTCTCCATGCCCCCTGCTCTCCATGCCCCGTGCTCTCCATGCCCCGTGCTCCCCATGTTTCCCCCGTGCTCTCCATGCCCCCTGCTCTCCATGCCCCGTGCTCTCCATGCCCCGTGCTCTCCATGCCCCGTGCTCTCCATGCCCCGTGCTCTCCATGCCACCTGCTCTCCATGCCCCGTGCTCTCCATGCCCCGTGCTCTCCATGCCCCGTGCTCTCCATGCCCCGTGCTCTCCATGCCACCTGCTCTCCATGCCTCCTGCTCTCCATGCCCCGTGCTCTCCATGCCCCGTGCTCTCCATGCCCCGTGCTCTCCATGCCCCGTGCTCTCCATGCCCCGTGCTCTCCATGCCCCGTGCTCCCCATGTTTCCCCCGTGCTGGCACTGTCCCCACACAGCTTAAAAAAAAAACAACTCCCCTTCTAGCAGCAGCTCCACCACGCGGCCACAAGACACCGGTGCCGCCTACCGAGTGACGCTCCTCCGTCTCCTACGCAACAAGCCTGCGGCCCAGGAGAGGAGGAGTGTCAGAGGGAGGAGAGATGTCTCCTCTGTTAAACACCACATTGATCTGCCGGTGCGATCATATCGGCAGTTCAATGTGGCTCAGTGTGGCAACAGCGCACGTGCCAACCCAAAGGGCTCTGTGTGCCCAGTGTGGCACGCGTGCCATAGGTTCGCCATCACTGCGCTAGGCTCTAATGTTAGGGGGGCTCCACTTTGTGGCTGAGTCGCTGCGGTTCCTTTCACTTCTCAATAATATCAAAGGTAATGGGGAAGATTCAGGAGTAAAAAATGTCATGAACGGACTTGGTCTCCCCAGTGGCTCCTATTACCCGATGCACTGATATCAGTGAGATCTGCACCACCAGACACATTTTATAAGATTACTTGGTGGGGTGCATTTGGTAAGCCACAGGTCCGGATGAGCAGCAGCAAGGCCCGGAGGTGTTGATGCAGTGGAGCAGGACAGTATCAGTAGAGTTATGTATGTAGGATGACAGTTGGAACGGCAGAGCTGGGAGCACTAGATGAAGCAGTGCCAAATGTGTGGATAGAACCCGTATAGCACAGTTGAGCGTGTAATCAGACACTTTGTTGCAGGAGTGAAGGTACCACTCAACAATAGCAGGTTCTCTGATACAGCAGAGTTATGGGTGCAGACAACACCTTGGAATAACAGAGGCAGAAGGTTGGAAAATGCGTTGATTTATCAAAGTAGAGCGTGTGGACAGCACCAGGAAAAGCAGAGATGAGTTGGTGGTAGAAGGTGGATAGCAAACACTAAAAAAAGTCAACATGGGAGAGAAGACTGGAGCCATATGGAGAAACCGAAGCCAGTGGAGATTCAGGCGGGGGGCGGCATTGTATGGTTTTTTTTTAACTTTTTTCATCCTATTTCAGGTCTTAAAAAGAATCAAACAAGTTGGTGACGGGATTAAATGTGTCGCAAAACAACAAGGGATTTAGTAAATTTTGAATATTTTTTTTAAAATTGGAATCCATTCGCTTCTCGATATCGACACATTAGAGAATTTCACGTTCCGCACCCGGACTGTGACTCATTTTTTTCCCGAATTTCTTGTTAATTACTAAATGATCTGCAACAAAAATGTGAAAAACAAATATATTTTTGGTGTTTGCCTTATGCTGCAAAACTAATGTGTGCAATTAATCCCGATGTTAATGAGTGTAAAGCAGAGAATGTCTGACCTGTTAAGTGGGAGATATCAATGGCTTCTGACAAATGTTGCACCTTGTTAGTGGTCTCTTTACAGAGGCGCTAAACGGCCCTTTATAACGTTACGTTCTGTTAATTAGTCTCTAGATACACAAGAACCATGTGCCGTCCTCGGGCTGCAGACGTTCTCTACTCAGCTGGACTCGATAAGATGTTTTGTGTTTGGATTTTACATCTGGACGGAAGAAAAATAACCAAAAATAGCAAAAAAAGAAAAATTCCCCCCCCCAAAAAAAAGAAAAAAATTAACTATTAACTCTAAAATCCCCCGTTTCCCCCCATTTCGGTGATTAATTAATAGCCGTATCCAGAGCGCTGAACGATAATAAAAAACTAAAACTGTCTGAAGGTTCTTAAAGTATTAAACGCGTCGCGCTCGCTGATTGCCGGTGGGATCATTAATATTTTAAAGGTGACATCATAAAATATTTACAGCGTGTGAAATTAATGTAAACATTTTTATGTATCTGCATCTCTGACATGATTATCCGCGTTTCATAGGCTCGCTTTTTAGTTAAAGCCATAAACAAAGCCGTTTTGTTTAACTTGTGCATTCTATAAAAGTCGCCCGCTTCGGGCATTTATTGAATTTAACTTTTTGGAGTTAGTAAATATGTAAAAATGAAGAGCAATAATGCGTCAGAAGAGAATCCATCAAGGCCGGCCAACTTTACCGTGTTACTAGGGTAAGCGGAGCCTTTACTTATGATTCCCTGGATTATGCTAATTTTATACAAAATTTACATATTAAGACAAGGGGGCGGAGTTTAGCCTTCCTGCTCTCTCCGAGCACCCACCATCAGCCAGAAAAGGGTCTTATAAAATACACTGGAAAGAGAGTATTATGGATAGAGAATACAGACCGCACTTACAGAATCGATTCGGAATCAAATTTGCTATGAAATCGTAATGGAATGAATTGAAATTTTTAGCTATTCGAATTTGGAGAATTGGAAGGGATTAAAAAAACCTCCGACCTCTAATATTGACCTCACTATGACCAGCCACATAATTAGCTCGTCCCAGTCCGATCATTTCTCTTCGGCCTGCTTTTTATTCCAGGCATCCGATGCCGCTGTTCTTCACTAGATTCCACCTCATCGCTTGTGGCGCGAGCACACCTAATATCACTGTTTTGATTCGCACTATATGTGATCAGGATCTCACGTGATGGTGTGGAGGCTAGTAAAGAAGAGTGTGACGCCCTGGCGCCGCCAAGTGGTCACACACCAAATAGGCCTCCACACAACACCTTCCCTCACAGGGTTACACCAAGCCAACAAAACCCTAGTCACCCCCCCAGGGTAGGACAGGCACACCAGTGGGCGGGACCAGGCGGATGGAGAACGCCCACCTAGGGGTCTAGAGAACCCAGGGCGAGAAAAGAGTCAGTTGAAAAGGAGTAGTTCAGGTGCAAGTTTGGAGTTGAAAAGGAGTTCTAGTTAGAGTTCAGTTGAAGTGAGGTGCAAGCAAAGTCGGAGAGGAAAGGCGTCGGGGTTGGAGCCCCGGCGTACTGGCAAGGTGGCAGACGGTGGTCAGTGTCTGTCACATGACAAGAAGAAGGCTGCTGGAGATCCGATGTGGACCGGGACAGGGTAGGAGCCCACCGGTACCGATACCGGAGAACCGACCAGGAAACCGTGCACAGAGGGGGTATTTGGACCCTGAAGCCAGGACCGGAACCAACGGCCTTGCTAATTTACCAATTGAGGACAGGATTACAGGTCCTGTCCCACCCAAAGTTCCAGAAAGGCAGACAACAGCCCACCGCGGAGGATAGGGCATCCGCCAGAGCCCGGTAGATCCCAAGGGTCTGCATCTGCGGGCAAGGCTCCCAACAAAAGTACTGGGAGCGGACTCCCGTGTTCCATACAGGGAAGTCCACAAAAACTAAACACAGTGCAGAGGAAAGTGACACAGACCATCACCCCGGGTGAGGGACCAGAATACACTCGGTCGTGGCGGCTGGCCACCGACACCTTGGTTTACTATTGGACTCGTCTGATTCATTTGACTGTGAGTAAACTAACATCCCCCGGTCTGACCGGGTGCGCCGGCCCCTGCAAGCCACCATCCTCAGCACAGAGGCACTGGGCATCCATCCCTACCCACGGAGGGGTTAACATCCAGCTGCTATCCCATCGCCCCCGGGTGCTCCCCAACAGCAGCGGTAGTGCTACATTTCACCACATACCGTGATTGGCGTCACAAAGTACCTACGGCAATCCCCGTACATAAACGCCCCCCCTTTTATTCAAAGTGTCCGCGCGACCCCCGGGTCCGGAAGATCCCTCGAGCCACACTGCGGGTCCGGATCAGAGCATCCCGGCTGCTGGCGTGGGGGCGGCACAAGAGCAGCGCCGGAGGCCAAAAACAAGAGAAAAGAGAAGACAGGGGAGCCAGTACAAGGCGGTGGTGGGACAAGGCAGGAGGGGATTGTGGAAAGGCGAAAATCCACATCAAATTCAAATTCATGAGATTTCCAGAACCTTTCAGTGTGGTCTTTCAGCCACACAGCTGGGACTTCACTACATAAAAGAGCCCCAGTCACTATTGGGATAATCCTGGGTCAGTTTCCCTGATTCACCTCACTAGAGTGGATTTTTTGGCCCTAACCCCTTCCTCCAAACACTAGTCACTGAAAGGTATTGCATCAAATACTGTCGAACATCTAGACAATGCCACCACCACTACTTATAATTTTTTGGCCTATCACAGAATGATGGAAGCACAATCTCCTGGGTTGTATGAAAATTAGATGCTACTTTAGGGAGATATGCCGGGTCAGGTCTTAATACTCCCGTGAAGGGAGGGTCAATTGACAGGGCCGGAATGTCACTAACGCTGTGTGCCGATGCTAGGGCTGTCAAGAGGACCGACTTTAGAGATAGGCACTTAACCAAAATCGTATCTAAAGGCTCGAACGGGGGACTTGTCAGGGCTGCTAAGACAACGTTAAGATTCCAAGAGAGGAGGGCTATCTTACGCTTTGGCTTTAGCCTAGAACTTGCTCTAATAAATCTGGCAACAGCGGTCCCCTGACAGATAGTAATTATGCAGGGCCGCCAAAGCCAAAACCTGAACTTTAGGTGTACTGATCGACAGGCCCTGCTCTAAGCCTGTTTGCAGAAACTTGAGAATTGATGTTATTGGTATCTCCCGTGAGACTAGAATCTGTAGATGACAGACATTTCTTCCAGGTCTTACAATCAATTTTCATGGTCACTGGCTTTCTACACTGCAATATGGTGGAAACTAAATTGAGGGAATAACCCCTGCTACTTAGTAGTGCCCTTTCAAATTTCAGGCCGTCAGGTGTAATCTGCCTGTCAGAGGATGGAAAGACGGCCCCTGAGAGAGGAGATCCTGGAATTCCGGAAGTACTAACGGGCTGGTGACTGACATTCGATTGAGCAAAAGAAAAAACAAGGCCTCTTTGGCTAAAAAGGGGCTATCAGAATCACCCTTGCTCTGTCGTCACTGATCTTTTTCAGAACTGTTGGAATTAGTGCTTATGGAGGAAAAGCGTAGGCTAGATCGAAGTCCCACTTCGTTAATAGGGCATCTACGCTGTAAGGTTGCTCCGTGGGGCTTAGGGAGTAAAATTGACGGACCTACCTGTTCTTTTTTGTGGCAAAGAAGTCTATAATGGGACCTCACGTCTCGGCAATCTGCTCGAAAATGGACTGCTTTAGGGCCCATTCCCCATCTTAGCCTGCTATCCCGACGACGCTGAGGTTGTTGCAGAAACTTGTGTTTCTGCTGGGAGATGGTCTTGCCAGCAAAGAGGAAGGGGAGGGGTGGCGGATGCTGCTGATCCATTCTGCTGGAGGGGTCAGACTGGAGCAAACGCCGCCGACCCGCAATTCCCCCACCATTTTTAAATGGACGGGGCACTCAACAACCCCCTCCAGCGCCTCCTTGACCCACTTCCAGATCCGCAACATCACCGGCTTCCGCTGCGTCAACCTAGCGTGCCTGCGCATGCACAGAGTGGAGGCGCATAGCGCCACACACAAGATTGTGCCGCCTGGATGCTCTTGTGCATGTGCGAACTGGAACATGCATTGCCACACCAAAGATGGCGCCGCCCGAACGCTGCTGCACATTTGCGACAGGAGATGCACAGCGGTGGCTACCACCTTACCAAGGGGCTGCCGCAAGCGCCTGCTCACAGTTGAAGTTCCCATGGGCCCACTGTGGCGCTTCAAGGGGACCAGTGCCGGCCGTAGCAGGACCCGTGCCGCTATCAGATTCGACCGCTGGGGCTGGGTAAGCTCTTTCATAGCCCTCCAGGGCCTCGTTATCCTGAGTTCCCCATTCCAGGACAGGAAATCAACTGATGTGGGGAGAGGTATGCCCTTTTCTTTATCCTTTAGGTTTCCTGTCCTTGAAGGGTAGATCCCCTCTCTCTCGTAGTGCCGTCATAGGGTGAATGAAAAATACGGCTCCACAATGCTCAACTAATACCGCTATGTAATGATGAAAACAGACCAACACACTGTGACCAAATAATAAACTGAAAATATTTAGATTAGGCAATACCAGGCTACACGTGACTGCAGCTTTACTAGGCATGACCACAACCAGGAAGGGGTAAAGACTCTTGCAAGTTACGATAATGGTGGCCATATTGGCACAAGCAGCTGAAGATCACTGTAAACTTGCCACTTTCTTGTTCGTGCCCTCTTCATTCTTTTTTTTTCTACTGCCAACCTCTAAGACGTGTTACCATCTGCTAGCTGTGAGCTTTACAACACCCCACTGTTTTACACCCGGCCAAGCCAAGTACAAGGCTCCCGATTCGTCAGCGCGCTTCCTGTATAGACGTAATTGATTACAAGTGCAAACATTTACATTTTCATTAGTAGATTACACTACATACTAACAAGACTGCATAATTGCCTTTGTCTGATCGTCAGCCCACGACGGCTTGTTCAATACCGCTATATAACGAGCCCAAGGTCTGAGCTAGTCGGAGGAAAGCGGCCATTGCTGCCCGAAGCCCTTCTTCATACCATTAACTTATAAATAAACCATTATAAACTCCACTTTACTTTCCCTCATAAAAGTTTTCTCATAGAAATACATTCAGGAATACAATCAGAAAAGCAGAGAGTGGCCATCTGGCTCAGCGTTTGCAAACATCGATTTAGCCGGAGAAGGTTTTGTGGGACTCATTTAGTTTTATTCATTTAATTTGAAATGCATTAGATGGGATCAAGATGTCTGCAAGAAGAACAGATGATTTGTGCACAGAAGACGGGAGGCAGAGACCGTCAGTGCAAGGAAAGGAGATCAACGAAGGGGCATCCATGTGATAGAAAATGGGGAAACGAGCAAAATCAAACAGTACGGCAATTGTGGGGGCTGGATTACAGGACTTATCATTGCGACTGACACATACTGGAAATAAGAATTTTCTAAGCCATTGGCTAGATTGGGGTGCAGAGTCTAAAGGGTCCCTGGTTTTCATCCTTAACCCCATAAGAAAGGTGTCATGATCCGCAGTGCTCTGCTCTCAAGAAGAGCCAATATTCTGTATTATACTTCAGGTGATGGGCTGTTCCTCATTCTTTAGGTCCTATGCTGGTATGGGGAGGGACCTGTGTTCAGGCGCCTCGTTCCAAGTGAGTGCTCTGCTTCATTAGAGAACATCTTCAGCCAAAACAATGCCAGTCGTAGTTCCTCCCCTGCAGTCAGTTCTCTGGCTCTTGTGATTTTGTTGTTCTGATCCTGTCTCCCTACCTTGGACCTTTGTTACCCTTCTCTGCCTGTGCCTATGACCTTATCCCTCTGGCTTCTGACCTACGGCTTGTACCCTGACCTCGGGTCCGCACGCTTCCTGTGTAACTTTTCTGACTTTCTGGCTTCTGACCTCTGGCTTGTATCCTGACCTTGGCTTTGCTCGCTCTGTGTACCTTACCTGACTTCCTGGCTTTTGACCTCTGGCTTATACCCTGACCTCAGCTCCGCTCGCTTCCTGTGTACCTTATCTGACTTCCTGGCTTCTGACCACTTTGACAACCCTGTCTCTAGTAGCTTTTAGTGACACCTAGTGGCATATCGTCACAGAAGGTTTGGTGATGGATTAGCTCCAGTAACAATGATGCATACTTGAGTCAAGGGTTGTCACCAAGCAGAAGAGGATGAGATAGGACTGTAGTCAGTGTCACGCAACTGTTCTGGGGTGCACATATCATTGGTGCAGCAGCACAGGGGCTTAAGTGGTAAGGGGGCTATTTCTACCTTCAAAGTTGAAGGAATTGCATATTATGATGAGCTATTGGGTTGCAAAGGGCCCATATTTTGTTTTTGCAAAGGGGCCCTCTTCTGTCGGTGTTTGCTAGTGCAACTGGTAGTTTAGAAGTAGACTGGTAAGTCTTTAGCTGGTTTAGCACTTGCACAATTGAGAAGCAATACCTACATTAACCACCAGTTGGCGCTGTAGTAACAACATGACAAGATAGGAGGATAGTCAGATGGCGCTAAAGATCAGAGCCAGCAGAAAACCTCTATAGCTGTTAGGCTTGGTACCTAAAGAACAAGGGAAGAGAGTAGTCAGGGGCATGCTAAGGACAGGATCAGAGAGAAGATCAACAAATGGTAGAAGACAAATGCAAAAAGGTAAAGTCAGTAGGAAGAATTTGGAAACAGAGCTCGGTCAAGGATAGTTAATCCAGAAGGAAGGTAACAGACTAGAGGCAGAGACTAAACTGAACCGACTCTCAAGCATCTCATGGACGAACAGAAATCTTTCAGGTCACCACCATGGTAGCAGCTACATTCTGTAAGGCAAGGAGTTCAGGATTGAAAGAGTTAACACAAAAAGCACCTAAAGATTGTGAAGGTTTCATAACATTCTCTAAAGATACCTGAAGGAGCATATCCGTCAGTGCCTCTTGTGATGCACACCCAGACTGGTGAGTAACTAACTACGCAGGAGGGAATGGGTCAAAAAAAGGAGGTGGACAAAAGTTAAAATACGAGGTCAACATTGATCTAGAAAAAGGAGGAAAGTCAATATAAAGAGCCAGGTATCAACTACTAAGTAATGAATGATAGGACGGTTTATTTTCAATGAGCCCCCCGGCCGGATGTTATTCTCTTGTACAGATGGTTGCCTTAGCATCCTGATGCCACCATGTACTCAGAATACATGAGTTTTGGCCTGAAAGAGCCGGTCCAAGATGGAGCCAGAGGAAAAGTCCAGTGTGGAGACACAGTGGTCAGTAGGTGCTCTCGTCCGCTGGCCCGGCCACATTTAGAAAGACCGCATGGACCAGGGCTCACCCCAACTGAACACCTGAACTCCTTAGCCGTGGGCAGAACACTACTTAGACAACACAGGGTGCGGGAACCATAATAATTAAACTTTATTGGATCCCCCAGTAAAAGGCATATAGCACAAAACCATGCAAATCACACAATGTAACAGTCAACAGAGTCTCACCAGGGATTAAAATATTCGTGCCTTCAGAGTTTCCAGGCCACATACCCCAAACCAGCAGACCCTGCTTTTGGCAGGCACCCACCGGGAACAGGATAGTGACAAGCGTAGGAAGCTTCATGATCACAGCAAAGTCCGTAGCCAGGTAACCGAATTGTCCCACCTGGGTTTTTTCTAGCCGAATCCTAGAATCCACGGTGGCACCACTGCACAATATAATCCAGTTTCTGATCCCCTAACCGACATTGAAGTGACAAGGCTGGGTGAAGGACTTCCAACCGGGACCAAAACCCATAGATTAAAGCTATGTAGCAAAAGAACACCCTGGTGACTCAAGCAGTCCCTTTTTATACCTCCCGGGCATTCATCCCAGTGTATGGTGGTCTTACAGGACTGGTGAAATAAGGCTGTGCCCTTATTGGGTGGCATCCAATCTGCATAATTGATTCTCCTGTATAATTCTCCTCTGAGTGAGGTAGACAGAGAGGCAGAGGGAATTTACATTAAATTAGCAATACACAACCTCAGACAATGGAAGGCTTCGATGAGTCCCGTGGAAAATAATACCTTCACAAACATGAGTTACCACACAAAAGGGACCAATGTCTGGCTAAATTAAGAACATTAACCCATTGACAGACATTGAACAGGGCTCTGTCTTCACATCCAGTTAACAGAGAAAGATAGAGACGGGCTTTTCATACCGTGCCAATGACCACTGATGAACGTTGTGAGATTAATGTCACTTTATTCCAGGTCTACGCGTTTCAGGAGTCTCTGCTCCCTTCCTCAGGACAAAACAGGACAAGAAACATCAAATCACTTCACATTCAGTTACTGAGAAGAAGCCACAGTTACAAACTAGATCTAGTTTTACAATTGAGGGCAGAAACTATTATGAGGACCAAAGGAAGCTTAGGTAACCACCACTACCTTGTTAGAAGAGTTGTCCACTTCAAGATAACCTGTACTAAGATTACACTTTGAGGAATACCCCTACAAAGTCCAAGACAACATGGCTATTGTACAAATTTCTACATATCATCTATAGGGGGTGTACAGATGCTGACTGATTGGGGGGGTTACTGAATAGCAGCCCATATATATGTAGGGTTCACCATTGGTCTTCTCTTGACGGATGATCCAACAAGGTCTCCTTTTACGATGTAATACATATTTTGTAGTGCCTGTGCCATTTTAAGTTACTGAATCCCACATGAAGAATGATTAAAGCTGCAAAGAGATGAAAGGTTACATCATCAGAGACGGAGAAACGCTGCCGGTTATTTTATAGCGTAGAGTAAAGGTCCTACGCGCCTCACCGCGGAGTCCGGAGGAGGTGATGAAAGAAAAAAACACCAGATGATACATCTTGTCTGATTGACTCCTTTGCTGTAAGATTCCATAATGTTCCTTCAGAAGTCAATACATTCATAGTTAAGAAATCGCAATATTTATAAGTTTAAGAAGTAAGGAACTTCCTAAATCAATCTAGAACTGGTGGTTCCAGGCACTAAACACATTGTTGCACACAAGACCCCGAATTTGCAAAGTTGGACAGTCATTGATTATTTGGTAAATAATAATCTATACATTTTTATAATGTTGGCATCGGGGAACAAGTTTGGAGAAATTCTTTGACACCTTTGAACTTTGCTCATTTCTCAATGTACACACTAGTAATAGAATGGTTAGAAACTTCTACATGATTATTGATTTTAGCCATTTATCCTCATTTTTGCTCCGTCCCCCTCCACCGGCCGCCAGCCTGGCCGATCACTGACGTGTATGTGTTTCTCTCTTCTTTATTTCACCAGATTATAGTGGTAAATGACCATATAAATCTTAACTAGGCATCTAATAAGCATGAAGAAAGGAACCTCTACAGTCTGTCATAAAACGTGTCTACCTGACTGATAAAGCTGTTTTTTTTCCGAGCCGCTGCATGCAACTGCATTTTTCTTCATTAAGCTAAGTAACGTGGCATGGCAGAAGCACAAAAACAAGTGAAAAATGACTTTCTTGAATAGTATATCAAGTATAGAATTAGTGCAGAAACCAAGCAGGTAATTTCCAGATGGACGGTTCCTTCAGACTATTCTCTCGTCTTATCTAATGAGAGCGTAACACGAGCACTTAATACAGTGTAATGCTGCAGGAAACAGGAGCCATTTGTCAATTTTTAGCTACAATCCTGGTTATGGCTGACAAAACAATGCAAATCATGGAAGCAAGGGTTGAATTTCGCAGGTATAGTGATAGAAAGGAGAAATTGGTCAGTTTGGGAGAAATGGAACATAGTGTTACAGCTAAAGTAGCAGAGCCCAGCTGTTTGCAGGTGCTGTTTGGCTAGGCAAAGTATAGGCTGTGCACCACCTACCTGAATACTCAGGGCAAGAAGCTGTCTAAGGCTGCTTTCACGCTACTTTTTTTAGCATGCGTCATCAACGTTTTTTTGCTGCAAAAGCGGATCCTGTTTTTGCAGAGAAAAACATGTTATTTTGCAGGATCCTGTCACTTGAGGTTTATGGGCGGGCATTGGAGTCGTGATCGGGAGTGAGGGGAACTGAACGTGAGACTGGGAGCCGGCATCTGACAGCTGCGGAGGCTCGTAACCAAGGTAAACATCGGGTAACTTGCTTGGATACCCGATATTTACCTTGGTTACGAGCGTCTGCAAATGCTAGGAGCCGGGCTCCCGGCACACGTAACCAAGGTAAACATCGGGTATCCAAGCAAGTTACCCGATGTTTACCTTGGTTACGAGCTCTCAGACGGGGAGAGAGGGAGGGGGAGAGAGAGACTGATCACGCCAGGCTGGTTTCTGGGCATGCTCAGTAGAGCAATAGGATCCTGTCTATCAGCATGCCAGCATTCACATACGTTTGCGTGCAGTATAGTCAGGATCCAGCAATTTGCAGTATTTGGACGCAGCTCAAAAACGCTACAAGTAGCGTTTTTGAAAAAAGTTAAAAAACTGCAAGTCGCTGGATCCTCACTATAACGCAAACGCAGGTGAACGCATGTTGACGTGAGTCCATTACAAATGCATTGAAATGAAAACGCATTTGCACTGGATCAGATTTTGTGTTAAAAAAAAACGTTCAGGACGCATGTTAAAAAAACGTAGTGTGAAAGCAGCCTAAGCTGGCCTCTTACAGTTAAAGTAGCAGAGCCCGGGGGGGCGTGGCCAGCAGGCAGCATGAGCGGTCGCATCTGAGAGCAGCTCCGCAGTCCAAAGCTAATATACGTTATTAATCCTGCCGAAATTGGTGCCTAAATACACCTCTGGATTACCTGTGGTGCGGTGAGCATTTGGATCGGTACCATGAGCAGGGGTCGCAGTGCAGCAGCGGCTGAGAAGCTGAAGAAGTTTGCCCGGGACTCCCAGCAAGATGGCGCCGGCAAGCAGGCAGAGCGGGAATCCAGCGAGGCGGAGGAGGAGGAGAGCATGGAGGCCGGATCCAAGGAATCGCAGGAGCTAACCTTACAGCAGGTTACGTCGCAGTTACTTGCAGCGATCCAGGATTCAAAGGTGTCGTTGACGGGTAAAATTGAGGAGGTTAAGATTGATGTGGGTCTCCTCCGGCTGGACTTGCAAAATCTGAGAGAGCGGGTAAAGGAGACCGAGCAACGGATCTCCACGCTGGAAGACGACGCAAGAGCGACGCCGGGCAGACTGGCCTCTCTGGAAAGCGCGGCACATAACTGGGCGCAGAGGGCAGATGACCTAGAAAATCGCCTGCGTCGCAATAATCTGAGAATTCTGGGGATGCCGGAGAGAGCAGAAGGGAGTGACCCATGTAAGTTCATGGAAAAGTGGCTCTCCGAAACTTTCCCTGATGCGACGCTGTCAGCGGCATTCGCTATCGAAAGAGCTCACCGGGTACCGGCCAGACCTCCTCCTCCGGGAGCGCAGCCTAGACCTCTCCTGGCCCGACTGTTGAGCAGCAGGGATAGAGATGCGATCCTTGGTGCGGCGCAGAGGCCCGATCCTACATAACAACGCTACCATACTGATCTTCCCTGATTTCTCTGCGTCGCTCCAGAAAACGAGGGCCTCCTTCATCCAGGTGAAGAAACGTCTCAGAGAGCATCAAATTGCTTACTCCATGATCTTCCCAGCCCGGCTTAGAGTGGTTCATCAGGAGCGATCCCTATTCTTCACCTCTCCTGCGGAAGCGGATGACTGGCTCAACACATTGAAGAGGAAACGCTGATGCGCCACGGTCTTGGGCGCGGCCTGATGGGTCGCGGTTGTGATGGCGTCGCGGCTCTGATTCATCTATTTCATTCTTTTTGGAGCAAGGTCGGTGATGCGACTCCAATCCTTGGGACGCTGTGTTTGAAATCACTGATGAGATTGCTTCAGGATCATCCTATACAGGTACTCGGCGTCCCTCAACTCTGAAGGCGCGAAAGATTCATGTTTGTTTCACCCCTCCTGGTGTGTGAGTGGAGCGGGACCGCAATTGCGTTAGTGTCCTGACCCTAATCTGATCCTGTTCCGGTCCCGGCCGGCTGAGGTGCTAGAGATCCCATCTGGAGGCGCTGGTGCGTCTGCGGCCTTCCTGGAGGCATGGGAGTTTCCGGATGCGTCCAATATTGGTCTCCCACTGAACCGGTCTCCGGGTCTGGCCCTCGTTGTAGGCGGGAGGCCTGGGGCCGCGCCTGCGTATGGGTCGGCTGCTGCGTTCTCCGGGATCTTTGTTTGGCCCAGCCTACGATCTGGATTACTCGTCGGTGATGGGACCGGACCCTGGTGACACCAGTTGGGACATGGGTCGGACCGCTGTTGCGACGCTCTGAACTCCTTCATGTGATCTTGTGTTATCCTATACCGTTTTGGATCCAAATTGGAACTCTACTTTGGGCTCGCAGTATTGGGCGACGCACTTCAGTTCATAATGTTATATTTTGCTCTATTAGTGCTATATTAAGACCTGAGGTTACCATATGTCATAATATTATATAGTCTAAGATTCCCTGTCACTCCTTTTTGTATCTTATTTACACTCCCACCTCTTCTCCCCCTCTATCCCCCTAGTAACATATTCCTCATCCCTCTTCCCCTCGCCCCTTACTTCTTCATTGTTCCTTTCTCCTATCCCTTCAACCCCTCACTTTTTCTACCTCTCTTATCTTTGTGCTCTTCCCTTGTCCCCGCTTTATCTTCTATTCTAATCTCTCCCCTTTTCGTTCTCTATTCTGCCTTGTTTCTCTTTCCCCTCTTTGCCGTCTCTTCCCCCCCCTCCCCTTTTCCTTTCTTTTTTTTTTTTTTTTTTTTTTTTTTCTCTTCTTGCCTTTCTTCTCTTTCTCCTCTCTTTCTCTCCCTTCTTATATCTCCTTTCTATCCCTTCTTTGCCTCTCTCTCCCTATCCTCTTCTTCTCTTTCCCTCCCTCAGTTCCTTCCTGTCTATTCTTGACCCTCTCACCTTTGCACGATTAAAGGCTATGCTGCAGGGTAATTCATTTATTGGACTGTAGGAGAAGCTCAAGTCCTTGTTTGAGGACACCCCCGTACCAAGTACACCATCTAGCCACGTTGGTTTACCCTAGTCGTTGCTGGGGAAAATCTTTTCTGGTCGCACTACTGGACCAGTTCTTGTCGATTGTGCGTGCGCAATCGACATTTTGTATTTAAGGGTACGTTTACCCAAGTTCTACTGTAGGTTAAGTTTTTGATAATCTTTTAGCAATTCAGCAAGTGGCATCTCTCAATGGCTTTAAGTGTGATGACATGGAATGTTAGGGGACTGGGCACATCCAGGAAAAGGGCGGCAGTATTTGCTCACATCAAAAGATCCAAAGCTCAGATTGTATGCCTACAAGAGACCCATTTGTTGTTGGAAACCACTAGAGTGCTTCAAAAGCCTTGGGTTCAATGGTCAGCTCACTCTGTTCACTCATCATATTCTAGGGGAGTATCGGTGCTGGTCCACAGAGCTCTGCGGTGGGACCCGGGTAAAATTTTAAAAGACACTGATGGGAGGTATGTGTTTATCCAGGCTCACATCGATGGGGTCATGATAGTGGTCTTGGCCATATACATTCCCCCGGCAACGGGAATCTCGATTCTATATGAGGCGGCTAAGTTCGCATCACAATTCCCACAAGCCTTAGTGCTCTGCATGGGGGACTTCAATTTGATTAATAACACGGGACTGGATAGATTCAGCACTCGACAGGTCCCGATCTCCCCCACGATACAAACTAGACTGAGTATATTCTTACAGGAGGTGGGATGGTACGATATGTGGCGGTTCTTTAACCCAGCACTAAGAGAATATACATGTTACACTCCGGGGAAAAACTCGTTATCTCGAATTGATTATATTTGTGGAAATGAAAGAGTCTGTGCCCATATACAATCGGTATGTCATTTGCCCAGATCAGTATCAGACCTTTCTCCGGTGGTTGTAGGCATTAAATGGGAAGGATGTAAATCTCATAAATTGTCAAGGAAAATTAACCCTTGGTGGCTATCACTCTTTGGAGCTAATGACAGGATTCCTGATCAGCTTGGGGCATACACGGAAATGAACTCCGTGGAAGAGAATCACTCCGCTTATTGGGACGCGCTTAAGGCGTATTTGAGGGGATGCTGTCACTCCTCTATTTCCTATCTTAAGAAACAGGCGGCCAGAGAGGAGGAGGAATTGGCCACCCAAAATAGAGTGCTTGAACATAGATTCACCTCAGACCCATCTGAGGAAAATAGATTTAATTGGCTTCAGGCTGGGAGGAAATATCTCTTGTATTTGCAAGACAAGGCTAAGAGACATGTATTCTTCACGAGCCAGAGGTATTTTGAGCAAGGGAACCAGTCCAGTAGCTTACTGGCGTTCCTGGTGCGTCAATCCACTAGCTCACCTGCGGTCCTCCGGATAAGAGACTCTCGTGGAGGAACAGTTACTTCCGTTAATGGTATATTGGAGGTATTTTTGGACTTCTATAGGAACTTGTATGAGTCCAGGCTGACCGTGTCAAGGGAGGAGATTGCTGAGTACCTTCGAGATCTGGAGTTTCCCAGATTGACTTTGACTCAGAGATTGGCCCTGGATGAGCCCATCAAAATGGAAGAAATGGTCGAGGCAATGAAGACCCTCAGTAGGGGTAAGGCGTCTGGGCCAGACGGACTCCCGATTGAGATCTTTGACAAATATCAGGGGGAGCTGGCCCCAGCCCTCCTGGAAACGGTTGAAGCCTCGTTCAGCAGGGGATGGTTGCCTGGTTCCTTCTATGAGGCAACCATTGTCCTGCTATTGAAACCAGATAAAGATCCATTGGATTGTGGTTCGTACAGACCGATCTCTTTGTTGAACTCCGATTACAAAATTCTCACCAAAATTCTAGCAAATAGACTCAAAAAGGTGATCTCCACTATAGTACATGAGGATCAGTCAGGTTTCATCCCGGGTAGGAGTACCTCGGATAATCTGAGGAGGGCGCAGGTGATCTTACAGATGGGCACCAAGTTAGAAGAGGATTGGGCTTTGGTCTCTCTGGATGCAGCCAAAGCCTTCGACTCCATAGAATGGCCATACCTGCTGGAGGTGCTGCGGGCATTTGGTTTCGGCAACGAATTTATCAGATGGATTGAGATCATATATAAAGCCCCATCTGCTAATATTCAGGTGGGCGGTGGTGTGTCGGAAACTTTCTCTTTGGGGAGGGGAACCAGACAGGGATGTCCCCTATCCCCTCTCCTGTTCGCTCTTGCCATGGAACCGCTTGCGTTGCGCATCCGGGCGGACCCAGTCTATCGGGGGGTGAGACATAGTAAGGGAGATGAACGTTTATCTTTGTACGCAGACGATTTGTTACTGTTTGCATCTGATCCGGATTCCTCCATTCCCAGAGCTGTGCACTTGATTGATCGATTTGGGGAGTTCTCAGGTTTGTCAATAAATTGGTCAAAATCGTACCTCCTCTTTCTGTCTCGGAACAGAGAGGACCTGGTGTACGACCACATATGCAGGGTTCCGGTGGTGGATCATTTTAAATATCTCGGAATTATACTGGCGGGAAGCCCTGCGGAGATGATAGCGAGAAATATAGCCCCCTTACTAGCGTACTTCGGGGAGAAATTTAATAGATGGAGCCAACTCCCACTGTCAGTGGCGGGAAGGATTAACCTCCTCAAAATGATAGTGCAACCAAAGTGTCTCTATATTACCCAGCATGTATTCGTGCAGATTCCTCGTTCTTTCTTCCGGTCCCTGGAATCTCTAATGATTACCTTTGTCTGGGGCTCGTCCAGGTCAAGGGTCCAACTGGCCAAATTACAAAGACCCAAGGATATGGGGGGTATGGCACTTCCTGATCTTTATATTTACTATCTGGCCGGACAAGTGAAATATTTGGGTCCATGGACCCTTCCTCGAGTTGGGGGTTCTCCGGAGGGACTTCTGGCAGAGTTCACAGGTGTGGAGCTCCTGTGGCCGTTACTGACGGATCACAGGAGGTCCCCTGAGGGTCGTGTCCTCCCGATACACAAATTGGGGGCCAGGATCTGGAAAGAAGCTAAAGCCATATTTGGATTTTGTGATGTACCAACTGAGACGCCCTTGTGGGATAACTTGGACCTTCCACATTTTTGTGGGTTGCCGGGGTTTGGTGAATGGAGGAATCGCGGAATAATCTCCCTGGGATCACTGGTCCGGGATGGTGAACTCCGCCCCTTTGCGCAACTGCGGACAGAATTTGACTTGCCGGAATCTCATGGGTTTCAGTATCTCCAGATTAGACATGCCTTTCGAGCTCAGTTCTCTGGTCGTGGGGTTAGATTCTCTTCCTTCCCAGTTATTGGAATTATTAGATCACAGGGCCCTGGTGGTCTTATCTCTAAACTATACTCCTCTCTCATTCGGGCCAAGGCCATGAATAATCCTCTTTCTGTCCGTGAGAGGTGGAGTGCCAGGATCCCTGAAATTGATGATGTAGTGTGGGATGACATTGTCGAATCCCACACATTGGTCTCTCCTGCTGTTAACAATAGACTGATCCAATTATATATAATACACCAAAGTTATATTACTCCCCAGAGACTGAACAAAATGAAAAAGCTGAATAATTCGGTGGGGATGGGCTGTCCGAGATGCGGGAGAGACGGTGCTGATTTCTGGCACATGATATGGGATTGCCGGGTTATCCTCTCCTATTGGAGCGAGATCATAATGACTCTTTCCGCCATATTTCAAAAAGCGGTTGCTATGTGCCCAGTCCTATGTCTATTTGGGGTGGTAGATGCACGCTCCTGGTCCCAAGATGAGAGTCTATTAATAAAGAAGGTTCTTTTTCTGGCCCGGAAAGGCATTATACTAAATTGGATGAGCACTCATTCCCCAACTAGAGCCTCTTGGATTGCATTGGTAAACGCAATAATCCCGTCAGAGCAATTTGTTTACAAGTCAAGAGGCTCCCCAATTAAATTTGACAAAATCTGGGGTAGATGGATGAGGTCGCCCTTGACTGGCGGATCTCCTGGTTCTCTTGCTGATAACCTACAATCGGTATTATTGCAATAGCCAGTAGTGCCCTGAGATGCAGAAAGGAGACACATGTGATCCGTGATGCAATATATGAGGGATACCACGAGTTCCCCGAAGCTTGGGTTGCTCTCTCCTGGACGATATGGGTTCTCTTGCCTTGAGTTGGATGTGTCTCGCGAACTAATACCTTTGCTAGGTTTGATGCTATTTGGATATGCTGAAAATAATGGACGTAGATTTGATTGTTGTTACTTTATTATTCTGATATACAACCAGTTTACTTGTACACTGTCTCACTGAACAATTTGCTGATTTATTCTTGTTTGTAATGCTTTACTTAACTTTCAATAAAACGAGTTTAAAAAAAAAAAAAAAAAAAGTAGCAGAGCCCAGCTGTAGCAGGTGCTGTTTGGCTAGGCAAACTATAAGCTGTGCACCAACTACCTGAATACTCAGGGCGAGAAGCTGTCTAAGCTGGCCTGTTACAGTTAAAGTAGCAGAGCCCAGCTGTAGCAGGTGCTGTTTGACTAGGCAAAGTAGTCTGTGCACTAACTACCTGAAAACTCAGGGGTAAGAAAAAAAAAAGGTTGTGTTTGGACAACATTTTTGCAAAAGGATCCATTCTAATTCTCACACGGCGTTTGGTTCTAACCTCGCCGAGTGTCATCTGATGCTGTTCACACTGCTGGATCTGACACTACTCACTTTGCTTCCTTTTTTGCATCTGAGTTATACAGACAGGCTCGGGTGTTAACCAGATGTGTTCTCATTAGTGATCAGGCTTGCAAGAGTTAATTTCTGCTAGCCAGCTGGTTACCTCTTGGATCACATTGTTGGAGATCTATCACAGTCACTTCCCACCTTTTTAAAATGAAGCATCCTGTCTTCCCATGCTGACTATAGCTTTTGCTACACATGTCCGTGTGCTGTTGTATCTCAGTCTTGCTGGTAATTGTAGTGCGCTGTTCACGGAGTTGTTATGGAGTTAACTCGTCATCTCATTGTTTCCTTCCTGCTCTTATTTTCCTCCTTATCACTTGTCTAACACCTCTGTGTGAGTATGCTGTGTGATCGAGTTTTGGTTTCTCCTGTTTGTCCATATCTGCGGGTTCTACCACTCCTGTCCCAGCCCTTCCCTGGGGTGAGGGAGAAATGGTATTAAATTAGGGCTGCATAGCAGCAGGGCAAGGAAGGTGGACCAGGCATTATAACCATCAGATGTATCTCTAAGATCAGAGACAGTTAAGGCCCCCACGTCTGAGGGCCAGTTTAGGTCCCCTGTTATCCCATCATACCCAGTCATACGAACGGATGATTACTGGACATGTTACGTCAGCCTAAGCTGTGTGGATCCTTAAAGTGCCCTCATGTAAGAAATACCCATATTTGTGCACTGTATGCCTATATTCATGAAGCCTATAAATAAACTCGCACTCCCAAAACTCTGGGGAGATTCTTGGAAATGACAAGCTGTGCATTTCTTTTTCTCCACATCTGTAAAATATATCTCTGAAACTTTTTTTATGTTTGATTCAGGACTGCTATAACCATTCCCTAAAATAGTCACTGATTAGCAGCATTAGCTCCTATAAAGAAATAACATAGTTAAGTACAGAGCTGAAAGTTATCACCAGGCGAGGGTTCAGAAAACATCAAACAACCATGAAATGGTTTTATTTTTCTGGAAACAGAGCGGTGTGAGTGAAATTTATTTGCACGGTGAGATATCTTCAGTGGTATCATGTTGGGGTATTGTGCAGTATATACAATACTTTTATTACTTTTCATTGCATTTTTAGGGAAACGCGGTGACAAAGAAAAAAAAAGTATTTTCTGGTGGTCAATTTTTTCCTTTATAGTGTTCACAGATCGGGTTAAATAATTTCAAATATTGATTGGACTTTTGCAAACATGGAATGTTTAATATTATATACAGTCATATGAAAAAGTTTGGGCACCCCTATTAATGGTAACCTTTTTTCTTTATAACAATTTGGGTTTTTGCTATTTCAGTTTCATATATCTAATAACTGATGGACTGAGTAATATTTCTGGATTGAAATGAGGTTTATTGTACTAACAGAAAATGTGCAATCCGCATTTAAACAAAATATGACCGGTGCAAAAGTATGGGCACCCTTATCAATTTCTTGATTTGAACACTCCTAACTACTTTTTACTGACTTACTAAAGCACTAAATTGGTTTTGTAACCTCATTGAGCTTTGAACTTCATAGGCAGGTGTATCCAATCATGAGAAAAGGTATTTAAGGTGGCCACTTGCAAGTTGTTCTCCTATTTGAATCTCCTATGAAGAGTGGCATCATGGGCTCCTCAAAACAACTCTCAAATGATCTGAAAACAAAGATTATTCAACATAGTTGTTCAGGGGAAGGTACAAAAAGTTGTCTCAGAGATTTACACTGTCAGTTTCCACTGTGAGGAACATAGTAAGGGAATGGAAGAACACAGGTACAGCTCTTGTTAATCCCAGAAGTGGCAGGCCAAGAAAAATATCAGAAAGGCAGAGAAGAAGAATGGTGAGAACAGTCAAGGACAATCCACAGACCACCTCCAAAGACCTGCAGCATCATCTTGCTGCAGATGGTGTCAATGTGCATCGGTCAACAATACAGCGCACGTTCCACAAGGAGAAGCTGTATGGGAGAGTGATGCGAAAGAAGCCGTTTCTGCAAGCACGCCACAAACAGAGTCGCCTGAGGTATGCAAAAGCACATTTGGACAAGCCAGTTACATTTTGGAAGAAGGTCCTGTGGACTGATGAAACAAAGATTGAGTTGCTTGGTCATACAAAAAGGCGTTATGCATGGAGGCAAAAAAACACGGCATTCCAAGAAAAGCACTTGCTACCCCCAGTAAAATTTGGTGGAGGTTCCATCATGCTTTGGGGCTGTGTGGCCAATGCCGGCATCGGGAATCTTGTTAAAGTTGAGGGTCGCATGGATTCAACTCAGTATCAGCAGATTCTTGACAATAACGTGCAAGAATCAGTGACGAAGTTGAAGTTACGCAGGGGATGGATATTTCAGCAAGACAATGACCCAAAACACCGCTCCAAATCTACTCAGGCATTCATGCAGAGGAACAATTACAATGTTCTGGAATGGCCATCCCAGTCCCCAGACCTGAATATCATTGAACATCTGTGGGATGATGTGAAGCGGCTGTCCATGCTCGGCGACCATCAAACTTACCTGAACTGGAATTGTTTTGTAAACAGGAATGGTCAAATCTACCTTCATCCAGGATCCAGGAACTCATTAAAAGCTACAGGAAGCGACTAGAGGCTGTGATTTTTGCAAAAGGAGGATCTACAAAATATTAATGTCACTTTTATGTTGAGGTGCCCATACTTTTGCAATGGTCAAATTCTGTTTAAATGCGGATTGCACATTTTCTGTTAGTACAATAAACCTCATTTCAATCCAGAAATATTACTCAGTCCATCAGTTATTAGACATATGAAACTGAAATAGCAAAAACCCAAATTGTTATAAAGAAAAAAGGTTACCATTAATAGGGGTGCCCAAACTTTTTCATATGACTGTATACATACACCGTGTGCAGAATTATTAGGCAAGTTGTATTTTAGAGGATTTTTTTTTATTATTAATCAACAACTATGTTCTCAATCAACCCAAAAGACTCAAATATCAAAGCTTAATATTTTTGGCAGTTGGAGGGTTTTTAGATTTGGCTTCTTAGGAGGATCTGTTTGTGCAGGTAACTATTACTGTGCAGAATTATTAGGCAACTTAATAAAAAACAAATATATTCCCATCTTACTTGTTTATTTTCAACAGGTAAACCAATATAACTGCACAAAATTTAGAAATAAACATTTCTAACATGCAAAAAACAAAACCCCCAAAAATGAGTGCCCAATATAGCCCCCTTTCTTTATGAGGACACTCAACAGCCGACCATCCATAGATTCTGTCATTGCTTGATCTGTTTACGATCAACATTGCATGCAGCAGCCACCACAGCCTCTAGACCCTGTTCCCAGAGGTGCACTGTTTTCCCTCCCTGTAGATCTCACATTTTATGAGGGACCACAGGTCCTTTATGGGGTTCAGATCAGGTGAACAAGGAGGCCATGTCATTATTTTTTCATCTTTTAGACCTTTACTGGCCAGCCACGCTGTGGAGTAGTTGGATGCATGTGATGGAGCATTGTCCTGCAAGAAAATCATGGTTTTCTTGAACGATACCGACTTCTTCCTGTACCACTGCTTGAAGAAGTTGTCTTCCAGAAACTGGCTGTAGGTCTGGGAGTTGAGCTTCACTCCATCCTCAACCCGAAAAGGTCCCACAAGTTCCTCTTTGATGATCCCAGCCCATACCAGTGCCCACCTCCACCTTGCTGGGGTCTGAGTCGGAGTGGAGCTCTCTGCCCTTTACTGATCCAGCCTCTGGCCCATCCATCTGCCCATCAAGAGTCACTCTCATTTCATCAGTCCATAAAAACCTTTGAAAAATCAGTCTTAAGATATTTCTTGGCCCAGTCTTGACGTTTTATCTTCTGTTTCTTGTTCAGAGGTGGTGGTTTTTCAGCCTTCCTTACCTTGGCCATGTCCCTGAGTATGGCACACCTTGTGCTTTTTGATACTCCAGTAACGTTGCAGCTCTGAAATATGGCCAAACTGGTGGCAAATGGCATCTTGGCAGCTTCACGCTTGATTTTCCTCAATTCATGGGCAGTTATTTTGTGCCTTTTTGCCCAACACGCTTCGACCCTGTTGGCTATTTGCCATGAAACGCTTGATTGTTCCGTGATCACGCTTCAAAAGTTTGGCAATTTCAAGACTGCTGCATCCCTCTGCAAAACATCTCACAATTGTGGACTTTTCAGAGCCCGTCAAATCTCTCTTCTGACCCATTTTGCCACAGGAAAGGAAGTTGCCTAACAATTAAGCACCCCTTACATAGGGTGTTGTCATTACACCGCACCCCTCCTCATTACAGAGATGCACATCACCTGATTTACTTAATTGGTAGTTGGCTCTCGGCCTATACAGCTTGGAGTAGGACGACATGTATAAAAAATGTCATGTGAGCACAATACTCATTGCCTAATAATTCTGCACACAGTTTATATACAGTATACACACACTCCGCTTTATATATAAGATATACAGTATATATGTATATTTTATATTTTTATTGGGATGGGGGTAGGGGGTGATCCAAGCTAAAATTGTTTGTATTTTCTTCAGACTTTAAAAGCTTATATTTCAATTTGGACTTGATCCGGCAATTGTTTGATCACAAGCCATGATTGATCCTAGCAATCAAAAATATCAATATGAATCCTTCTGTCGCGCTGGATACATTCAGTAGAGACGCACTTTTTTTTACCAAACCGATCGAAAATTTCTTCCCCCCCCCCCCTTCTGGAGCTATAAAATTTATAGTCATAGGTATAAAAGACATTAAAAGGACACGAGCACACATGGGAAAAGTTACTGCCGAATCCCTAGCAAAGCGTACAGATGCAAAACAACACAGGGAGGATTATGCACCGGGAGAGGAGGGAATGCAAAATTATAACTGAATTAAGGCAGAAAGAAATACCGGGAAATGGTCTTTACACAAGTAGAGTTTTAATAATCATTTTGTTAAAACTACTCCAGAGGATTTTTCTGTTGCTGAGGATTAGGAAACTATTAGTGATAATGAGAGCAGAGACGGTTTCCAAAGTCACTACATCATAAAGCAGATGTAGGGAGAGGCATAACTTAGTACAGCGCCGCGATATCATTATTATTATGTAAGCTGGCAATTTTTATAGGTTTATCTGTAGCGTACACTACAGGATGAGAGATGGAAGTATATTATAACAGCATTAAGGAGAATTATGGTGGTTGTTTGTTTTAGCTAAAGGGTGCTTTACATGTTGCGACATCGCTACCGATATATCATCGGGGTCACGTCGTTAAGTGACGCACATCCGGCGCCGGTAGCGACATCGCAGCGTGTGACGCAAATGAGCGACGATCAACGAGCGCAAATACGTGCGATATCGTAGCTCGTTGTCACGTCGCTCATTTCCATAACATCGCTGCAGCGACGATACGATGTTGTTTGTCGCTCCAGCGGCATCACACATCGCGGTGTGTGACGCCGCTGGGACAACAAACATCTCCTTACCTGCCTCCACCGGAAAAGGAGGAAGGAAGGAGGTGGCCGGGAGATTCCGGCCGCTCATCTCCTCCCCTCCTTTTCTATTGGGCGGCGGTTCAGTGATGCTGCTGTGACGTCACTGTGACGCTGAACGAACCGCCCCCCCCCCCCCCCCCCCCCCGGTCACAGCGACGTCGCAGGGCAGGTAAGTAGTGTGACAGGGGAGTGCGATTTTGTGCGTGACGGACAGCAAAATGCCCGTGTCGCACAAAAGAGGGGGCGGGTATGCACGATAGCGACATCGTCACCGATATCGCTCCCGTGTAAAGCCCGCTTTAGGCTTCGCAGAGGAATTTATTGGAGCCAGTGTTGTTGGGTTGGAGGAAACGCCATTGTTTTACACTTTGTTTTTTTATTCTAGATGTGGGTCGTCAAGTTGACTAAGCTGGAATGAGGAGCCTGTTCTTCAACCTAGAGCCCAAAGTGTGGTGCTTTCTAGTTAGAACGCCAGGTCATGGTCCAGGTGTCCTGCAGTCTTGTTAAATGAAGCTACAGGTTGGCCTTATAAGATAAAGCCATACCTGGATGAACAGCTAAGGGTTTAAGGGGTAACGTTTCAATCACACCATTGGCGCTCCCGCTCACCACTCCGGCCCACATCCCAGGCCCACAGCCTCCAGGTCTCCCCGCACTCCCATCGGCATCTCCACGGCTCCATGCACTGAAGTGTCGACGGCCTGGTCCGGTGTCCCTCCCCTCTGTACTTCCTACTCTAGACTTCTGGGTCCCGAGGTCCGCACATGTGCACTAGGGCGCAGCCCCGCTCTCTCTCCTATTCTTCAAGGGCCAGCACCATCCGACCCGGAAGTTCCTCCTGATGACCATTGCAGGTACTGGGTACTTAAGACACCTTCCCCAATTGGGAGGTGCCTGTTCAACATGTCCCTGTAGCTAGTGTGCCCATACTAGTTGTCAGGTTCCCTATGCTAACCTGCACTCTAAAGGCCGCTTTACACGCTGCGATCTCGCTAGCGTGCGTATCCGCCCCCATCGTTTGTGCGTCACGGGCAAATCGCTGCCCGTGGAGCACAATATCGCTCGGACCCGTCACACTACTTAACTGCCTAGCGACGTCGCTGTGACCGGAGAACTGCCTCCTTTCTAAGGGGGCGGTTCGTTCGGCGTCACAGCGACGTCACTAAGCGGCCGCCCAATAGAAGCGGAGGGACGGAGATGAGCAGGACGTAACATCCCGCCCACCTCCTTCCTTCCTCATTGTCGGCGGGCGCAGGTAAGGTGAGGTTCCTCGTTCCTGCGGTGTCACACATAGCGATGTGTGCTGCCGCAGGAACGACGAACAACATCGTACCTGCAGCTGCAACAATATTTGGGAATAGGGGAGCATGTCAACGATGACCTTTTTTGATCGCACATAGGTGTCACACGCAACGACATCGCTAACGAGGCCGGATGTGCGTCACGAATTACATGTCGCCCAACGACATCGCTTTAGCAATGTCGCTGCGTGTAAAGCGGCCTTAAGTCCGTGACTTTTTCTTTGCTTTCTCTAGCAGTGTCTGTGTTCCCGCCTATGTTAGTCTGTCCACCTTCGGTTCCTGCAAGCATCCTCCGCCTGCCGGTTTCCTCCCAGACCAGCCAGTCCCGGACCACACCAGTCTCTGCCTCTTCTTTCTTGGTTCCTGGATTCCATCCTGTGGCGCCAGCTGCTGAGGTATCAGGGTCCTCCGGGGATGCCTCCAGGCAGACACTTACCAGTGCGTATACCTGCTGCCACCTCTGGGGTAGTAGTAAAGACTCGGTGGCCGCTCCGGTCCACTTCTCCGGGTCAGTGAAAGATACCTTGTTCCAGTGGACCCACTTCCACCTCATCCGGTAACCCGAGCGTGACAGTTTCTTCTTGTGGAGAGTGAAATACCTGACATGTCAGTGTAAGTAGGCTTATTGGCCATGCAATGCTCCTCTGAGAAATTAAATATGCAAATTGCCTCTTCAGAGAGGAAGACGACTTGAACTCTAGTGCCACCAATTGGAAGTAGCGTTCCTAAAGTCAAAACCAACCCGTTAATGAGTCTTATGCGGGCGTCACATGAGACGATCCATCGTGTGATATGTCGTCGAGGTCACGGTTTTCGTGACGCACATCCAGCATCGCTTGCGACGTCGTCCCGTGTGACACCTATGAGTGTCTGTAAACGATCGTAAATCGGTTACGAATCGCGAATCGTGTACAGGTCGCTCATTTTTAAAAAATCGTTTATTCTACTTTGCGCCGATTGTTCATCGTACCCGGGGTAGCACACATCGCTCCGTGTGACACCCCGGGGACGATGAACGCAGCTTACCTGCGTCCCGCGGCTCCCGCCGGCAATGAGGAAGGAAGGAGGTGGGCGGGATGTTTACGTCCCGCTCATCTCCGCCCCTCCGCTTCTATTGGCCGGCGGCTGTGTGACGTCGCTGTGACGCCGAACGTCTTCTACGTCTTCTATTGGCCGGCGTCACACTTGCAATTGTAAATTCGGTCCGATTCTCATGATTGAGAGTAGGATGAGCTATGTCCGAGTGTTGATCCATGTGTAATGCAATTGCAATATGAGTCTGTGATTTTTCTCATGTTAGTAGTCCGTGAGCAATCCGTACGTGATCCATTTTTTTCTCAGCAGTCATTACAGTAAAGTACAGAAGCATTTACACTGTTCTCTGCTACAAAATAGAATTGTATTTAGAAAATCGGATGTTACTTGGATGGTCCGTGTGACATCCGTTTTTTTCTCGCAACCATAGACTTGCATTGGAGAGACTCGCACGAGAAACTCCAGAAATCGCAGCATGCTGCGTTTTTTTTCTTAGTCCAATTTGCTGAGGAAAAAAAAGCAGATCAGAGCTGCCTCACTGATTAAGATTGGTTCGAGTGCAATGCGAGATTTTCTCGCATTGCACTCATATGAGTCAATTGCAAGTGTGATACCGGCCTTACCATAGGACTATGGATAAAAGCCAAACAAGACTCTCAATTTGCACACATGGTGTTTTGGTGTGCTGCTACCCATCAGTGTAAAGCATGAGATCTTATTTGGCACTATGAGAGATTTTTGACTACGTAAGTGGCAACGTTTCTCCCTCTGGAGAGTACACAAGAAGTCTACAAATTGAGATTCTGGTTTGGCTTTTATCCTAAGTCATAAGGCAATGCTCGTCAGAGGGTTTATATTTACTGTTCGTATTGCTGCTTCCAATAGGTGGCACTAGAGTTCAAACCCTTTTTCCTCTCCAGAGAGGCAATTTGCATTGCTAAAGCCCGCTTTACACGCTACAATGTATCTTACAATGTGTCGGCGGGGTCACGTCGTAAGTGACGCACATCCGGCATTGTAAGGTACATTGTAGTGTGTGACAGGTACGTGCGATTGAACGGTAAAACGTTCATCGCATACACATCGTACCTTTCTCTAGAATTGCACGTCACGTTGTTCATCGTACCCAGGGCAGCACACATCGCAGTGTGTGACACCACGGGAACGATGAACAGATCTCAACTGCCTCCTGCGGCCCCCGGCCCACAATGCAGAAGGAAGGTGGGCGGGATGTTTACGTCCCACTCAGCTCCGCCCCTCCACATCTATTGGCCGGCTACCGCGTGACGTCGATGTGACACCAAACGTCCCTCCCACTCCAGAAAGTGGACGTTCGCCACCCACATCGAGGTCGTATGGAAGGTAAGTATGTGTGATGGGGGGTTATTCGTTTGTGCGGCACGTTCAACAAATTGAACGTGCAGCACATACGATGAGGGCGTTGCAAATCGCATACGAGATCGTATGCGAAATTGCAACGTGTAAAGCAGGCTTTAGAGTTGAAACCAGGTGGCCAAAGTAATACTTCTAGGCGCAATTGGTGTCACATTGGCTAAGCTCAGGTGTGAAGTGTGCTCTTCACCCTAGAACCCTAAGGATGGTCTTTTCCACTCAGAAATCCAGCTTATAGTTCAGATCTTGTGTAGTACTGTCTAGAATCTTCAGAACAGAAATACATAACCAGATGATTGAAACCAGGTGGCCAAACTACAAGTCCTTGGCAACACATTTCAGTTTGCAAATGGCATAATTTTGGCTAAACTGAGGTGTGGAGTCTGTTCCTAACCCTAGAACCCTAAGGGAGAATTCTTGTGTAAATTGCTTTGCAAAGTCATTTGCAGTTTTTGGCGTTTTCACACCAGTTTCTCCCAGCTATGCCAAAATGGGGCCAAAGCTGGGTGGAACTGGATCATGATGGGGGCATGGCGGGGGCATGATGACATGACTTATCTTAAAAGACTGGTGTAAAGCCCACTTTACACGCTGCAATATCGGTACCGATATCGCTAGCGAGCATACCCGCCCCCATCGGTTGTGCGTCACAGGCAAATCGCTGCCCATGGCGCACAACAACGCTTACACCCGTCACACAGACTTACTTTCCTAGCGACGTAGCTGTGGCCGGCGAACCACCTCCTTTCTAAGGGGGCGGTTTGTGCGGCGTCACAGCGACGTCACACGGCAGCCGTCCAATAGAAACGGAGGGGCGGAGATAAGCAGGACGTAACATCCCGCCCACCTCCTTCCTTCCTCATTGCCGGCGGCCGCAGGTACGGTGATGTTCCTCGTTCCTGCGGAGTCACACATAGCGATGTGTGCTGCCGCAGGAACGATGAACAACCTGCGTCCTGCAACAGCAACGATATTTGGAATTAGAACGACGTGTCAACGATCAACGATAAGGTGAGTAATTTTGATTGTTAACGGTCGTTCCTGCGTTTCACACGCAGCAACGTCGCTAACGAGGCCGGATGCGCGTCACGAATTCCGTGACCCCAACGACATTTCGCTAGCGATGTCGTTGCGTGTAAAGCGACCTTAAGATTTCATGCTGCTCATCACACACTCCTGACTCATAAAGACGCATGCATTTCTTTATGAATCAGTGGCGTCTGACTCTACTATGCCCTCTCACCAAGACCGACGAGAAAAATCGACACTCTAGATGACTCGCGGCATTACTGGGGTCTTTTCTGCTCAGAATTCAAGGTTGTGGTCTTGATGCTCTAGGGAACTATTTAGATAATATAAATGAAGCCAGATAGAGCATAAATGAGGCGATAAAGATATACTCAGTTGATTAGACAAAATCTGATACTAGATAACCAAACTACAATTCCTAGGCAACATGTTTGAAAATGCAAGAGAAAGACGAAATTCAGAATCCAAGGCAGACAATGTATCTGATATTTTTTTGTAAGCTTTTACTATATGATATCATCAACATTGGCTGGTTTGGTCATGAAGACCCAAAAGTGCCCATCTACATCTCTTGGCCGGGTGGCCATAAGTAGGAGAGCAGAGATGGTGGGGGTAAGGTGAGCAACGGGTGGATAGATATACAACAGTAGTTTCAAGTTTCCAGAGCAAATGGCAGTAGTTGTTTTCTTCGTACAGTACAGACCAAAAGTTTGGACACACCTTCTCATCTCTAGAACTGTTAAGAGGAGACTTTGTGCAGCAGGCCTTCATGGTAAAATAGCTGCTAGGAAACCACTGCTAAGGACAGGCAACAAGCAGAAGAGACTTGTTTGGGCTAAAGAACACAAGGAATGGACATTAGACCAGTGGAAATCTGTGCTTTGGTCTGATGAGTCCAAATTTGAGATCTTTGGATCCAACCACCGTGTCTTTGTGCGACGCAGAAAAGGTGAACGGATGGACTCTACATGGCTGGTTCCCACCGTGAAGCATGGAGGAGGAGGTGTGATGGTGTGGGGGGGGGCTTTGCTGGTAAACCAGCATGGCTACCACAGCATCTTGCAGCGGCATGCTATTCCATCCGGTTTGCGTTTAGTTGGACAATCATTTATTTTTCAACAGGACAATGACCCCAAACACACCTCCAGGCTGTATAAGGGCTATTTAACTAAGAAGGAGAGTGATGGGGTGCTACGCCAGATGACCTGGTCTCCACAGTCACCAGACATGAACCCAATCGAGATGGTTTGGGGTGAGCTGGGCCGCAGAAGGAAGGCAAAAGGGCCAACAAGTGCTAAGCATCTCTGGGAACTCCTTCAAGACTGTTGGAAAACCATTTCCGGTGACTACCTCTTGGCATTCTCATGATGAGCTTTCAAGAGTGTGCAAAGCAGTAATCAAAGCAAAAGGTGGCTACTTTGAAGAACCTAGAATATAAGACATATTTTCAGTTGTTTCACACTTAAGTATTTCATTCCACATGTGTTAATTCATAGTTTTGATGCCTTCAATGTGAATCTACAATTTTGAGAGTCCTGAAAATAAAGAAAACTCTTTGAATGAGGTGTGTCCAAACTTTTGGTCTGTACTGTACATGGTTGATGATGAGAATGATTTACAAAACTTCCACCATTCTTGCAGGCTGCAAGGGTGTCACAGCGGCGGGGACCATTATTATGCTGGCAGGCTGCAGGGGTGTCACTGCAGTGGAGTGACTCAGGATGGGGTGTCTTGGAGGTGGGTGCCATTCATCGCCCGCAGTTGACGAGATGGACTTCAAGAAAATGGCCGCAGAGGCAGCTCGTGGGCAGATAGGACTCCTTGGACATTTTCTTGAAGTCCATAGCATCAATTTGCGCACATGCCGCCTCCGCGGCCATTTTTTGAAGTCCATTGCTTCAACCGTGGGCTATTCAATGGAGCCCGCAGCCAGATCTATGCAATCGCCGCCGAAACACCCCATCCTGTAACCCTCCTGAGCCACTCCACTGCTCCTCCGAGCCCTCAGTGTTGCTGACCCTGTTTCCTATGACCCTGCTCCCCCACCGCCGCCCTGGAAAGCCATATCCGGATTGTAAGGCACATCCCCATTGTACCCACAATTTTGGAAGGAAAAAAGTGTGTCTTATAATCTGGAAAATGTATGATTTTGTCACAGGTTTGCCAGTTTTTTCACCCCAAGATATTAAACCAACATTTGACCAAATTTTTGGTTCTTGGCTTCTAGTTCATGACGTCTAGAAGAGACTTTTGAGCTCCTGTTTTTAGGGTTCTAGTCTTATGTTGGACCCTCCAGAGGACACTCTCGTGATCCACTGGTCCAATCTGTCCTGAGTTTGCCACTCTAGTAGAGGCTGTAATACAAATACATTGAAAAGTAGCAACACAGACGAATACTTTTGGAGTTTAGTACCATGCACAAAAAGTGGAGCGGATGATCGTGTAGTTGGGTGAGGGCCAATGAATGGAGAAGTGGACAATACCCTATAGTCCTAGAACCCCAGAAAAGAGGACCAAATGGGGATCATTGGGAGATTTCTTGATGCATCTTCTACTTCATCAATTTCCAAACACGAATCTAATAGATGTTAAAAGCTCCAAGGAAATGAGAAGGATAATTCATTGATTATGTGTTCCCTGAAGGAATAAATATTCTGCATGAAAATGAATATTTTGTCTCATTCGGATTATAATTATTATAGAAGTGTAATAATTATCCCATAGTAACTTATAATAAGTGCGAGGCTGTTAATTATAGGTTTCATTTCATGCAAGAGAAATATTAATGATAATTAAAGTCTTCTGTGACCCGCTCCACAGCAGATCCCCGGGTTCTGGGAAGGGACCATGAAGAGGAACTTTTTACATTTTATGTAAGTTTGTAGATATTGATTGATATAAAAGGTGTTGGAGGAAATGGATCGGCGGCGTTATCGGAAGCCTGAATAGGCGGCATTATCGGAAGCCTCAACTTACAAGCAAATAAAAATGGTATAAAAGAAAGTAAAGTTTTTTTTAAAGAGGACCACCCACCGGGATTTTCCTATATAAGCTAAAGCCAGTCCTATACTGGCGCTATAAGGCTGATTCTATACATACAGTGCTATACTGGCGCTATCAGGCTGATTCTATACATACAGTGCTATACTGGCACTATCAGGCTGATTCTATACATACAGTGCTATACTGGCACTATCAGGCTGATTCTATACATACAGTGCTATACTGGCACTATCAGGCTGATTCTATACATACAGTGCTATACTGGCACTATCAGGCTGATTCTATACATACAGTGCTATACTGGCGCTATCAGGCTGATTCTATACATACAGTGCTATACTGGCACTATCAGGCTGATTCTATACATTCAGTGCTATACTGGCACTATCAGGCTGATTCTATACATACAGTGCTATACTGGCACTATCAGGCTGATTCCATACATACAGTGCTATACTGGCACTATCAGGCTGATTCTATACATACAGTGCTATACTGGCACTATCAGGCTGATTCTATACATACAGTGCTATACTGGCGCTATCAGGCTGATTCTATACATACAGTGCTATACTGGCACTATCAGGCTGATTCTATACATACAGTGCTATACTGGCACTATCAGGCTGATTCTATACATACAGTGCTATACTGGCACTATCAGGCTGATTCTATACATTCAGTGCTATACTGGCGCTATCAGGCTGATTCTATACATACAGTGCTATACTGGCGCTATCAGGCTGATTCTATACATACAGTGCTATACTGGCACTATCAGGCTGATTCTATACATACAGTGCTATACTGGCACTATCAGGCTGATTCTATACATACAGTGCTATACTGGCACTATCAGGCTGATTCCATACATACAGTGCTACACTGGCACTATCAGGCTGATTCTATACATACAGTGCTACACTGGCGCTATCAGGCTGATTCTATACATACAGTGCTATACTGGCACTATCAGGCTGATTCTATACATACAGTGCTATACTGGCGCTATCAGGCTGATTCTATACATACAGTGCTATACTGGCACTATCAGGCTGATTCTATACATACAGTGCTATACTGGCGCTATCAGGCTGATTCTATACATACAGTGCTATACTGGCACTATCAGGCTGATTCTATACATACAGTGCTATACTGGCACTATCAGGCTGATTCTATACATACAGTGCTATACTGGCGCTATCAGGCTGATTCTATACATACAGTGCTATACTGGCACTATCAGGCTGATTCTATACATACAGTGCTATACTGGCGCTATCAGGCTGATTCTATACATACAGTGCTATACTGGCGCTATAAGGCTGATTCTATACATACAGTGCTATACTGGCGCTATCAGGCTGATTCTATACATACAGTGCTATACTGGCACTATCAGGCTGAGTCTATACATACAGTGCTGTACTGGGGCTATCAGGCTGATTCTATACATACAGTGCTGTACTGGCACTATCAGGCTGATTCTATACATACAGTGCTATACTGGCGCTATCAGGCTGATTCTATACATACAGTGCTATACTGGCACTATCAGGCTGATTCTATACATACAGTGCTGTACTGGCACTATCAGACTGATTCTATACATACAGTGCTGTACTGGCACTATCAGACTGATTCTATACATACAGTGCTATACTGGCACTATAAGGCTGATTCTATACATACAGTGCTATACTGGCACTATCAGGCTGAGTCTATACATACAGTGCTATACTGGCACTATCAGGCTGAGTCTATACATACAGGGCTATACTGGCACTATCAGGCTGATTCTATACATACAGTGCTATACTGGCACTATCAGGCTGATTCTATACATACAGTGCTATACTGGCACTATCAGGCTGAGTCTATACATACAGCGCTATACTGGCACTATCAGGCTGAGTCTATACATACAGCGCTATACTGGCACTATCAGGCTGATTCTATACATACAGCGCTATACTGGCACTATCAGGCTGATTCTATACATACAGTGCTATACTGGCACTATCAGGCTGATTCTATACATACAGTGCTATACTGGCACTATCAGGTTGAGTCTATACATACAGTGCTATACTGGCACTATCAGGCTGATTCTATACATACAGTGCTATACTGGCACTATCAGGCTGATTCTATACATACAGTGCTATACTGGCACTATCAGGCTGATTCTATACATACAGGGCTATACTGGCACTATCAGGCTGATTCTATACATACAGTGCTATACTGGCACTATCAGGCTGATACTATACATACAGTGCTATACTGGCACTATCAGGCTGATTCTATACATACAGTGCTATACTGGCACTATCAGGCTGATTCTATACATACAGTGCTATACTGGCACTATCAGGCTGATTCTATACATACCATTAGTTGTGATCAGATGTATAGTTTCTGGAATACAGGCAAGTAAAGTTTGTGAAATTCACTGTTATTCCCTCCCCTGTCTGCCTGCCTGTTCTTCCTCCCTCCTTCCTACCCCTGTAATAACAGAGACAGGGGGAGGAAGGACAGGCAGCAAAAAGGGGCGGGAATAACCAGCAAAACCTGACCCACCTATTAGATATTCTGTAGCTGCTATCAATCAAGTAACAGTGTACATCACAAACTTTACTTGCATGTATTTCAGAAAGTATACATCCGATCTCAAAACTAAAGGTATGTATAGAATCGGGATGCTAGTGCCAGTATAGCACTGGCTTTAATTTATATAGGAAAATCTTGGTGGTTGGTCCTCTTTAAGTATGGTGACTTCTCAGAATAAGCTGTTGTGTTTACATGAGAAATAACACTATTCCTGGACATGACTTATATCTTGCACTTTCGCTAGTTTCCCCTCCACTATATTTCTAAATTTCAGTTGTCTCTGAGCTAATGGGTGAAAACCAGATGCAGTACATTATACAGCCGTACAGACAATTATACATGGAGGACATTATATAGCATTACTGAGCAGTGTAGTTGTGAATCCAGTTCTTAAGTGAGAATAAAAACACTAGAAAGCTGGAGCATGGACAACAATGTAAAGCAGTACTGAACCGTGATGCTGTGGGGTGAGATAAACACTTACTATAAAGTCGCCGCAGCTTGAAATACTTTTATATGATAGTAATAAGCAGTATAACTAATTCCAGCAGCAATGAGGATATTGTTCAACAGCAATGAACATTGTAGATGTGAATCCAGCACTTATTATACTTACTATATAGCACTTACTATAAGTCAGAAGCACCATGGAGGATTTTACATAACAGTAATAGGAAGTATAGTGTCTCCAGTAGCAATATGAGAGATATTATACAACAGCACTGAGCAGTGTAGCTGTGAATCCATCTGTAGGGTGAGGAAAACAATTACTAGAAAGCAGCAGCATACTTCTGAATATCAGGAGCATGAACATTGAGCAAATTATACAACAGCACTGAGAAATGTAGCTGTGAATTCAGCAGCAAGAGGACTATTGTGAATACGTTTTCCAGTTTGGGGCTCCCTCTTGTGGTCAGTGCTGGCGGTGCAGTTGATGTGTGGAATGAAAGCCACACATCTGTGGAGGACTGGCAATCAGGGTCAGATTGAGACTATATAACTGAGTAGTTTTCTCTTGTTACTTGCTGGTGCTCAATGTATCTCCTGTGTGTTAAGGACATTCTGTAACCAGCCCTGCTCACTAACAGAACTCCTCTCAGATAAGTGGTCTTTGTACCTCTGCTGTTTGTTTTCCACTTTCTTGTTGTTTTTTCTGCTTTGATACGAATGCTTGATTCCTATTTTCTCTGTGTGGAGTTCTTGGTGGAATAGGATCATTCCCTGCTGGGAGTGTCTGTGTACTTAGCTCCATGATTCTGTAAGGTATTGTGTTTGTCATGCTTGGTATTAATTCAGTCCCTCATCTGTATTAGTGTTTTTTGATCCAAGTAACATTTGAGCGCTGATACAGTGGGGGAGAGGTTGTGTGACCTCAGGATTTTTCCATATCAGAAATGCTGGTATATATTAGTGTTTATACGGCTGCAGACAGTGCTCCTTCCTATCCTTTCCTATAAAAATAGTTTGGGCCTCACCTTTGCTGAATCTGTCTTTTCTAGCTTTGTATTGTGTTTTTCTAGATCACCGTAGCCTTTACATGTGGGGGTCTATCTATCCATCTTTGGGGACTGCTCCGAGGCAGATTAGCTTTCTTATATCTCTATTTAGTTCTCTGGCTGTGTCGAGACGACTAGGTCATCGCAGGCTCGTCCCACGGCTACTTCTAGTTGTGTGTCAGGATTAGGTCTGCAATCCGTTAAGGTTCCAGCCACTCTGTTACTATTTGGGATTCCGCATTTTTTGATCCTCCTCGGTCCCTGAATCATAACAGAGGACATTATACAACAGTACTGAGCAGTGTAGCTGTGAATCCTGCTATAGGGTGATATAAACAATTACACTGACAAGCAAAAGAGTAACAATGCTTTGAACGTTTGACTTTCAGGCTCTATATGAAACGACCTTCATTTTATAGACATTCATCTTGGCTTCTCATATATAAATGTGACTTGCAATTATTTAGCATATGATTAGTTATGCAGATTCTTGTTATCTCACTGCATTGTTACGGTTTTGCTTGTGGTGATGTAAAAATATTTTTTTCCCAGTATATTACCAATCACAACCTGTTCACTTATAGCTCAGAGTGTTATTAGGTTAATTCCCAAGTGAAAGGTCACTGGTTTGAATTGAGCAGCCATGAAGATTTCCCAAAAAAAAGAGACATAGCATCATCCAGCTCATCCGATAGTGGTCTATCGACCAAGAATATTGCCAAACTGTATCATGTGAGTGCCATGACAGTTGGTTACCTTTAGAATCACAATTTATGAGAAAAGTATCCCAGCTTCTCCCCGCCTTTTTAAGATGGTGGAAATGGACTTCCTGTGCTGACTATAGCTTTTAGCGATACCAGTTCATGTGATGTTGTGATCCAGTTGCTGGTGAACTACTGAGTGCTGTTTGGTGTGTTGTGAGAATTCTCTTGTCGTCTGTTTATTCCCTCCCTGGCTCTTTATTTCCTCCTGATCATATATTGTCTAATACCTCTGTGTGTGATTGCTGTGTTGGAGTTTTCGTTTCTCTGTTCGTGTGGGTTTGACCACTCATTCCTTGGCCCTCCTCTGGGGTTGGGGAGAGGGAGCATTAGAGCAGGGCTAGGCTGGTGGCCCAGACCTCTTGACCATAAGAAGTACCCCTGGGTAAGACACAGCTAGAACCTCCTAGCCTGAGGGCCAGTCTAGGCGCACCGGTCCTCGGTGATCCCCTTATACTTCATGACAACAGTATACTGTAGTTGTAAAAATGTTTACTAGAAAGCAGCAGCACAGGACTGCATATATCCTTCTCTCACTCTGCTCCTCCTCGATCCTTTGTTTTTATAAACTTCTTAAAGCATTAGTAATCTAATCTCTCAGTGAGCTGGCAGTCCTCTTGGCTTCAACAAAGATGGATTTTACCAGTTTTTCACAATGAACAAAAAGCTCCGGAGGCAGGGAGAGGTGGCTCATAAGTGGAGAAAGGAGATTTCTCAGCTAAGACATATTACAATGTTTCTAATATTCACTTGTAGCATTGATTTATCGAGATTGATGAAATAGTTTATGTAACAAAATCCTGCACATGGCAAAATAATGAGCCAATAATCAGCAAACCAGAGCTCTTGGGAACACTCGCTTTATATTGGTGCATCGGCAGGAGGTAACCGGCACATTTTATTGCACCATAAGGCTCTATACGTTCCATTGGTGGAATGCATTAAGAGAAAAGTGCCGCCAAACGTACACCTGCAATGTGTGTCATCGCACACAGAGTGCACACAGTACAGTATATGTTTATAGTCACCTTTGGCTAATAGATGAGGGTCCTAAACTGCACCTGGTGACATTATTACGACATTGCTGGAATATCAGCTGTATCAGGGCACAATAAAATAAGCGCGGTGACATTTATTCCTGCCCTGATGACTATGGCTTCTGTACTAAACATATAAAGAGCACAATAAAAACCCAGAACTTGTAGTGCACCATAAAGCAGTTCATAGAAATACGGTGTGCGGAGTGCAAGAGTTCAGCGGCAATAAAGGGGAGCGCAGTCACACAATGTACTTAATGCTACGGTCTTCATCTGATAGGCTGGGTCCTCTGTGGCCTCCCTTTAGGATGTATAATGGAGAACGGCAACAGAGAAACCTTACAACACCTCAACCAAAGCAAGACATGACCTGATACACGAGCAGCAAAGGAGAGCAAGACGTCTCCACATACAGCAGCAGCCATGTAAAGAGAAAAACTGTAAAAGTGTAGGGTCCAGTTATTTACTAAGTAATAGTCACAATGTGTCCACACCATACACTTAGCAGAATAGTGAGTGCAGCTCTAGAGTATAATACAGGAGGTAACTCAGGATCAGTAATGTAATGTATGTACACAGTGACTGCACCAGCAGAATAGTGAGTGCAGCTCTGGAGTATAATACAGGAGGTAACTCAGGATCAGTAATGTAATGTATGTACACAGTGACTGCACCAGCAGAATAGTGAGTGCAGCTCTGGAGTATAATACAGGAGGTAACTCAGGATCAGTAATGTATGTACACAGTGACTGCGCCAGCAGAATAGTGAGCGCAGCTCTGGAGTATAATACAGGAGGTAACGCAGGATCAGTAATGTAATGTATGTACACAGTGACTGCACCAGCAGAATAGTGAGTGCAGTTCTGGAGTATAATACAGGAGGTAACTCAGGATCAGTAATGTAATGTGTGTACACAGTGACTGCACCAGCAGAATAGTGAGTGCAGCTCTGGAGTATAATACAGGATCAGTACAGGATCAGTAATGTAATGTATGTATACAGTGACTGCACCAACAGAATAGTGAGTGCAGCTCTGGAGTATAATACAGGAGGTAACGCAGGATCAGTAATGTAATGTATATATACAGTCACTGCACCAGCAGAATAGTGAGTGCAGCTCTGGAGTATAATACAGGAGGTAACGCAGGATCAGTAATGTAATGTATGTACACAGTGACTGCACCAGCAGAATAGTGAGTGCAGCTCTGGAGTATAATACAGGAGGTAACTCAGGATCAGTAATGTAATGTATGTACACAGTGACTGCACCAGCAGAATAGTGAGTGCAGCTCTGGAGTATAATACAGGAGGTAACTCAGGATCAGTAATGTAATGTATGTACACGGTGACTGCACCAGCAGAATAGTGAGTGCAGCTCTGGGGTAAAATACAGGTGGTAACTCAGGATCAGTAATGTAATGTATGTACACAGTGACTGCACCAGCAGAATAGTGAGTGCAGCTCTGGAGTATAATACAGGAGGTAACACAGGATCAGTAATGTAATGTATGTACACGGTGACTGCACCAGCAGAATAGTGAGTGCAGCTCTGGAGTATAATGCAGGAGGTAACTCAGGATCAGTAATGTAATGTATGTACACAGTGACTGCACCAGCAGAATAGTGAGTGCAGCTCTGGAGTATAATACAGGAGGTAACTCAGGATCAGTAATGTAATGTATGTACACGGTGACTGCACCAGCAGAATAGTGAGTGCAGCTCTGGAGTATAATACAGGAGGTAACTCAGGATCAGTAATGTAATGTATGTACACAGTGACTGCACCAGCAGAATAGTGAGTGCAGCTCTGGAGTATAATACAGGAGGTAACTCAGGATCAGTAATGTAATGTATGTACACGGTGACTGCACCAGCAGAATAGTGAGTGCAGCTCTGGGGTAAAATACAGGTGGTAACTCAGGATCAGTAATGTAATGTATGTACACAGTGACTGCAGCAGCAGAATAGTGAGTGCAGCTCTGGAGTATAATACAGGAGGTAACTCAGGATCAGTAATGTAATGTATGTACACAGTGTCTGCACCAGCAGAATAGTGAGTGCAGCTCTGGAGTACAGGATGTAATTTAGGATAGGTATAAATGCATTTTTGAGCTAATATTAGATAAGACCGTTAATATATGGTTCTGACCACAAAAGCCTCACTATGAAACATGTATTGTCAATTCACAACAGCATTAAAATACCATTGAAGGATATTGCAGCCGCTTGACTCAGTCAATTAACTTCTGAGCCTCGAACAAACACAATCAATTGTTTGTGCAGCTTTGCAGAGGATAATTCATATTTTGTCTCTTTTTATGGCTAGACCCGCAGTCACCTCTCGCAGCCCCTCATGCTAATCCTATATGATTCTCTAAGGCAATAAAATTAACAGCAGATTAGGTTCAACCTTTTTTGAAAGATATGATTAGAATAAATTTGCATAAGCAAAAGTCTGAATGTTAATTGTCTTCACTATTCACCTGCGGTCTTACAAAACTTTCTTAAGGAAATGATAACACATTTGTTTTCTTGTTAGTGTTCCATTCAATTATTCCGTTAATTTCACTTTTTTTTCTTAAAGGGGCCAAATTTCTGTATTAATTGACTCCGTCTTATATTATTACAAGAGTCAGGGCTCAGTTTTCCAATAAAAAGTTCCAAATGCCAAGAATTATTTCATAGTAGGATCTATATATTTTGGAACGTTTTCGGTCTCCATCACAGTTTTAGGAAAAATGGTAAGCAGGGAGTGGGGGAAGTGGGAGATGCAGCTGCAGACGTTCCCTTTATCTCTCCTATGAAAGGTTCATCCTGTGAAATATGGGGAAAAGTAGAAGGAATTATATACTTGTGTATGACTGCCCTCGTAACTTTGGATTCTGTTAGCTCCTTTAAATTTTGAGTTTATTAGCTCCTCTGTTGTCCATTTGGGGCTCTGTTATTGCGCTGCTTGGTCCATTGCTCCAAAAAGTGACACTACACCTTGGAAACATTACTGTTTCCAAAGAAAATGTTATTTCTTGGTTCAAGAAAAATGTAGAAGCAATATATGCATGCATAATCCCATGCTAATATGCAGGCAGGTGTTGGATGTTCTACTTTGGAGACTGAAAGTAGTAATGTCACACTAGGTATGGGGAAGTAACAAACCAATGGTGAAAGGGAAGGGAAACCCTGTGTCTAGGGAAGGGGGAGCCTGTAACCCCTGACCAAGCCTACCGCTGGTCCTTGGGGTCCCTCACCACCCTAGATAGGTTCCGCACCTATGCGCTGAGCTGGATCCTGACCTTAGGTCTCCCTAGTGCTGGACCTTAAATAGGGAACGGGTGGGATGAGATCTTCATCAACCCCACTAAACACTAGACACAAGGAAGACGCACAGGGGAAAATGCTTCAACTACTTATCCACAGATGACTCAAATAGAAGTTCAGCAAAGAACAGCAAGGATGCTACAGATGAGTGCAAGCCACCTGCTTGCATCCAGAGCCTTTAAAGGAACTGAATATCACCAGCACAAGTCCAAGAAAAATGAGAGTATTTAAACCCAAGGGGAAATAATACAGATGATTAGCAGCTGAAGGGAACAGGAGCTCTTCATCAACCCCACTAAATGCTAAAGGAAGACACAAAGGGAAAAAGTGTATGAACTACTTATCCACAGATGACTCAAGTAGAAGTTCAGCAAAGTTTCAGCAAAGATACTACAGATGAGTGCAAGCCGCTTGCTTGCAACCAGAGCATGAATGAGCTGAATATTACCAGCACCAGTCCAGCAAAGAAGGGAGCATTTAAGCACAAGGAGAATACTGAAAATCGGCAGCTGGATGGAAGGAGAGCTCCGTTGGGTCCTAAAGGGGAAAAGATGAAAACCTAACAGGAAAGCTACCTAATACAATGAATACTGACAGCAGGAATAATGAAAAAGTCAGAGAGTATTTTGTGCAACCAAATGCTGTGACCTTCTATTGCCAGAAACCACATGACTGTCACCCTTGACAAGTAAAAGGAGGAAGGGCTTTATCAAGTAGTGTGGCTGTGCAGAGGAGTCTTCTCGGAGTCTCTAAGAAAGCAGCTAGCCTGTACAGCAATTGAAAGGCAACGGATAATGATTTTTGGCTGACAAAGTCTAGGACTGCCCAAAAGTGCAAGCTACAGAGATGGACTTCCCGATGAAACAAAATTTTAGCATGTGTGTTAATGAAATTGGCAAAAGAGCCCTATTTTTTGGAAATAATTGCTTTGCTTTTTCTGGCTGGTAGAAATATTTGTTATAGAGAATTCTGCTAAATATCTCGTGGATTGTTCGGATTGCTTGTTATACTGTGGCAGTGATGAAATATATTGGAAATGAACGTAGGAGAGTGGCCCTTAAAGAGATATTACCCCTTGGACAAAGACTGGACTCATCATTCAGATGCCTGGGAATGAACTATTAGCTGTGATGGGACCTGGCCTTCATCTCAGCTAACAGAACTATCACCAATTTTCTGCCCTATAAGCTGCAGCCACCACCACTGGGCTCTTATATACAGCATTGCCCAGGCTGCTGTGTAGAACATAAAAACACTTTATAATACTCACCTAGAAGGTCGCTCCGGTGCACAACAGTCGGATGGGTGGCGTGGTTCTCCGGGACCGGCGCACCTCCCCTTTCGGCCATCTTGGTCTTCCTTATTCTGAAGCTGCGGTGCATGACGCGTCTACGTCATCCATACTCGCCGGAATTGACATCCTGCGCAGGCGCGCTTTCATCTGTCCTGCTCAGGGCATATCAAAGTATTGTAGTGCGCCTTCGCAGGACCTCAATGCCGGCGAGAGTGGATCACGTAGATGCGTCATGCACCGCGGCTTCAGAATAAGGAAGACCGAAATGGTTAAAAGGGGAGGCGCCGGTCCCTGAGAACGACGCCACCCATATGACTGTTGTGCACCGGAACGACCTTCTAGGTGAGTATTATAAAGTGTTTTTTTTATGTTCTACACAGCAGCCTGGGCAATGCTGTATAAAAGAGCCCAGTGGTGGTGGCCGCAGCTTATAGGCCCAAAAACTGGTGACAGGCTCCCTTTAAGGAGTTGGGAGCCATGAAAGATAGTGGTGTAATAGCCACCATGACCCATGGAGCACCCTTGTCAAGATGTCTGGTGTGCTCTGGTAGTGTCTATAATGAGGCTGTGGTAGATAGTAATGCCCAAGTGATCCATAGTGGCACAGAATGAAAGACTGAGGAGTTGGATATTGGTGCAATCACTTATTATGTGACATAGATAAACACTCATCATATTATATAGCACCATGTACTTATGATTGCTCATTCTGCCTTTCTACCCTGTAAATTCTTCTGTTTTCTCAACTTTGTGTAAAAGCAGAATTTCTCTTGTGCCTTTCATTCTCTTTAACTCCTGACCAAGCTGCTCTCTTCACACACACACACACTTGACTTTCAGTGATGACTCATGCCGGGAAAAGGAACTCGCTGTTTCTACATGGAGTTTAGAAGGATTCAGCTAGTCTGTTCTTAATCACGTGATGTCAAAGACGTAATGGAAAAGAAAAGAATTAAATGGGTAGAAAGGCAAAATCAGCAATTGTAAGTACACAGTGCAAAATAATATGATTGTTGCAATATATTAAGAGGATGAAAACTTTGCTGAGAGTGGATCTTTAAGGAGTTGGGTTCCATGAAAAGTATTGGCCACTGTAACCAGTGTAGTCACAGAGCACACTATTTCTGGTGTCTGCTGCACCTCAGCAATATCCAAATTGAGCCAAGTATGCTAGGTTAGAGTGTTGCACCTTCGGGATCCATGGTGGCACAGTAGGTCAGTTTGATGTTGCCTTTGTGCAACCCACATGTCCCTTAAAGAGATGTCACCTTTTTATATGGAATTGTATTGCAATTGGACTCATCCTCTGTGTCCTTGAGAGCAACCTGATAGCTGTGAGGAGGCACTCATGCTACATATTCCTCAATCATTCCCCTCTTCAACTCCTGACCCAGCTGCGCTCTACACACACACACACACACACACACACACACACACACACACACACACACACACACACACACACACACACACACACACTTGACTTATTCAGTGATGACTTATGCCGGGAAAAGGAACTCGCTGTTTCTACATGGAGTTTAGAAGGATTCAGCTAGTCTGTTCTGAATCACGTGATGTCAAAGACGTAATGGAAAAAAGAGAAGAATTAAATGGGTAGAAAGGCAAAATAAGCAATTGTAAGTACACAGTGCAAAATAATATTATTGTTGCAATATATTAAGAGGATGAAAACTTTGCAGGGAGTGGTTCTTTAAAGGCATTTGGGGTCCATGAAAAGTAGTGGTGTCTTGGCCACTGTAACCAGTGTAGTCAGAGTACACTATTCATGGTGTCTGCTGGACTTCAATATCCAAATTGAGCCAAATGTTGCCCCTCCGAGCTCATTGGTGGCACAGTAGGTCAAGTTGATGTTTCCTTTGTGCAACTCGGAGCCCTTAAAGACATGTTACTTTTTACAAAAGTTTTGGATTGAGATCAGACTCATTCTCTTTTGGTCCTTGAGTGAACCCTGATAGCTGCGAGGAGGCATCTGAGCTACATATTAAAATGGATGGGATGCATTAATGGTATCAGTGACCAAGGAAGACACAAAGCCCCCTTGGTGGTGCCCACATTGTGTCAGGAAGGCTGTGGTAGAAGACCCATTCTGAAAGACCCATTTTGGATCAGACAGACAAATTGCAAGTCTAAAGCGGGCTTTACACGCTGCGACATCGCCCGAGCGATCTCGTTGGGGTTACGGAATTTGTGACACACATCCGGTCGCTTTAGTGATGTCTTTGCGTGTGACACCAATGAGCGATTTTGAATCGCCGCAAAAATGTTCAAAATTGCTCATCGGTGACATGGGGGTCCATTCTGAAATATCGCTGCTGATCGGTGTACGAAGTAGTTCGTCACTCCTGAGGCAGCACACATCGCTATGTGTGGCACCGCAGGAACGAGGAACCTCACCTTACCTGCGGCCGCCGGCATTGAAGAAGGAAGGAGGTGGGCGGGATGTTACGTCCCGCTCATCTCCGCCCCTCCGCTTCTATTGGGCGGCGGTTCAGTGACGCTGCTGTGACGTCGCTGTGACGCTGAACGAACCACCCCCTTAGAAAGGAGGCGGTTCGCCGGTCACAGCGACGTCGGTAGGCAGGTAATTCCGTGTGACGGGTCCGAGCGATGTTGTGCGCCACGGGCATCGATTTGCCCGTGTCGCAGAACCGATGGGGTCGGGTACCCACGCTAGCGATATCAGTCATGATATCGCAGCATGTAAAGCGGCCTTAAGTGTTGCCATTTTACAAATGGACATCTATGGCCCTAATTACAGGATCTCTTCTATTTGAGAAACAAATTCAAAACAGTCTCTTTCATGTGTGACATCTCTAGATCGGATTGCGAGAAAAGATTCTAAAAAAAAAAAACAAAAAAAAAAAAACAAACCCTCCACTCCACTATCCATTTTGCGCAAAGAACCAACTTCGTAGAAGTCAGAAGAGTATGAAGCCATCGATAATAGGGGGCCGAGGACAAAGATTTAAGCAATTAAAGAAATATTCTGAATGAAAATGACCTCGTTTGTTACAAATTCATCTCACCCAAGTGGAAAAAAAATAGTCTACGCTACATAAAATACAAGTTCATCAGTTAATGGGTCGAATGTTACAAAATTGTAATAGGTTAATGCTGAAGGGAACAGAGCAGAAGTGCAACGAGCAGAACGGACAAAAGAAGGTGAATTACCGGGTAACTAGCGAACAGGACTACATGAAAGGAGGTGACGAGGTCTAAAGTGTCTATTGATAGTTGAAGAGTTGCGGTAGTAGGAGTGTACCTGACAAAATGCTCCGATAATTGGTCTTTATACTGGGAGAGCAGATTTTATGAGGTTTTTATTATATCTGCTTTTAACTATTGTAACAGCAGGGAAAGATGAGACAAACTGATCCAATAGTTTTATATAAGAGTAAACAAACAATTTAATCACAAAAAAGACCAGATTCTGTCTAAGAATGCCAACTGGTCCACAAAATTCTGTCCAATGACTAATTAGTACTGCCATCCTGTGCCCAAGTAATGCCAAATAGTGCCTAAATAATAAAGTAATGTATCTATTGGTCAGTGTGGAGACATGAGGGTCAGAGGGTGCGTTCGTCTACTAGCCTGACTGGTTTTAGAAAGACTGCACGGACCGGAGCGCATCCTACTGAACGCCGGCATATTCGGACACACAAAAATGTCTTTCTTCAGATTTGCTTTGGACGGTACACAGATACTTAATCTCTTATTTTTGGTAGAGCTTTCACATCAATCCAAGCTTAATGTGGAGAGTTTCAGGAGAACTTTAGTGGGATCAACTCAACTTTTCACAACCATGTTCTTGAGTCCAGATTGTTCTCGTTGGCCAACCTTTTTGGCTCCAGTGATGAGTCTTATTCCGACCGTCCCATTCACATAAAATGCATGGGGACTTCGTATATCCTCCCCACTGGACAAGGAGCAGAGAGAACGTTCAGATCATCACATATTGATCTTCCTTGATACTCGTAGTTTAGTGTCTTGAAAATAAAGTCTAAATTCTCATAGCTTTCCTTCCAATGCACAGAATACCCTACAGGCACTGGAGCATACAGTACTCGCTACCTTTGTGCAGTCCCAGGTTTCAGACTTTTTTTTTGGGGTGAATAAAAGAAAAAGTCTCCACTCGTTCACAATGTGCCCAATGTTACATTTCTCCATCAGCCCAGGAACACGTCATGCGCTGTCCAGATCCGCACACGCAGATTACAGATACAGTGTAGGACTCTGTTCCTATTGCAGAGTCCGACAGGCAACATGGCCTCTCTCAAGTGCTCAGCTCGCTGGGCGTCAATGGAGTTGTTTCACTGCTCACAGCCGTGCAGGAGTTAATTATTTTTGGAGCAGTGTGCAACTCTGAGAGCCAGATTGTTGATTACCTTCCACAGCTGGTCTTTTTCTTTTTAAGGCTGGGGAGTGTGTTAGGAGACTGCCGAAGATAGCTACAGTGATCTCGGTCTTAGAGGTGATCCAGTTCATGGTGAACTACAGTTGCTATTTTGCGTGGTGTGGAAGTTCCCCTGTTGTGCATTTATTGCCTACCCTTTTCTTTATTCCCCTGTGCACATATGGTCTCTCCTTTGTGTGTGAAAGCAGTGTGTACAGGTTTTCATTCTACCTTGCCTGTGTAATTTCTGTTGGGTTTTGGTACTGGGTTTTTGGCCCAGTCCCAGGGTGAGGGCAGTAAGGACACGGCTTCAACACGAGTCAGGGTCACGCTGGGAGCTAGAACCTAGCTACCATCAAGCCTACCTCCAAGATAATAGACAGTGCAGGGTCTCAATTCTGGGGGCCAGCCTAGGAGCCCCTGTTCTGTCAGTAGCCTGTGAAAGAACATCGCTGCAATACACTGGAGCACCCTCCTGAGAAAAGTATGGAAGAAATTCCTTTTCTTGGCTTTTGTACCATGAAAAACATATACCAGGAGCTTGCAGATTCTTTTCCTTTAGTCTGGAGTCCAAACGTTCTGCAGTATGTTTAGGAAGGTCCAAGTCCTTGAATAAATCATTAGATTTGAGCTGTGACTCGTTGGGACTAGCATGAAAGTTTTCTTCAAAATCTGGCTCTTCATGTTCTCAATCAGGTGAGCCTTCAATTTTCTCTGGTGGTGAAGGGACCAGGAGGCACAGGGCGAATCTCTGACGAGAGGTCCGGGTATATCATTTCCTTCTTCTTTTTAAGGCTGAATCACTCCACGTTGCACATACAAAAGTAGCAGCCATCACCAATATTTTGCGGTTCCCTCCAGATCATAGGCCAAAACCATAGATCTTTCTACCCTTCGGGCCACTGTCGTAGTTCTTCTACACAAACAGAACACACCACATGTGGAGCCACGACTTGTCCTCACCACCTTGTTTTACGCCAAAGTACCCATAATACGCTTTTCTAAGGAAGTCACGCAAAGTGGTCAAAGTATGGTGCAAGAAGAAGCCTATGGATTCAGTGTCTGTGAAAAACTGAACGTGATGGAATTTTTGCAATTTTTTTTTTTTTTTTTTACAGAGTTCAGCGATCAAAAGTATATAAGAATCAATGTTACCCTTGCAGATCTGTGTTATTAAAGTGGTTGAAATGATAATAAATGCATTCACCATGTGAAATGAAAGGTAATTTAAAGGGTAATGACCAAGGGGTTTGGTTGTTGATGGCAATTTGTAAGTCTGAGAAGGGTGAAAGTTGTTGCAAAGAGCAGGATAGTGGAGGGGCCGCGTTGTCGGAGGCGTCCAGCGGTATATACAGTTCTTTCCCTATAGCTTTATTTTACCATGGTTCCAAGATAAAATCAAGACAGACAAACGGACGGACGGCTGCAGCACATTCTTATACATTTCAGAAGACCAGAGTGAGAAAACTTTTCAGAGTAAATTATAGACTGCACACGTCTGAGAAGACAGACAACAAGCGCAGTAACAGTTCAGAACAAGACGAAGCCTGTGGAGTTAGAGAGGCCAGGCACTGTAATTTCATAACTCAAGTGTTTTCTTATTCTCAGAACGATAGCACTATCTTTAATTTCACCGCAACTTCAAAGTTTACCTTTCATACATTCTTTTAAACCCATTGGAAGCGAAAATGTTCAAAAATGGACCATCTTGTACATAGGGGCAGTATTATAGTAGTTATAGTCTTGTATATAGGGGCAGTATTATAGTAGTTATATTCTTGTACATAGGAGCAGTATTATAGTAGTTATATTCTTGTACATAGGAGCAGTATTATAGTAGTTATATTCTTGTAGATAAGGGCAGTATTATAGTAGTTATATTCTTGTACATAGGGGGCAGTATTATAGTAGTTATATTCTTGTACATAGGGGCAGTATTATAGTAGTTATATTCTTGTACATAGAAGCAGTATTATAGTAGTTATATTCCTGTACATAGGGGGCAGTATTATAGTAGTTATATTCTTGTACATAGGGGCAGTAATATAGTAGTTATATTCTTGTATATAGGGGCAGTATTATAGTAGTTATATTCTTGTATATAGGGGCAGTATTATAGTAGATATATTCTTGTACATAGGGGACAGTATTATAGTAGTTATATTCTTGTACATAGGGGGCAGTATTATAGTAGTTATATTCTTGTACATAGGGGACAGTATTATAGTAGTTATATTCTTGTACATAGGGGGCAGTATTATAGTAGTTATATTCTTGTACATAGGGGCAGTATTATAGTAGTTATATTCTTGTATATAGGAGTAGTATTATAGTAGTTATATTCTTGTGCATAGGAGGAGTATTATAGTAGTTATATTCTTGTGCATAGGAGGAGTATTATAGTAGTTATATTCTTGTACATAGGGGGCAGTATTATAGTAGTTATATTCTTGTACATAGGGGCAGTATTATAGTAGTTATATTCTTGTATATAGGAGCAGTATTATAGTAGTTATATTCTTGTACATAGGGGCAGTATTATAGTAGTTATATTCTTGTACATAGGGGCAGTATTATAGTAGTTATATTCTTGTATATAGGAGTAGTATTATAGTAGTTATATTCTTGTGCATAGGAGGAGTATTATAGTAGTTATATTCTTGTACATAGGGGCAGTATTATAGTAGTTATATTCTTGTATATAGGAGCAGTATTATAGTAGTTATATTCTTGTACATAGGGGCAGTATTATAGTAGTTATATTCTTGTACATAGGGGGCAGTATTATAGTAGTTATATTCTTGTACATAGGGGCAGTATTATAGTAGTTATATTCTTGTACATAGGGGCAGTATTATAGTAGTTATATTCTTGTTGCCCCCCTTCTCTCTCGGATATTTGATCTTTTTATACTATGGTAAAACAGATATTAATAATACAAAAGACGCAGCTGAAGCGCCACAAGAATTTGCTACTTGCATGTAACTGATCTATAATACAATCTAGTATTTCTAGGTTATTTTGTGAGATCTCATCATTAATTTCTGTGTCTTAATTACAGTTACACTGTTTGGTGATGAAGTGTGACTTCCGTATTATTTATGCAATTAGGTCGTTTTATTTTTATCTGAAGATGGAAGCACCCAAGGGTGCTTTCTCAGCCATAAGAATACATCAATTCTGCTCGCAATGACCTCTTCAGCGGAAATAATTGTTGAAATACCGCAAAGTGTGTCATGTGGACGGATGGTGAGCGCCAACAATAGCAAATGTATTCTTCTCGTGATTATCTTATTTATTTATTTATCCATATGTGATCGACGTGTTTGCGGTCTCCACATGAGCCTGCACTCACCTTTACCAAAGTAGCTATGTATCTATCTATCTATCTATCTATCTATCTTCCATCCATCTAACCTGTTTTCCTGAAAATAAGACCTACCCCAAAAATAAGCCCTAGTAATTTTTTGGGGCTTTTTGAGTATGCTTAAAATATAAGCCCTACTCCAAAAATAATACCCTAGTTGTGGTTTCTCAAAGAAGTGTCCAAGCAGCTAAACTAGTTAAAGAATACAGCAGGACTCTTCTTCAAAGAAAACAGAGAGCCCCAAAAAGAAAGCAGAAGGCCCCCCCAAAAAGAAAGCAGACGGCCCCCCAAAAAGAAAGCAGACGGCCCCCCAAATAGAAAGCAGACGGCCCCCCAAATAGAAAGCAGACGGCCCCCCAAATAGAAAGCAGACGGCCCCCCAAATAGAAAGCAGACAGCCCCTCAAAAGAGATAGCAGACATCCCCCAAAAGAGAAAGCAGACAGCCCCCCAAAAAGAAAGCAGACGGCCCCCCAAAAAGAAAGCAGACGGCCCCCCAAAAGAGAAAGCAGACGGCCACCCAAAAGAGAAAGCAGACATCCACCCAAAAGAGAAAGCAGACGGCCCCCCAAAAAGAAAGCAGACGGCCCCCCAAAAAGAAAGCAGACGGCCCCCCAAAAAGAAAGCAGACGGCCCCCCAAAAGAGAAAGCAGACAGCCCCCCAAAAGAGAAAGCAGACAGCCCCCCAAAAGAGAAAGCAGACAGCCCCCCAAAAGAGAAAGCAGACGGCGCCAAAAGAGAGCAGACACCGCGAAAATAAATCAGACCACCACTCCCCCAAAAAAAACAAAAAAAAACCAAAACATACTCACCAGACCCAAACAATTACAATTGACAAGTCCTGATGGTGGATGGGCTCTCACACACACATCTGCATTACTCTAAGGTCCCTCGCCATTGCATCTCTCACAAACAGATTGGGTACCAGTATCACTCCACACGAGTGATACTGCTTCCAGTCACCAGGGGGAGCCATGCACTGTAGAATACAAAGGGACCTGACTGCGTCACAGATTTGTATGTGAGAGCCCATTCACTTACCAACCCTTATTGTGTGGGGTCTGTTAAGTGCGATTATTTTAGGTGGCGTCTGCTTTTTTTGGGGGGGTAAACTTAAGCAGGTAATTTAACCCTTTGTAAATATGGTATGTACCCACCACTATAGGACTGGACCATGAGAAGAGTGGATCAGATAAGAAAATGTGCATCTGGACCAGTAATAGGAGGAACACAAAATGTTGATGTTCCAGAATGTGATAAGATGATTAGATTTCAATAAATGATGATTTTTTTGGTTGAAGAATAAATGTGCATTGTTGTTCATGGGAAAATATAAGACAGCCCCTGAAAATAAACTCTAGCGAGTCTTTCAGAGCAAACAATAATATCAGACCCTGTGTTATTTCGGGGACACACGGTATCTTTAATCCATCAATCTTCCTTCTCACTCTTCTGTTCTTCCAGGGTTGCAGTATTCGCCTTTACCAATGCGGGTGAGCTTTACAATCACATGTGAGATACAATAATATAACCACCAGGGTTATGAATAATTCATAACTCAGCACAAAGAACATGAGGACGTCGGGGGGGAAAGGAGTAAAATCTCCAGGAAGGTGTATACACAACTGAACAGTTCTCCAGCACGACACGTCCTTACAAGAGGCGACCCAATACACTCAGGGGCTGAGCACGGAGGGACGCAACATTCCCGAGAATTGCCTGAGACCTGTTTTATAGAACAATTCTCCTCTGACTCCAAACAGAGAGTCTCAAGTGTGGCAGGAAATATTACCGGTATATTACAGAAGGGAACCCGGCAGCTGCGCCAGAAGATTGAATGAGATTTACTGCAGACCCGATCCCAACAAGAATAGAAAAACAAGAAAGATACAAATCCCAGCATCGCACACGGCCGACGTTCCCCCGCTATGGAGGAAGCGGAGGTCACCGCTCCAACACAACCACTTCTGTGCTAAAAAGTTTATTGTGCCCTCAGGGAGCGCAGCGTATTCTGCGCAGCCCCAGAACGCCGATGCCTTTATACCGCGGCTTCAGATTTATGATATTTTTTATTTAATAGAACATTATGTCACGGACGTATCAAATTAATTACCTTGCAGCATACGATATCATTTTGCCCTTTAAAAGCCCTTGCTTGCTGTGGACAATATTTAATTTTTGCTTTTTTTTGTTTTTACTTTTAATTTTCAATGGATGAAACTAAATTCCCGAAACACGTCAGCTCCTCTCCCAATCGACATTTGGCAATCAGATGTGTGACACGGCTGACTAGCAAATCACTCAGGTCCATTAGGGAGGTATCATCTAAGCAGACGATCAAAGCGGCTGGGGAGTTCTTACAAAGTCACTAAACTCCATGGCATTGCCCCAATACCCCCTGATGAAGCCTGTTCTCTTGTGAAACATGTGAAAAGGGCAATAGCTATTCTTAATGTGTTAGTGAATAAGCGAGACATTTATTACCGTGTTTTTCCAAAAATAAGACACTGTCTTATATTTGTTTTGCCCCCCAAAAAAGCACTAGGGCTTATTTTTGGAGGAGGTCTTATTCTTGGAGAAACATGGTTGGGGGTAAGTTTACCCCCCCCAAAAAAGCAGACCCCCCCTCCACTTCCCAGGAGACTGATACTCACCAGACCAGGACTTCTGCGTGGCTACCAGGTCCTCCCTGTGGTCTCCTGTCGGTGCTGCACGCCGTCCTACCCTGCTGCTAGATGACATACTGACACACACAGCAGATCACTCACACACACACACACACACACACACACACACAGCAGATCGCAGGCACACACACACACAGCAGATCACACAAACAGCAGATCGCAGGCACACACAGCCGATCACACACACACACACACACACACACACACACACACACACACAGCAGATCGCAGGCACACACAGCAGATCGCGGGCACGCACAGCCGATCGCGGGCACGCACAGCCGATCGCTGGCACGCACAGCCGATCGCGGGCACGCACAGCCGATCGCGGGCACGCACAGCCGATCGCGGGCACGCACAGCCGATCGCGGGCACGCACAGCCGATCGCAGACACGCACAGCCGATCGCAGACACGCACAGCCGATCGCAGACACGCACAGCCGATCGCAGACACACACAGCCGATCGCAGACACGCACAGCCGATCGCAGACACGCACAGCCGAACGCAGACACGCACAGCCGAACGCAGACACGCACAGCCGAACGCAGAAAACACACAGCCGATCGCAGAAAACACACAGCCGATCGCAGAAAACACACAGCCGATCGCAGAAAACACACAGCCGATCGCAGAAAACACACAGCCGATCGCAGAAAACACACAGCCGATCGCAGAAAACACACAGCCGATCGCAGAAAACACACAGCCGATCGCAGAAAACACACAGCCGATCGCAGAAAACACACAGCCGATCGCAGAAAACACACAGCCGATCGCAGAAAACACACAGCCGAACGCAGAAAACACACAGCCGAACGCAGAAAACACACAGACGATCGCAGAAAACACACAGACGATCGCAGAAAACACACAGACGATCGCAGAAAACACACAGACGATCGCAGAAAACACACAGACGATCGCAGAAAACACACAGACGATCGCAGACACACACAGACGATCGCAGACACACACAGACGATCGCAGACACACACAGACGATCGCAGACACACACAGACGATCGCAGACACACACAGACGATCGCAGACACACAGACGATCGCAGACACACACAGACGATCGCAGACACACACAGCCGATCGCAGACACACACAGATGATCGCAGACACACACACACACACACAAAGCCAATCGCCACGCACACATCACATCACATCCAGGGCTTACGGCCGCAGGGAATGAAGCAAGTCACGGCCGCAGGTCTTGTTCGTCGCGCTGCACCGCGCTGCCTCTCAGGATTCTGCCGGCGAGAAGAGATCGGTGTCGCTGGATGAGGTGAGTGTGTATGCGATCCGATGTGTGTGTGATTTGATGTTTGCGTGTGATCCGATGTTTGTGTGTGTGATCTAATTGTGTGCGATCCGATGTTTGTGTGTGAGATCTGGTGTGTGTGTGTAATCTGATTGTGTGTGTGTGTGTGTGTGATAGAGCTGATGTGTGTGAGAGCTGATGTGTGCGGGTGTGTGATCACTGCAGGTCCTGCCGCTCAGTGTCTGGTGAGTATAATTGCCGGGTTCCGCTGTCTATAATGAAATGTCCTGCAGTATCTGTAACCTTTTTAGCTGCACGGACACTTCATTATAGATCCGCGACTAGGGCTTATTTTCGGGGAAGGGCTTATATTTAAACCTTGCTCCGAAAATGATGAAAATCCCTGCTAGGGCTTATTTTTGGGGGAGGTCTTATTTTTGGAAAAACACGTTAGTATTTTTATATTCGGAAAATCACATGATTAAAACTGAAGGCCTGTAAGTCTTCATTCCCCCTGAAAAGTCATAGAAAGAATGTGAGCCTGGGTTTCCCAACCCCCTTATATTGAAAATCTGGGGATAGATCTCCCCTTTCCCACTCACAGAGAAAGCCTGTGAGTCCCACTTTCCCAGCTCGCACATAGATGAAACCCATAAGTCCCCCTTCTCCCAACTACCCATAGAGGACATCTGTGAGTATCACTTTCCCGACTCAAAGATAAAGAAAGCCTGTGAGTCCTGCTTCCCCCAACCACTCCTAGAGGAAGCCTGTGGGTCTTGCTTCCCTCAACCACTCACAGGAAGCCTGTGAGTCCGGTTTCTCCTCATCCACTCTTAGAGAAAACCTGTGAGTCCTGCTTCCCACAACCACTCCAAGAGGAAGCCTGTGAGTCCTGCTTCCCACAACCACTCCAAGAGGAAGCCTGTGAGTCCTGCTTCCCACAACCACTCCAAGAGGAAGCCTGTGAGTCCTGCTTCCCACAACCACTCCAAGAGGAAGCCTGTGAGTCCTGCTTCCCACAACCACTCATATAGAAAGCCTGTGAGTCCTGCTTCCCTCACTTATTTATATAGGAAGCCTGCAAGTCCAGCTTCCCACAACCACTCATATAGGAAGCCTGTGAGTCCTGCTTCCCTCACTTATTCATATAGGAAGCCTGTGAGTCCTGCTTCCCTCACTTATTCATATAGGAAGCCTGTGAGTCCTGCTTCCCACAACCACTCATATAGGAAGCCTGTGAGTCCTGCTTCCCTCACTTATTCATATAGGAAGCCTGTGAGTCCTGCTTCCCACAACCACTCATATAGGAAGCCTGTGAGTCCTGCTTCCCTCACTTATTCATATAGGAAGCCTGTGAGTCCTGCTTCCCTCACTTATTCATATAGGAAGCCTGTGAGTCCTGCTTCCCACAACCACTCATATAGGAAGCCTGTGAGTCCTGCTTCCCTCACTTATTCATATAGGAAGCCTGTGAGTCCTGCTTCCCTCACTTATTCATATAGGAAGCCTGTGAGTCCTGCTTCCCACAACCACTCATATAGGAAGCCTATGAGTCCTGCTTCCCTCACCCACTCCAAGAGGAAGCCTGTGAGTCCTGCTTCCCACAACCACTCATATAGGAAGCCTGTGAGTCCTGCTTCCCTCACTTATTCATATAGGAAGCCTGTGAGTCCTGCTTCCCACAACCACTCATATAGGAAGCCTGTGAGTCCTGCTTTCCTCACCCACTCCAAGAGGAAGCCTGTGAGTCCTGCTTCCCTCACTTATTCATAGAGGAAGCCTGTGAGTCCTGCTGCCCTCACTTATTCATATAGGAAGCCTGCGAGTCCTGCTTCCCTCACTTATTCATATAGGAAGCCTGTGAGTCCTGCTTCCCTCACTTATTCATAAAGGAAGCCTGTGAGTCCTGCTTTCCTCACCCACTGCAAGAGGAAGCCTGTGAGTCCTGCTTCCCTCACTTATTCACAGAGGAAGCCTGTGAGTCCTGCTTCCCTCACCCACTCATATAGGAAGCCTGAGTCCTGCTTCTCCATCCACTCATATAGAAAGCCTGTGAGTCCTGCTTCTCCATCCACTCATAGAGGAAGCCTGTGAGTCCTGCTTCCCACAACCACTCCTAGAAGAAGCCTGTGGGTCCTGCTTCTCCATCCACTTATATAGAAAGCCTCAATGTACTCATAGAGGAAGCCTGCGAATCCTGCTTCTCCATCCACTCAGAGGAAGCCTATGAGTCCTCCTTCCCTCACCCACTCATATAGGAAACCTGTGAGTCCTGCTTCTCCATCCACTCATAGAGGAAGCCTATGAGTCCTCCTTCCCTCACCCACTCATATAGGAAACCTGTGAGTCCTGCTTCTCCATCCACTCATAGAGGAAGCCTGTGAGTCCTGCTTCCCCCTCCCACTCATATAGGAAGCCTATGAGTCCTGCTTCCTCCTCCCACTCATAGAGGAAGCCTGCGAGTCCTGCTTCTCCATCCACTCATAGAGGAAGCCTATGAGTCCTCCTTCCCTCACCCACTCATATAGGAAGCCTGCGAGTCCTGCTTCTCCATCTACTCATAGAGGAAGCCTGCGAGTCCTGCTTCCCCCTCCCACTCATATAGGAAGCCTATGAGTCCTGCTTCCTCCTCCCACTCATAGAGGAAGCCTACGAGTCCTGCTTCCTCCTCCCACTCATATAGGAAGCCTATGAGTCCTGCTTCCTCCTCCCACTCATAGAGGAAGCCTGCGAGTCCTGTTTCTCCATCCACTCCTAGAGGAAGTCTATGAGTCCTGCTTCCTCCTCCCACTCATATAGAAAGCCTATGAGTCCTGCTTCTCCATCCACTCCTAGAGGAAGCCTGTGAGTCCTGCTTCCCTCAACCACTCATATAGGAAGCCTATGAGTCCTGCTTCCTCCTCCCACTCATATAGAAAGCCTCTGAGTCCTGCTTCCTCCTCCCACTCATATAGAAAGCCTATGAGTCTTGGTGCCTCCTCCCACTCATAGAGAAAGCCTGTGAGTCCTGCTTCCTCCTCCCACTCATAGAGAAGCCTGTGAGTCCTGCTTCCCCCACCCACTCAGAGAAGCCTGAGTCCTGCTTCCCCCACCCACTCATAGAGAAGCCTGTGAGTCCCGCTTCCCTCACTTATTCATATAGGAAGCCTGCAAGTCCAGCTTCCCACAACCACTCATATAGGAAGCCTGTGAGTCCTGCTTCCCTCACTTATTCATATAGGAAGCCTGTGAGTCCTGCTTCCCACAACCACTCATATAGGAAGCCTGTGAGTCCTGCTTCCCTCACCCACTCCAAGAGGAAGCCTGTGAGTCCTGCTTCCCACACTTATTCATAGAGGAAGCCTGTGAGTCCTGCTTCCCTCACTTATTCATATAGGAAGCCTGCAAGTCCTGCTTCCCACATCCACTCATATAGGAAGCCTGTGAGTCCTGCTTCCCTCACCCACTCCAAGAGGAAGCCTGTGAGTCCTGCTTCCCACAACCACTCATATAGGAAGCCTGTGAGTCCTGCTTCCCACACTTATTCATAGAGGAAGCCTGTGAGTCCTGCTTCCCTCACTTATTCATAGAGGAAGCCTGCAAGTCCTGCTTCCCACAACCACTCATATAGGAAGCCTGTGAGTCCTGCTTCCCTCACCCACTCCAAGAGGAAGCCTGTGAGTCCTGCTTCCCTCACCCACTCCAAGAGGAAGCCTGTGAGTCCTGCTTCCCACACTTATTCATAGAGGAAGCCTGTGAGCCCTGCTTCCCTCACTTATTCATAAAGGAAGCCTGTGAGTCCTGCTTTCCTCACCCACTCCAAGAGGAAGCCTGTGAGTCCTGCTTCCCTCACTTATTCAAAGAGGAAGCCTGTGAGTCCTGCTTCCCTCACTTATTCATAGAGGAAGCCTGTGAGTCCTGCTGCCCTCACTTATTCATAGAGGAAGCCTGCGAGTCCTGCTTCCCTCACTTATTCATATAGGAAGCCTGTGAGTCCCGCTTCCCTCACTTATTCATATAGGAAGCCTGCAAGTCCAGCTTCCCACAACCACTCATATAGGAAGCCTGTGAGTCCTGCTTCCCTCACTTATTCATATAATAAGCCTGTGAGTCCTGCTTCCCACAACCACTCATATAGGAAGCCTGTGAGTCCTGCTTCCCTCACCCACTCCAAGAGGAAGCCTGTGAGTCCTGCTTCCCACACTTATTCATAGAGGAAGCCTGTGAGCCCTGCTTCCCTCACTTATTCATATAGGAAGCCTGCAAGTCCTGCTTCCCACATCCACTCATATAGGAAGCCTGTGAGTCCTGCTTCCCTCACCCACTCCAAGAGGAAGCCTGTGAGCCCTGCTTCCCACAACCACTCATATAGGAAGCCTGTGAGTCCTGCTTCCCACACTTATTCTTAGAGGAAGCCTGTGAGCCCTGCTTCCCTCACTTATTCATAGAGGAAGCCTGTGAGTCCTGCTTCCCTCACTTATTCATAGAGGAAGCCTGCAAGTCCTGCTTCCCACAACCACTCATATAGGAAGCCTGTGAGTCCTGCTTCCCTCACCCACTCCAAGAGGAAGCCTGTGAGTCCTGCTTCCCTCACCCACTCCAAGAGGAAGCCTGTGAGTCCTGCTTCCCACACTTATTCATAGAGGAAGCCTGTGAGCCCTGCTTCCCTCACTTATTCATAAAGGAAGCCTGTGAGTCCTGCTTTCCTCACCCACTCCAAGAGGAAGCCTGTGAGTCCTGCTTCCCTCACTTATTCATAGAGGAAGCCTGTGAGTCCTGCTTCCCTCACTTATTCATAGAGGAAGCCTGTCAGTCCTGCTGCCCTCACTTATTCATATAGGAAGCCTGCGAGTCCTGCTTCCCTCACTTATTCATATAGGAAGCCTGTGAGTCCTGCTTCCCTCACTTATTCATAAAGGAAGCCTGTGAGTCCTGCTTTCCTCACCCACTCCAAGAGGAAGCCTGTGAGTCCTGCTTCCCTCACTTATTCACAGAGGAAGCCTGTGAGTCCTGCTTCCCTCACCCACTCATATAGGAAGCCTGAGTCCTGCTTCTCCATCCACTCATATAGAAAGCCTGTGAGTCCTGCTTCTCCATCCACTCCTAGAAGAAGCCTGTGGGTCCTGCTTCTCCATCCACTTATATAGAAAGCCTCAATGTACTCATAGAGGAAGCCTGCGAATCCTGCTTCTCCATCCACTCAGAGGAAGCCTATGAGTCCTCCTTCCCTCACCCACTCATATAGGAAGCCTGCGAGTCCTGCTTCTCCATCCACTCATAGAGGAAGCCTGTGAGTCCTGCTTCCCCCTCCTACTCATATAGGAAGCCTATGAGTCCTGCTTCCTCCTCCCACTCATAGAGGAAGCCTGCGAGTCCTGCTTCTCCATCCACTCATAGAGGAAGCCTATGAGTCCTCCTTCCCTCACCCACTCATATAGGAAGCCTGCGAGTCCTGCTTCCCTCACCCACTCCAAGAGGAAGCCTGTGAGTCCTGCTTCCCTCACCCACTCCAAGAGGAAGCCTGTGAGTCCTGCTTCCCACACTTATTCATAGAGGAAGCCTGTGAGCCCTGCTTCCCTCACTTATTCATAAAGGAAGCCTGTGAGTCCTGCTTTCCTCACCCACTCCAAGAGGAAGCCTGTGAGTCCTGCTGCCCTCACTTATTCATATAGGAAGCCTGCGAGTCCTGCTTCCCTCACTTATTCATATAGGAAGCCTGTGAGTCCTGCTTCCCTCACTTATTCATAAAGGAAGCCTGTGAGTCCTGCTTTCCTCACCCACTCCAAGAGGAAGCCTGTGAGTCCTGCTTCCCTCACTTATTCACAGAGGAAGCCTGTGAGTCCTGCTTCCCTCACCCACTCATATAGGAAGCCTGAGTCCTGCTTCTCCATCCACTCATATAGAAAGCCTGTGAGTCCTGCTTCTCCATCCACTCATAGAGGAAGCCTGTGAGTCCTGCTTCCCACAACCACTCCTAGAAGAAGCCTGTGGGTCCTGCTTCTCCATCCACTCATAGAGGAAGCCTGTGAGTCCTGCTTCCCACAACCACTCCTAGAAGAAGCCTGTGGGTCCTGCTTCTCCATCCACTTATATAGAAAGCCTCAATGTACTCATAGAGGAAGCCTGCGAATCCTGCTTCTCCATCCACTCAGAGGAAGCCTATGAGTCCTCCTTCCCTCACCCACTCATATGGGAAACCTGTGAGTCCTGCTTCTCCATCCACTCATAGAGGAAGCCTATGAGTCCTCCTTCCCTCACCCACTCATATAGGAAGCCTGCGAGTCCTGCTTCTCCATCTATTCATAGAGGAAGCCTGCGAGTCCTGCTTCCCCCTCCCACTCATATAGGAAGCCTATGAGTCCTGCTTCCTCCTCCCACTCATAGAGGAATCCTGCGAGTCCTGCTTCTCCATCCACTCCTAGAGGAAGCCTGTGAGTCCTGCTTCCCTCAACCACTCATATAGGAAGCCTATGAGTCCTGCTTCCTCCTCCCACTCATAGAGGAAGCCTACGAGTCCTGCTTCCTCCTGCCACTCATATAGGAAGCCTATGAGTCCTGCTTCCTCCTCCCACTCATAGAGGAAGCCTGCGAGTCCTGTTTCTCCATCCACTCCTAGAGGAAGCCTATGAGTCCTCCTTCCCTCACCCACTCATATAGGAAGCCTATGAGTCCTGCTTCCTCCTCCCACTCATATAGAAAGCCTCTGAGTCCTGCTTCCTCCTCCCACTCATATAGAAAGCCTATGAGTCTTGGTGCCTCCTCCCACTCATAGAGAAAGCCTGTGAGTCCTGCTTCCTCCTCCCACTCATAGAGAAGCCTGTGAGTCCTGCTTCCCCCACCCACTCAGAGAAGCCTGTGAGTCCTGCTTCCCCCACCCACTCATAGAGAAGCTTGTGAGTACCGCTTCCCTCACTTACTCATAGAGAAGCCTGTGAGTCCTGCTTCCCCCACCCACTCAGAGAAGCCTGTGAGTCCCGCTTCCCTCACTTACTCATAGAGAAGCCTGTGAGTCCCGCTTCCCTCACTTACTCATAGAGAAGCCTGTGAGTCCCGCTTCCCTCACTTACTCATAGAGAAGCCTGTGAGTCCCGCTTCCCTCACTTACTCATAGAGAAGCCTGTGAGTCCCGCTTCCCTCACTTACTCATAGAGAAGCCTGTGAGTCCCGCTTCCCTCACTTACTCATAGAGAAGCCTGTGAGTCCTGCTTCCCTCACTTACTCATAGAGAAAGCCTGTGAGTCCTGCTTCCCACATCCACTCATATAGGAGCCTTGTAAACTTCTCTCTAAGCCCTTTCTAAAAATACCATCAAGCAGAAACTGAAAAATATTTCTGCCTAAATTTTTTTTGTAATGATTTGTTTGATTAATTGGAGGATTTGGGTTCTATTTTGGGTGTCCGTCTGCCACAGAATGATGTTGTCATGTAAATCAAAGAAAATCAGGACACACTTTGAGAATTTTGCAGCCACACGAGGCGTCCGGATCAGCTGGAGATCATGAATAATGCACCCGTCTCTAGGTACAATGATCACTAATGTTAATCATCTGATTATATCCTTACGTGAACTTTGTTTTCCTTTCATCTTTCTACTTTTCCTGCAATGAAAAAGAAAAATAAGGAAAAAAGTGAAATCAGTCTTAGAATAATTCTAGTAATAACAATAAAATAAGAAAAGTATGTTGTAAGTAATTTAGAAATCCAAACTAAAAACAGTTACCCCTTACAGACAGTATAGAGCCTACTGTATATGTACGATCGCTGGGAACCCCCTGGATCCTAAGAGTGGGGGGCCCAAAGTTTCATGTGAAAAGGGGGAGTGGTACACATGCTCAAACGCCCCTCCATTCACTTCTGTAAACACTGTCAGGATGACTGTCTGCAGCAACATAAAAGTTAAAGGGCTGCCAGTCGAGCATGCGTACCACCACTCATTCCTATAGAAGCTAATGGATGAGCATGCGAACCGCCATTCCTTTCACTCAGACTTCCACTATCCTCACCCCACACTGTCTCCATATACCCATTCCCCCCTCACCCCACACTGTCTCCATATACCCATTCCCCCCTCACCCCACACTGTCTCCATATACCCATTCCCCCCCTCACCCCACACTGTCTCCATATACCCATTCCCCCCTCACCCCACACTGTCTCCATATACCCATTCCCCCCTCACCCCACACTGTCTCCATATACCCATTCCCCCCTCACCCCACACTGTCTCCATATACCCATTCCCCCCTCACCCCACACTGTCTCCATATACCCATTCCCCCCTCACCCCACACTGTCTCCATATACCCATTCCCCCCTCACCCCACACTGTCTCCATATACCCATTCCCCCCTCACCCCACACTGTCTCCATATACCCATTCCCCCCCCTCACCCCACACTGTCTCCATATACCCATTCCCCCCCTCACCCCACACTGTCTCCATATACCCATTCCCCCCCTCACCCCACACTGTCTCCATATACCCATTCCCCCCCTCACCCCACACTGTCTCCATATACCCATTCCCCCCCTCACCCCACACTGTCTCCATATACCCATTCCCCCCTCACCCCACACTGTCTCCATATACCCATTCCCCCCCTCACCCCACACTGTCTCCATATACCCATTCCCCCCTCACCCCACACTGTCTCCATATACCCATTCCCCCCCTCACCCCACACTGTCTCCATATACCCATTCCCCCCCTCACCCCACACTGTCTCCATATACCCATTCCCCCCCCTCACCCCACACTGTCTCCATATACCCATTCCCCCCTCACCCCACAGTCTCCATATACCCATTCCCCCCCTCACCCCACACTGTCTCCATATACCCATTCCCCCCTCACCCCACACTGTCTCCATATACCCATTCCCCCCTCACTGTCTCCATATACCCATTCCCCCCTCACCCCACACTGTCTCCATATACCCATTCCCCCCTCACTCCACACTGTCTCCATATACCCATTCCCCCCCTCACCCCACACTGTCTCCATATACCCATTCCCCCCCTCACCCCACACTGTCTCCATATACCCATTCCCCCCTCACTCCACACTGTCTCCATATACCCATTCCCCCCCTCACCCCACACTGTCTCCATATACCCATTCCCCCCCTCACCCCACACTGTCTCCATATACCCATTCCCCCCCTCACCCCACACTGTCTCCATATACCCATTCCCCCCTCACTCCACACTGTCTCCATATACCTATTCCCCCTCACACCATCTCTATATACCCATTCCCCCCTCACCCCACACTGTCTCCATATACCCATTCCCCCCTCACCCCACACTGTCTCCATATACCCATTCCCCCCTCACCCCACACTGTCTCCATATACCCATTCCCCCCTCACCCCACACTGTCTCCATATACCCATTCCCCCCCTCACCCCACACTGTCTCCATATACCCATTCCCCCCTCACCCCACACTGTCTCCATATACCCATTCCCCCCCTCACCCCACACTGTCTCCATATACCCATTCCCCCCCTCACCCCACACTGTCTCCATATACCCATTCCCCCCCCTCACCCCACACTGTCTCCATATACCCATTCCCCCCTCACCCCACAGTCTCCATATACCCATTCCCCCCCTCACCCCACACTGTCTCCATATACCCATTCCCCCCTCACCCCACACTGTCTCCATATACCCATTCCCCCCTCACTGTCTCCATATACCCATTCCCCCCTCACCCCACACTGTCTCCATATACCCATTCCCCCCTCACTCCACACTGTCTCCATATACCCATTCCCCCCCTCACCCCACACTGTCTCCATATACCCATTCCCCCCCTCACCCCACACTGTCTCCATATACCCATTCCCCCCTCACTCCACACTGTCTCCATATACCTATTCCCCCTCACACCATCTCTATATACCCATTCCCCCCTCACCCCACACTGTCTCCATATACCCATTCCCCCCCTCACCCCACACTGTCTCCATATACCCATTCCCCCCCTCACCCCACACTGTCTCCATATACCCATTCCCCCCTCACCCCACACTGTCTCCATATACCCATTCCCCCCCTCACCCCACACTGTCTCCATATCCCCATTCCCCCCCTCACCCCACACTGTCTCCATATACCTATTCCCCCTCACACCATCTCTATATACCCATTCCCCCCTCACCCCACACTGTCTCCATATACCCATTCCCCCCTCACCCCACACTGTCTCCATATACCCATTCCCCCCTCACCCCACACTGTCTCCATATACCCATTCCCCCCTCACCCCACACTGTCTCCATATACCCATTCCCCCCTCACCCCACACTGTCTCCATATACCCATTCCCCCCTCACCCCACACTGTCTCCATATACCTATTCCCCCTCACACCATCTCTATATACACATTCCCGCCCTCACCCGCTGTTGTTACTCTTGTCTTCTTCCGTCACCACCACAGCTATTTGCCGCCTTTGCGGTGCCGGGAAGTGACGTCACCGATGTGATCAGCTGACCTGTTCACGTTGGTGACGTCGCCCTGACCCGGAAGTGCTGCCGTCAGCGTTCTGCTGTGTTCCAGCGCAGGGAGGCGGCGCTCTGGTTCCTGTTGCCGGAGTCGGAGAATATGCGGCTCACACTGCGGGGGCGGGAATACGCCGCCGCCGGGAAGACTACGAGCAGCTGTACAGGTGTGCCGGCTGTTCCCGGGGCTCGTCCCTCCGCCCCCGATACACAGTCATAAATGGACGCGCAATGTCCTGTGTAGATTAAGGCCAGAGCCCAGAATGTTATCACCTGCGGGAACCAGGAAAACACTGATTATTGGGTGACACTGGGTCCTGCTCTCACACCACACACAGCACACTGCCTCTGCACACAGCACGGCCCCTGCACCCTACCGCTGCTCACACACAGCACTGCCGCTACACACAGCACGGCCCCTGCACCCTACCGCTGCTCACACACAGCACTGCCGCTACACACAGCACGGCCCCTGCACCCTACCGCTGCTCACACACAGCACTGCCCCTGCACACAGCACGGCCCCTGCACCCTACCGCTGCTCACACACAGCACTGCCTCTGCACACAGCACTGCCTCTGCACACAGCTCTGCCCCTGCACCCTACCGCTGCTCACAGCACTGCCCCTGCACACAGCACTGCCTCTGCACACAGCTCTGCCCCTGCACCCTACCGCTGCTCACACACAGCGCTGCCCCTGCACACAGCACTGCCCCCCACACTGCCGCTACACACAGCACTGCTGCTACACACAACACTGGCCCCGCACACTGCCGCTACACACAGCACTGCCCCTGCACACTGCACTGCCACTACACACAGCACTGCTGCTACACACAACACTGGCCCCGCACACTGCCGCTACACACAGGACTGCCCCTGCACCCTACCGCTGCTCACACACAGCACTGCCGCTGCACCCAGCACTGCCCCCACACACTGCCGCTGCACACAGCACTGCCCCCGCACACTGCCGCTACACACAGCACTGCCCCCGCACACTGCCGCTACACACAGCACTGCCCCCGCACACTGCCGCTACACACAGCACTGCTTCCGCTGCACACAGCACTGGCCCCGCACGCTGCCGCTACACACAGCACTGGCCCCGCACGCTGCCGCTACACACAGCACTGGCCCCGCACGCTGCCGCTGCACACAGCACTGGCCCCGCACGCTGCCGCTGCACACAGCACTGGCCCCGCACGCTGCCGCTGCACACAGCACTGGCCCCGCACGCTGCCGCTGCACACAGCACTGGCCCCGCACGCTGCCGCTGCACACAGCACTGGCCCCGCACGCTGCCGCTGCACACAGCACTGGCCCCGCACGCTGCCGCTGCACACAGCACTGGCCCCGCACGCTGCCGCTGCACACAGCACTGGCCCCGCACGCTGCCGCTGCACACAGCACTGGCCCCGCACGCTGCCGCTGCACACAGCACTGGCCCCGCACACTGCCGCTGCACACAGCCTCCTCCATCCCTTCTGCTCCCCACTGTGTGATGTCATGGCTTCATAGTCCAAATTTATTATAAAATGTGACGTCAGAGACAATAATGAGGAATTTTTAGAATTACTGATAATAATAATAACCAACCAAATAATAATAGCACGGGTTCTCATGTTATATTAATTGAATTAATAACTGTACCAGCACTAATAATAATATTTATAAATTATTAGGTTTTGTTTTCAAATTATTGTTAATAATAATAATAGTATATAATTATAGAAAAAAAATGTTTAAGGTTATGTGCCCACGCTGCGGAAAATGCGCGGATTTTGCCGTGGATTTCTCGCGGAAAAGCCGCGGATTTCCCGAAAATCTGCAGCACAGGCACTTCCCAGCCATTTCTATGGCACTTTGGAAATGCTGTGCCCACGCTGCGGATTTTGGTCCGGAAAAATCTGCAACATGTCAATTATTGTTGCGGATTTTCATCCGGATTTTGGCTTTAAAATTGGGGGGAAAAAAATCCGCACCAAAATCCGCGGCAATTCCGCGGCAAATCTGCACCTTTGAAAAGGTGCGGATTTTGCGGGAAAGCTGCACATTTTGATGCAGAAAAATCCGCAGCTACATTCTCCCGTGGACACATAGCCTAAAAGAACTGAATCAATTTTTTCTATCTACTGGTTAATACAGTAGAAAGATATATTTTACCTGTATGATTATAATAGCAGCACTAATAGCAATATAATAACAGTGGTAATAACAATAGCCCCAGCCCTGATACTAATAATACTGGACTCCAATCACCCTCCAGGAATAAATGTTGCGTCTTCTTGATTCCTTCTCTCTTGATGAGGAGCGCTCCTTGCACCCATAGGACCCTGCACTTTTGCATGTTCCCCGGTGATATAACCCGATGGAGCGCTCCTTGCACCCATAGGACCCTGCACTTTTAGACGTTCCCTGGTGATATAACCCGATGGAGCGCTCCTTGCACCCATAGGACCCTGCACTTGTGGACGTTCCCCGGTGATATAACCCGATGGAGCGCTCCTTGCACCCATAGGACCCTGCACTTGTGGACGTTCCCCGGTGATATAACCCGATGGAGCGCTCCTTGCACCCATAGGACCCTGCACTTTTAGACGTTCCCTGGTGATATAACCCGATGGAGCGCTCCTTGCACCCATAGGACCCTGCACTTTTGCATGTTCCCCGGTGATATAACCCGATGGAGCGCTCCTTGCACCCATAGGACCCTGCACTTTTAGACGTTCCCTGGTGATATAACCCGATGGAGCGCTCCTTGCACCCATAGGACCCTGCACTTGTGGACGTTCCCCGGTGATATAACCCGATGGAGCGCTCCTTGCACCCATAGGACCCTGCACTTGTGGACGTTCCCCGGTGATATAACCCGATGGAGCGCTCCTTGCACCCATAGGACCCTGCACTTTTAGACGTTCCCTGGTGATATAACCCGATGGAGCGCTCCTTGCACCCATAGGACCCTGCACTTTTGGACGTTCCCCGGTGATATAACCCGATGGAGCGCTCCTTGCACCCATAGGACCCTGCACTTTTAGACGTTCCCTGGTGATATAACCCGATGGAGCGCTCCTTGCACCCATAGGACCCTGCACTTTTGGACGTTCCCCGGTGATATAACCCGATGGAGCGCTCCTTGCACCCATTGGACCCTGCACTTTTGGACGTTCCCCGGTGATATAACCTGATGGAGCGCTCCTTGCACCCATAGGACCCTGCACTTTTGGACATTCCCCGGTGATATAACCTGATGGAGCGCTCCTTGCACCCATAGGACCCTGCACTTTTGGACATTCCCCGGTGATATAACCTGATGGAGCGCTCCTTGCACCCATAGGACCCTGCACTTTTGGACGTTCCCCGGTGATATAACCCGATGGAGCGCTCCTTGCACCCATAGGACCCTGCACTTTTGGACGTTCCCCGGTGATATAACCCGATGGAGCGCTCCTTGCACCCATAGGACCCTGCACTTTTGGATGTTCCCCGGTGATATAACCCGATGGAGCGCTCCTTGCACCCATAGGACCCTGCACTTTTGGACATTCCCCGGTGATATAACCCGATGGAGCGCTCCTTGCACCCATAGGACCCTGCACTTTTGGACATTCCCCGGTGATATAACCCGATGGAGCGCTCCTTGCACCCATAGGACCCTGCACTTTTGGATGTTCCCCGGTGATATAACCCGATGGCGCGCTCTTTGCACCCATAGGACCCTGCACTTGTGGACGTTCCCCGGTGATATAACCCGATGGAGCGCTCCTTGCACCCATAGGACCCTGCACTTTTGGACGTTCCCCGGTGATATAACCCGATGGAGCGCTCCTTGCACCCATAGGATCCTGCACTTTTGGACGTTCCCCGGTGATATAACCGGATGGAGCGCTCCTTGCACCCATAGAACCCTGCACTTTTGGATGTTCCCCGGTGATATAACCCGATGGAGCGCTCCTTGCACCCATAGGACCCTGCACTTTTGGACGTTCCCCGGTGATATAACCCGATGGAGCGCTCCTTGCACCCATAGGACCCTGCACTTTTGGACGTTCCCCGGTGATATAACCCGATGGAGCGCTCCTTGCACCCATAGGACCCTGCACTCTTGGATGTTCCCCGGTGATATAACCCGACCTCCGAGCAGCTCGTGTGATCTGATCACCTCCTACCGCCGCTCCTTGGGGAGGTGGGGAGCGAACTTCAAAGTGCGCAGTAAAGCGAGGAGTGGGCGCATATGGTGGCAGTGGCTTCCTTTGAAGTTCCCGTGGTTGATCTGCATGTGAATGACTGTGAAGCAATTAATTCAGATACTGCAGACTGAGCCGGAAGGATTGGGAGACCCCCCCTCACCTGGAATCCCCCATACCGCCAGTGTTATCCAGTGTGACTGGCTGTGCAGGTCTCAGTCACCACCACGCTCTCGGAGAGCGATCCCCCCTGTACGTTCGCTCTATATTTAGTTGCCTTGGATCAGGCGGCGGTTCCCGGTGTGTAATGTTGTGCAAACAATGTGCTATTTTGCATAGTTAATAAAGCATGCTGATGTTAAGTGGGAAGAGAAGTTTTCATGGAATGCTACTCTTTTCATTACGGCATACATCTTCGATTTAATTTGGCAAGGGGAACATCAACCTTGGCTTTTGAAGACAAGGTTAGTTCCCGTGAAGCATGAAAATGAGTTCTTCCAAACACAGATCTTTTCCTTTTTTTGCTGCAGTATCAGCTCCAAAAGAAAATACAGCAAAAAAAAAATCCCGGTTATCTGTTCCCGTGCAATAATCCCCCCCACCCCAAATAATAGAGGGCTCGGTATTTTGCAGAGAGCACAGATAAGATGAGTTTTTCACCTTTCATATGTGAATAGAACAATTCTTGTCTTTTTTTTTTTTTTGGACCGAATTAAACGCTTCCCTAATTAGCGATGATTACTGTGTTGTGACTGCAGCACAAATCTGCTCCTCTGATTGGCTGAACGGCACAATTGGCAGCTCCATGTATCCAAATCCTCCACAATGTATCCTTTATGGCGGCTATAAATAGAGGGGATATTTCATTCAATGTGGCTGCAAATGGGGGGGGGGGGACGTGAAAGTCTCTGACGGAGGCAGACATGGAGGAGAACGGGAGGGGAAGAAGCGAATCACTGCCAGGAGTTTGTGCAAAGCAATAAGGGGCTGTAATATCAGAAATGATTAATGTAACATTTGGACATAACAGGCGGCAGTTTTTTTTGCTTTGTGCGTTTTATACAATCAGAAACTTTTTACGTTTCTTATCGCCTAACCCTGCATAGCCATTCAAATAGCGCCACCTATGCAGAGCAGTACGGCTTCCTACGTTTCCACCTCCAGGTTCACATGTCAAGCTTCTCCTTGATGATGTAGGGAGACACTAATGCCTTTTTTAGTCCTTCCAGCCCGTCAAAGACCTCTCACCCAGCCAACTAGTGTCACAGGTGACAAACAGTCCTGTGGTGTCCGGCTATAGAAGGTCACAGCGTTTGGCTGCGCAAAATGCTCCCTGACATTCTATTGTTCCCTCTGTCAATATTCAGTGTACTAGGTAGCTCTTCTGCTGGGTTTTCCTCCCTTTCGCTTTAGGATCCTGCAGAGCTCCTCTTCCCTTCAGCTGCTAATCATCTGTATTTCCCCTTGAGTTTAAATACTCTCATTTTCCCTGGACTGGTGCTGGTGATATTCAGCTCCTTCATGAGCTCTGGATGCAAGCAGGTGGCTTGCACTCATCTGTAGCAACGTTGCTTTCTCTGCTGAAATTCTTCCTGAGGCGTCTGGAGATAAATTGTTTATGCTTTTCCCCCTGTGTGTGCTACTTGTGTCTTCTTTAGGTTTAGTGGGGTTGACGAAGCGCTCATCCCACCCGTTCCCTATCTGTATGGGGGTTTCCAGGTGAGGGGGGGGGGGTCTCCTAATCCTTCTGGCTCAGTCTGCAGTATCTGAATTAATTGCTTCAAAGGAAGCCACTGCCACCAGCTCTAGGGTCATCCTAGGGTCAGGTATCCCTGTGTGAGCTCCCTGTGTCTTTAGGTTTAGTGGGGTTGACGAAGAGCTCATCCCACCCATTCCCTATCTAGGGCCCAGTTCTAGGGTCAGGTATCTGGCTCGGCGCATAGGTATGAAACCTATCTAGGGTGGTGAGGGACCCCAAGGGCAGCAGTAGGCTTGGTCAGGGGTCACCATCTCCCCCTTCCCTAGACACAGGGTTTCCTTTCCTTTTCGGTACTCCCCCATACCTAACATGATAACTAGACGACCTGCTTTGCACTGATGAGCGGCAAAGATCTCGAATCACATGTCTGCAGATGGAGGTTCTGATCTTTCTATGTATCCTCAGTCCTGTGGCAATGTTCTTGTGAGGTTTGTTACATCCAAAAAGTGGCACTTAAGTCCCCGCTATGGAACTGATATTTATAGAGAGAAGGGTACCAGTCAAAGACTCTATTGCACGTTTTTTCAGACTATAAATCAGATTGATAGTCTCTTCCAAACAATTTTATGGACAGTAGGAGGCACTAGTGTTTTTCTTTTAAAATCTCAATGGTCATTGAAACAAATGGTATATGGGTCCCTAATCCTTTTGCCCTTTTGGCCTGTGAATGGACCATGATATACGGACAGGCCCAAACTCCACAGCCTCATATATGCCCATGAGGCCACCATGTCTGTGCCATCCGGGGCATCTGGACCACGTATTACCAGTGTTTGAATGAGGCTTTATATGCAAAATCACTGTGACAGCCATGAGGAAATGGATTTTAGGCTTCCAAGAACCGTCACGGCTCAACGGGGATTACTGACCAGAACTGTGACCTAATAGAGCAGAGCTGCAGTGAAAAGCAATCCCGAGAGACATCTACAGCCTGCAGATCTGAAAAGTAAAAAATCTGACCACAGAGAAAATAAAAAAATCTGACCACAGAGAAAATAAAAAAAAATCTGACCACAAAGAACAAAAAAAAATCTGACCACTGAGAACAAAAAAAAATCTGACCACAGAGAACAAAAATATTTAGGCTCTATAGATAAAAAAAAAAGGAGAAAATGAGAATCTGTGTGTTGAATGCAAAATCACAGTTTTTGGCCAAAGGATCTAAAGAATTAAAGCCACAGTGCCCAAAGAGTCGCTCTTAAAGGGTCAGCAACCGTATAGTCGCTAAAATGGGTTACCTGATAACTAGCTCTAAAGTCTGTAACTATAGCAACAGCTGTCAACAATCAGTGCAGAAGTAACCGGGGCCTCATTTATGAAGGTTGCCTCACAGTCAGATCGTCGTGATTGCCTATAGCTACAAGAGTGCAGCTTTCAGCATTGAAGCTGCTGACATAGTTTTTGACCAAAGTGTCTGTTACGAATCGGCACCGCCATAGCCGCAAGCAGCCTGCTGCAGTTCCAGTTGCGTCCAGGCGCCGGCTGCCATTTTTGGCCGTGCCTCGGGTCGTCCAGCTGGCTGCTTCCTCCTCCACGTCTGAGTGTGGAGATGTGGCTAGTGCGCATGCGCGTGCTGATTTACCGCAGCCACAGCCTAAGTCCAGTGTTTCGCCTAGTGAGCATGCTCAGCCTGACTGTGCCATTCCTGAGGCTGTCTTCAGTTCAGGCTACTGAGCATGCTCCTACATTTAGTGCGAAAAGCCTCTTTGCTCGGGTACTTGGACATCGTGCCGTGTCTAAGTCCTGTGTTGTGCCTACTGAGCATGCTCAGGCAGATAGTCTGATTTCTGAGACTTTTGTTCAGGCTACTGAGCATGCTCAGGCACTTAGTGCATCAGAGGCTAGGTCCAGTAAGGACCTCACTGGGCATATCCGTGAGGTGGCAGGCCCTGATAGGCTGAAATACATCAGGTGTCCTGATGATGTGGCCACTCCAGAGGCCCGCCCCTATGACATGGCACCTCACCATTGGTCGTCAGACGATGACTGGTGAGGTGTTTGGGGCGTGGCAGCCATGAGGTCATCAGTGACGTGGCGGTTCCGGATAGGCCACTGGTGATGTCGCTGATGACATGGCACTCTGGTATTGGACCCGGGAGGTGCCATTGTGGTCCACCCTGGGGTTGGGGCAGACCCAGGTTATAAAAGGGGCTGGAGACAACATGAAGGAGCACAGTCTTCTCGTATGCTCAGACAGAGCACACCTCCATGTTTAGAGCCTTATTTCGGCATAAGCCTTTGGATTGGAAGCAGTAGGTAGGGATAGGCGTCCGGTTCCAGCCACGTCAAGACACCCATGGCTGGGCACAATAGCGTCAGGCGCCGTGCTTCTATCCTACTGTCCAGTTCTGCTAGTGACGCCCAGTGGAGTTAACTGGGCTGCGGCTGCTGCGCCACCTGTCCGGTTGTGCCCCCTACGCGCACGGACAGCGTACAACAGGACCTCTGTGGCGTTAACAGGGGGTTCCTGGGATGGATGTGTGGAACCTATTATCCTCTTTGGCTTCCCAGTCAACGCTACCGGTGTGACCACCTGGCCTGATGTGTCCATCACACACACGTGGCCAGTCAAGAGGTGACCAGAAACGCTAATCGGGGGACCGCTCGGTCTGACGTGTCCTACACACGTGGCCGACAGGGTGCTTTCGCAACGGTCTTCCGGTCAACGCTAACTGGTCACCACCCGGCCTGACGTGTTCCCCGCACACGTGGTCGGTGTAGCGCCAGGTACACCAAAATGCTAACTGGGTTGTCGTCCGGTCTGACGTGTCCCTACACACGTGACCGGTTCCCAGGTCTCCTGGGTTATCTTAGAGCTACCCAGCTCTGTATTCTCTGCCTAACCTTTGGGTTGCCAGCAGCTCCTTTGTCATCTGGAGCACGGTGGGCCCCGACTGGCGATAGGGATATTTACCACTTTATCCTGATCTGCCAGTCCCCCCGTAACAGTGTCTTAATTAAAGCCACGGCGCCCAAAGAGTTACTCTTCAAGGGGCAGCAACCATATAGTCTCTAAAGTAGAGCAACCTGTTAAAGTCAGTCTAAAGTCTGTAATTATTGCAACAGTTGTCAACAAGTCCACAAATAACTGGGGCCTCATTTATGAGATTTACCTCACAGTAAGATCATTCTCGTTGCCTATAGTCACTACAGAAGTAAATGGGGCCTCATTTATGAGAATTACCTCACAGTAAGATCATTCTGGTTGCCTATAGTCACTACAGAAGTAAATGGGGCCTCAGTTATGAGAATTGCCTCACAATAAGATCATTTTGGTTGCCTATAGTCACTACAGAAGTAAATGGGGCCTCATTTATGAGAATTGCCTCACAGTAAAATCATTTTGGTTGCCTATAGTCACTACAGAAGTAAATGGGGCCTCATTTATGAGAATTGCCTCACAGTAAGATCATTTTGGTTGCCTATAGTCACTACAGAAGTAAATGGGGCCTCATTTATGAGAATTGCCTCACAGTAAAATCATTCTGGTTGCCTATAGTCACTGCAGAAGTAACTGGGGCATTATTGATGAGATTTACCTCACAGAAAGATCCTTCTGGTTGCCTGTAGCAACCAGAGTGCAGCTTTCATCATTGAAGCTGCTGAGATTACGTGAAAGCTGAGCTGTGATTGGTTGCTATTGGCAACTAGAACAGTCTGACTGTGAGGTGGTTTTCGTGACTGAGATGTGAGATCCTTCGGGGCATTTTCTGCGTTACCTATATATTCACCTGTTAGATCTCTGATCAGTGTCGGGTCATTACCAGGGGCCATTGCGCTCAGGATTGTTTTTTGTTGGCCTCCGTTTTACGACAAATTTGTAAAAATAAACAACTGTTAACGGCAAAGTAACAAAAAAGAAGATTTTTTTTAAAAAAAAACAAATTTTAATGCTGATGATGTCAACTTCAGGGTGACAGTGAGTATGTGACCTCCGCGAGCGCAGCCAACAAGTTAACGTTTGATTTTGGGTGAGCGGAGCCGCGGGTAATTTGCCGGAGTGTAATGTAATGTAATATGGGAATGTTTGCTTTTTTTTTCTGAATATAAGTAGAACCAAAGCCCTTTCCATCAATCGTATTGACTTTTGTACCATCCTATGAATACTGTGCATGGCGCAGAGAAGAAAAGATTCAATATCACACAACAATGAATTTATATTTTTACGTTAGTGCAACTAAAAGCCAATCCAATATCACAAACATCTCGAGACGCGGCATCTCTTTGTGTTTCTCCTCTATGTGGGCAGATAATACGATTCCTAAGATGACATTTCCCTAAGAATATTCTCTTCTTTTATGTCTGTTCACACTTTAATTGGCTCTATCACCAGTATCTATGTGAAAATAATTGTGCATCCGGCATGGAACCAGTATGAACAAAGCCTTAGGGAATGTATCAGTCATAGGAATGTTTCCATTTAGAAGAAAAATGCTACAATGTAAAAATATCAGATCTGAGGTTCTTGGTAATTGACTCGTAAACCTCCGGCTATTTGGATATTCGTCCTGACTTTATTAGGGAATAATTGGTTAATGTACCTATTTGTTTTGTGTGTACGGATCTATCCGGAATAAGAGATTCTCCGAGTGACTACGAGATCGTGGAATCGGCCAATGTAAGTCATAGGGGGGAAATTAGAGAATCACATTGAGGAATTTGTAAACCGGACATGCAAATAGGCCAGTAACATTTACAGTAACTCAAACACTATCTGCAGTGAAGAGACAAGAAAATGTAAACTTCCCCATGTTCAATCAACATCCATAAGCAGGAGCAAGGAAAGGGGGAGGGAAGAAGGAGACAAGAAAGGGAAGAGAGAAGGAGGAAAGCATGAAGAAATGAAGACAATACTAAGGACCAGAGGGCACTCACTGCAAGTGGAAGAAAAGCGATTCCGGCAGCTAAATAGGAAAGGGTTCTTTACAGTTAGAGCAGTCAGACTGTGGAATGCGACCACAAGAGGTAGTAATGGCTGATACTATAACAGCTTTTATATCAGGGCGGGATGATTTCCTCAGTGCATACAACATTGTTGGTTATAAGTGACGTAGTGACAAAATGTATAATTGGTGGAAGAAGGGGAACTAGATGGACCTGGGGCTTTTTTTTTTAAACCTATGTAACTATGTAACTAAGGACAAAAGAAAGAAAGTAAGGGAAGAAAGAATAGAGGAAGGAAAGCAGGAAAAAAGGAAAGAAAGAATGAAAGATGAAAGAAAGTGAGGGAGGAAGGAAAGGAAGAGAGGGAGGAAAGAAGAGAGCAACGACAGCAGGAATTAAGGAAGTAATAAAAAAGAAAGGAAAATTGGAAGAAAAGGGAGGAAAGAAGGGAGAGAGGGAGGAAATAAAGAAGGTATGAAGGAAAAAAGGATTGACGCAAAGAAAGGAGGAAAGATGGAAGAAAGGGAGGGAGGAAAAATGAAAAAAACAATGTAAGGAAAAATTAAAGAAAGGAAGGAAAGAAAGAAGCAAAAATTGAAGGAAGTGAGGGGGAAAGAATGAAAAAAATAAGAAGGAAAGAAAGAGCAGGAGGAAGGAAGGCTGAAAAAAAGAAGTTGGGTTGGGAAGAAAGAACTAAGGAAGAAGGATGTAAGGAAGGGAAGAAAGAAGAAAGGAAAGAGGGAAGGAAGGGGGAAGAGAAGGAAGAAATTAAGCAAGGTAGTAAAGGAGAAGAAAAGGAAGGAGTGAAGAAAACAAGGGCGAAAGGGAGGAAAGCAAGAGAAGAGAAGGAAAGGAGGAGAGAAGGAGGGATAGGAAAGATGGAAGGAATAAAGGAAAGGAGGAAGGAAAGAAGGAAGAAAGGAGAGAAGGAAAGAAGGAGAAAAAAAAGTGATCATGGAGAACTGAAGGAATGAGATAGGTGGGATCAGAGGGAAGAAATGAAGGAAGGAAAATAAGAGAAAAACTAAGAAAAAAAGAAGGGAAGGAAGAAGAGAAGGTATCATATCAGTGGGAATAATAGTAAAGGTAGGATGGAAGGAGGTGAGAATGGTAAATGCGGGTGCATAGAAAATAATCATTTAGTACGTAAGGAAGGAAAAGAATGCAGGCAATAGTTACTAGCAAAGGGAGAAATATACAATGGGAGAAAAGGAATATAGAAAAGAGGAAAGGAAGAAGATAAGGACTGATAGGCTTGTAAAGCAGTCATCAAGTCAGTAATGAAAAAGATAGGATGAGGTTAGAGAAAAGGAAGAAAGGTGTGATATTCCGCGGCAGGTACGTGCAGGTCTCAGTGCACAGTGTAAGAATACACTTCTGTCAGGATTAATCCTTTATTTTTCTACGGATGAAGGAAGAACTCACAAACAATTTTTTTGCTGAAAGGTCAACCCCAAAACTAATCAGTTTGTGTGCATTACCCTCCTTTAGTTTAATTTTCCTTCACTCCTAGGTAAAACTGAATCGCAGATGTTTAGAAAATAATGATGTAATCCCCGGGAAATTGCTGTCACACACCTGGATTCCAAATGCAAATAATAATGGAGGATGAGATTGTCACATTTCATTTATCAGGACGTGTGAAATAGCCGAGAATTCATTGTTCTGCTCGGATCATTGACACCATCACTTCTATTATCATAAGTCGTTTCTAAATATTATGTGTTCTGCTGTTTCTGAACAATGATATTTCAGGCTTATTGTGCACATTTTACATTGTTGTAAGTGTCCAGACAATACATGTAGCAATTATCTCATAATCTCATTCTCCTCACTGGTGGGGAAATTTTAGTTCTATTCTTCATACACTGATTTCTATTGAGCATGTTCCAATAAACATAAGCTTATGTGAATAAGCAGAACTGCAGTGTAAAGCATGGGAAGTAGAAAAATAACACCCTTAGTCTTTGATGAAAAATTCCAGATATATTAAAACGCGTATTAGTCAATTCTGAATGTAAATTCACTTTTCTGAATTATAGAATGATCAATAAACAGAATTTTGTCTATATACAACTGGAAAATATGGAGGTCACAAAAAAGACACAAATATTATAAAAGTATATTTTATTTGGATTCAAAATTTAGTACAGCCTAACCTTTCCTTAGTTTTTATCATGATATTTATGGGATAACGGGGAACCGGTGCTCCTAAGATGTGCCTCAGGCAAGGGGACTCTCTGCTATCCCTCATCTCAGGGATACTCCTGATGGTGGAGAGGCCTGAGTCTCCTTCCTGACCCTGCTTTTGACCAGTCGTGATCTGATTCCACCTTCCCCCAGGGAGGGATGGGACAGGAGTGACATGAAACCCACAGATAAAGACAGAAAATGGGAAACAAAAACTCTGTCACACAGCACGCGCACACAAAGGGAAAGACAAATAGAGATTCACAAGGAAAAACAAGAGCAGGAAGGAAGCTACAAAACAACAGAAGTAAACTCCAAAACCGCACCAAGCAATGAGCACAACTTTCACCATTAAGTCTGGCACACCACACCCCACAGACCAACATAGACAAACTATAGCTGGCATGAGTGGAAGGTTTCAACCAGCATAAATAGGAGGGGAGCAGATGTGATAGGCCTCCCCATAACATGTGATCAAAGGAGATAAACTCTTGCTAGCCTGGTTATGAATTAGTACACAGCAGAAAAAGACAGACAAGGGAAAACCAAAACTCTGTCATACAGCTTACACACACAAAGGTAAAGACAATAAGAGATTCAAGAGGAAAACAAGAACAGGAATGAAGTGCAAAACTACTGGGATAAACTCCACCACCGCACCAATTAATGAGCACAACTTTCACCATTAAGTCTGGGACACCACAGCACACAGACCAGCACAGAATAAACTATGGCTGGCATGGGTGGAAGGATTCAACCAGTATAAATAGGAGGGAAGAAGATGTGATAGGCCTCCCCACAACATGTGACCAAAGGAGCAAGCAGATCAGCATAGATTAACTCTTGCTAGCCTGACTATGAATCAGCACACAGCAGGTCAACACCCGAGTCTGCCTGTGTTGATCCCATACACCAGAGAAACCATTGGGCAGAGTGTCAGAATCTGCAATCTGATAAGCGCCCAACACCGCCATGACTGTCGATGAAGTTTATGCAAAACTCCGTTTGACAGTTTTATAACATCCATGGATCCTCAGGGGAGTGTCTTATAAAGTGAGTATCCATAATAAACTGTAAAGGCGACCCAGAAGTAAGCCTATATGTTTTCTATCATAAATCTCACCTATGGGGACTGGAATATATTAACTTTCCAGCATGAGGTGTTCCCTTCATTGTAGTTAAGCACCATCACACTCCTCCTGGTATAAGTAGCACTTTGTGGGCAGTGTCTTAACCCCTTAACGACCTTTGACGGATCTTTCCGTCATGGAGCGTGTGCCATTAAGCCCCGCCCCCTGCCGCAGGCAGGATGCACCGAGCGGTGCACATATCAGCTGTTTTAAACAGCTGACATGTGCCTGCATGTTACGAGTGGAATCGCATTCCCCCCGTAACATTAACCCCTTACATCTTGCTGCCAAAGTCTGGCAGCGAGATGTATATACGCGCGGTCACGATTTTTACTTACCGCCGCCCCCACCGGAAGTCACGTGAGTGATCACGTGACTTTTGGTGGTTGCCATGGTAGAACAGGGTCATGTGATGACGCCTGTAGCTAACATGAGTCACTTCCTCTCAATGCCGGAATACAGCCGGCATTGAAAGTAAAGCACCTAATCTGCAGTTCTGAGCTCTGTAGCTGTGATCTGCAGATAGGGCAGAGCGATCGGATTGCTGATCGCTATAGCCCCCTAGGGGGACTAGTAAAATAAAAAAAAAAGTAAAAAAACCCCTAAAAGTTCAAATCACCCCCCCTTTCGCCCCATTGAAAATTAAAGGGTTAAAAAAATAAAAATTATACACATATTTGGTTTTGCCGCGTTCAGAAATGCCTGATCTATCAAAATATAAAATCAATTAATCTGATCAGTAAACGGCGTAGTGGCAAAAAAATTCCAAACACCAAAATTAAGTTTTTTGGTCGCCTCAAATTTTGCGCAAAATGCAATAACAGGAGATCAAATCTGCGCAAATATGGACCCGTGACAAACGTCAGGTCGAGACGCAAAAAATAAGCCGTCACTGAGCCATAGATCCCGAAAAATGAGAACGCTACGGGTTTTGGAAACTGGCGCAAAACGTGCGCCACTTTTTTTGGACAAGCTTGTGAATTTTTTTTAACCCCTTAAATACAAGTAAACCTATTCATGTTTGGTGTCTACAAACTCGCACTGACCTGAGGCATCACATAGATGTATCAGTTTTACCATATAGTGAACACAGTGAATAAAATATCCCAAAAACTATTGTACGATCACACTTTTTATGCAATTTTTCCGCACTTGGAATTTTTTTGCCGTTTTCCAGTACACTATATGGTAAAACGTATGGTTTCCATTTAAAAGTACAACCCGTCCCGCAAAAAACAAGCCCTCATATGGCAAGATTGATAGAAAAATAAAAAAGTTACGGCTCTTGGAAGAAGGGGAGCAAAAATCAAAAACGGAAAGTGCCCAGGGGCTGAAGGGGTTAAAGTTCAAGTCCTGCTGTGTATTCTTTATTTAACACCTTTATTATAGACACATACAGAATACCAGAACACTTCAGAACTTGGTGTCATGGCTTATACTTGATTCTTAGGTGGAAAGTCCAATAAAATGGCAGGGGTTGTAATAGTGCAGTCAGTATAGAGAGTATAGGGAGAATCGGATTCTAGTCGTGTCTAGCAGCCACTTCATGTTAGAGGTCGTTCCTTGCTAAAGTTGACAGAGCAATGCACGGGGCGCGTCTTCTGAGCAATACCAGGTACAGGAGTGTGCAATCAATTGCTGATATGATTCCTGGTGTTGTCCATTATACCTGCGGAATAATAGCCCAAGAGAAGTGTCCATTCTGTACAGTATGTATTCTATTCACCAAGTTGCTCAATGTTCTTCCAAATATAAAGTCAAGATATGACGAGCCGTCTCCTTCCTTTTAGTAGCCAGCCTTTTAATTGACTGCTCAGACAGTATCACAAAAAACAAAAATCTTCCTGAAAGACCAGAGGAATTCTTTCCTTTCTCAGCTGGTGGCAGAATGCGGATCTCTTCATAGATTTAAATATAAATAGATACAATATTTCCAATTTTTCATTTAACAACTTCTGGCCTTTGTGTTTGCTGATCGGTATCTCGCTGATTTTTGAGCATAGGTTCTTCAATGACATTTATTCATTGCCATAGGAACCGTACGAGCGGCGTTCTATTACTCTGCCACCTTCGTATTCTTCAATACTTGACATAAAACGTCAACTACCCACCATAGCCAGATGAGTACAATAAAGGAATTTATATAGTAACAAGACTTCATACCATGTAATTTGTTAGGATTGGTGTGATCATCAGTATTAAAACAAATCTACAATAAAAGAAACATAAAAGAGGATATGTGAATGCATTGCACTGAAAAGGATCTGGAAGATCTATCAGCTCTGTTATGTTTTTATGTGGTGTAGTATATAGAGGATGTGCCCTGTGTGGTGTAGTATATAGAGGAGGTGTCCTGTGTGGTGTAGTATATAGAGGATGTGTCCTGTGTGGTGTAGTATATAGAGGATGTATCCTGTGTGGTGTAGTATATAGAGGATGTATCCTGTGTGGTGTAGTATATAGAGGATGTGTCCCGTGTGGTGTAGTATATAGAGGATGTGTCCTGTGCGGTGTAGTATATAGAGGGTGTGTCCTGTGTGGTGTAGTATATAGAGGAGGTGTCCTGTGTGGTGTAGTATATAGAGGATGTGTCCTGTGTGGTGTAGTATATAGAGGATGTGCCCTGTGTGGTGTAGTATATAGAGGAGGTGTCCTGTGTGGTGTAGTATATAGAGGATGTATCCTGTGTGGTGTAGTATATAGAGGATGTATCCTGTGTGGTGTAGTATATAGAGGATGTGTCCCGTGTGGTGTAGTATATAGAGGATGTGTCCTGTGCGGTGTAGTATATAGAGGGTGTGTCCTGTGTGGTGTAGTATATAGAGGAGGTGTCCTGTGTGGTGTAGTATATAGAGGATGTGTCCTGTGTGGTGTAGTATATAGAGGATGTGCCCTGTGTGGTGTAGTATATAGAGGAGGTGTCCTGTGTGGTGTAGTATATAGAGGAGGTGTCCTGTGTGGTGTAGTATATAGAGGATGTGTCCTGTGTGGTGTAGTATATAGAAGATTTGTCCTCTGTGGTGTAGTATATAGAGGGTGTGTCCTGTGTGGTGTAGTATTTAGAGGGTGTGTCCTGTGTGGTGTAGTGTATATAGAGGATGTGTCCTGTGTGGTGTAGTGTATATAGAGGATGTGTCCTGTGTGGTGTAGTATATAGAGGAGGTGTCTTGTGTGGTGTAGTATATAGAGGATCTGTCTTGTATGGTGTAGTATATAGAGGATCTGTCTTGTATGGTGTAGTATATAGAGGGTGTGTCTCGGGTGGTATAGTATATAGAGGGTGTGTCCTGTGTGGTGCAGTATATAGAGGATGTGTCCTGTGTGGTGCAAAATATAGAGGATCTGTAGTGTGACCCTCACCTTATGTCAGCTTATACATTTTATCCTAGCACATTAAACAGTATTTTCTTAACATGGGATTTCTTTTTTTTGTCTAAAGATAATTATCTCTGTGTCACGCAGTGACTACCGGAGTTCCACCAGGTACACGGGAATCTCCAGTGAGCGCTGCAGCACACAGAGTACACCGGGACAATAGTTGACCCTGGCGCTAGAGAAAGGGGAGCAGGGTCACCTAGTGAACTCACCTGAGGCTGATGCCTGCACTCCCTAACTTCCCTATACGGGTTCTTTCACTCCGTCGCCGATCACATGCCTATCCCTGTCTTTCCCTGGACTCAGCCCTGTGTAATGTGCAGGGCAGCAGGAACGCTAGTCTCGCTCTATGTGAAAGACACAGAGGGGATTAGACAAACAGGGGTAAAAAAAACCCAGCAATCATACACAGCACTGCAAACAACAGGAGGAACTAATGAGGAACGGACCAAAGGGGCAAAACCAAAAAGGAACAGGGAATGGAAAAACACAACAAGTTTTCAACAGCAGACTCCAGCAACAGATCTCTGAATTAGTTTCTGATCCACAGTTTGCAGGTTTTTTCCAGAAGCAAGTTAATCAGAAGCTATCACCAGCAATTACCTGGGCTGGGAGAGGCGTGTTTATAGCAGAGGTCATTAGAAACACAGAACAGCTGGCTATAGCTTTCATCCAGCGTTAAGGAGACCAAAGAAACAACTTAACCCTAGCAGCGCCAGATAAAGGAGAATCTGCACAGCCAGGAGTATTAACCTGAGCAAGTGTGTATGAAGCCCTGCAATGCGATCTTCTGACACCAGAAATAGGAGGGGCCACTCTCCGTCGTGGTACCCTCGTGACACCTTGTGGTAGTTTAATATTTTGTGACAGGAATTTCACAAATTTTTACGTAGTTTTAAGTTTTGCACCATCACTGGTAATTTTTGACCCGAAATATTGGATTTGAATGTTTACGTATTGAAAGGAGTTTTTAATTCTTTACTAGCTGTTAGTTATCTTTTTTTTTGTGTTTTTATTCTTTTGTTTTTAGTTTTGAATTTTTATCTGGCATTCTTACCTTGTGACCAAAATGTTTCATTTTAGAGTTTGGACTTTTATGACATTTTTTTAACATTTAATTGGAGATTTCAATTTTTACCACAGTTTTGCCTTATCCAGGTTAATGTTTTTCCACATTTGATTAAAATATTTTTTTTTTTAAGAAGGGATGAACATTTCGAATTTAGATTTATAGCAGAATTATGTTTATTTTTGTTACTTTTAATTAGATTTATAGCAGAATTCTTTTTATTTTTCTCATTTTCAATTAGATTTACAGCAGAATTATGTATATTTTTCTCATTTTTAATTAGATTTATAGCAGCATTATTTTTTATTTGTCATTTTTATTAGATCTATAGAAGAATTATTTTTATTTTTGTTATCTTTATTAGATTTATAGCTGAATTATTTTTATCTTTGTCATTATTAACTATGTATACATTTTGACTGGATTATTACATCTCCGAGTATAATGATATCCAAACATATTTAGTTTTTCTTTCATTTTTGGGTGTCATTTTCAACCAGAATTCTTGATTTTTTAAGTGAATACTCTTTGGCTAGGTTTTTTACTTTTAATACATTGGAATTTGTCATTTTTGAATTTTTGTATTTTTAGCGTAATGTTAGATTCATAGACTATTCTTTTTTGTCATTTTTAATTTACACATTTTGATTTGAAAGTTATATCTTTGACATTTGTAAATATCGACCAAAATTTTTAAGGTTTGAAATGTCAGTTTTTATTTTGTGACTGAAGTTTTCTATTGTATCCTTTGATGTATGTTTACTCTTTACGTTTATATTTTTAGTTTAATGTTAGATTTATAGATGATTTTATTTCTTTTTTGCCATTTTTAATTTACACATTTTATAGATTGGACTTAGTCATTTTTGAATGATAGGTATATTTTGTATTTTTAGTGTAATATTAGATTCATAATTGATTTTTTTTTTCTTTTTTTTGCCATTTTAAATTGACACATTTTATAGATTGGAATTAGTAATTGTTGAATGATAGTTGTATTTTGCATTTTTAGTGTAATGTTAGATTCATAGTTTATTTCGTTTTTGCCTTTTTATAACTTACACATTTCATAGATTGGAATTTATCATTTTTGAATGACCGTTTTTTTTATAGTTTTAGTGTAATGTTAGATTCATAGTTGATTTTTTTTTTCTTTTTTGCCATTTTTAAATTACACATTTTATAGATTGGAATTAGTAATTTTTAAATGATAGTTGTATTTTATATTTTTAGTGTAATGTTAGATTCATAATTGATTTTGTTTTTCTTTTTTTGCCATTTTTAATTAACACATTTTATAGATTGGAATTAATAATTTTTGAAGTGTAATGTTAAATTCATAATTGATTTTTTTTTGCCATTTTTAATTCACACATTTTATAGATTGGAATTAGTCATTTTTGAATGATAGTTGTATTTTGAATTTTTAGTGTAATGTTAGATTCATAGATGATATCGTTTTTGCCATTTTTAACTTATACATTTCATAGATTGGAATTTGTTATTTTTGAATGACAGTTTTATTTTATAGTTTTAGTGTAATGTTAGATTCATAGATGATTTCATTTTTTTGCCATTTTTAACTTACACATTTTGAGTTGAATGTTATATCGTTGTTTTTTGTAAATATTTCCCACATTTTACAAGTTTTTTATTTTTTGTCGGAAGTTTTCTATTGTATCCTGTAATGTACATTTGCATTCATTTGCTCTTTGCGTTTATTTATATATGTTTGAATCCCTCGAATTAACAACTTTTCTATAATTTGTGGCCCCTGTAAACACCTGGTTGTTCCTTGGCTATAACAGCCCTGTTAATTACATCTCCACACATTTCCAATCCATAAATCTAATTATCACGTTTCTTGTAACTGATGTTTGATGCTTGTTTTTACTTACCTAAGCTGTAAAGCGTTTTCACAAGCGATCTGAAGCAATGTATATTTTTAGATGTAGCTGCGCCCCGCAAATATAATTTCAGTATCGCCAACAGATCATTTCTATTTTATTATAACTAGGAATAAAGATGATAATTTCTCATTTCCGCTCTACAGATAATTAGTGGCAGAGACGATGTGGAATCATTAATTATAAATGATGTAATGCCAGTCTATAATGAAATATTGGCAAATGATACCATAATCCAATATCATGCGCAGATTCCAAGCCTCCCAGCTGCCAAGCTAAGTAGAGCTGCCAGATCCGTAATTAAAATGATTTAAGTGATGTATACAGAGAATATCAAGTCTTCCATCCAAGCCCAAGCCCATATGAATCGCTTCCATCCTAGGCTGATAATTAAAGGATTAATTGATCTTCTTTCTTTTGGCTTGTCGGAGATCTGCTTGGTTTTGTAGTGGGAGGAGAAAGCTCTTTTTGCAGCCAAAAAATTATGGGGAGGTCATGGCGGTAGAAGAGGAGTACTGATCCTTGTAGAAGGGAGTGACCTTCTTATTATGTTATTAAGGAGAGGGCTTCATGGGTGAAAGGTAATTTAATTATATATGGAAGGGAGTGAAAATAAAATGTAACAAGCAAATTGATGTGTAGCATTACTTTACTCTTTAGGTATCTAGTATTTACCATAGTGAAAATAAATACAGATGTGTCACATTACTGGAGCAATGCACACAAAGATGTCACATTACTGGAGCGATGCACACATAGATGTCACATTACTGGAGCGATGCACACATAGATGTCACATTACTGGAGCGATGCACACAGATGTCACATTACTGGAGCGATGCACACAGAGATGTCACATTACTGGAGCGATGCACACAGATATGTCACATTACTGGAGCGATGCACACAGAGATGTCACATTACTGGAGCAATGCACACAGAGATGTCACATTACTGGAGCGATGCACACAGAGATGTCACATTACTGGAGCGATGCACAAAAGATGTCACATTACTGGAGCAATGCACACATAGATATCACATTACTGGAGCAATGCACACAGCGATGTCACATTACTGGCACAATGCACACAGAGATGTCACATTACTGGAGCAATGCACACAGAGATGTCACATTACTGGCACAATGCACACAGAGATGTCACATTACTGGAGCAATGCACACAGCGATGTCACATTACTGGCACAATGCACACAGAGATGTCACATTACTGGCACAATGCACACAGATGTCACATTGCTGGAGCAATGCACACAGAGATGTCACATTACTGGATCAATGCACATAGGGATGTCACATTATTAGAGCAATGCACACAGAGATGTCACATTACTGGAGCAATGCACATAGGGATGTCACATTATTAGAGCAATGCACACAGAGATGTCACATTATTAGAGCAATGCACACAGTGAACTCACAGAATATAGACAATAAATAGTGATATTAAAGTATGGGAATATAGCACATAGAGGAGTCACAGAAAAGGTATAATGCACACACAGAGATGTCACATTACTGGAGCAATGCACACAGTTCTGTCACAGTATAGACACTAAATAGTGATATTAAGTATAGGGATATAGCACACAGTGATGTCCAATACAGTACAGGGGTAATACACACAGTGGTGTCACAGTACAGGGGTAATACACACAGTGATGTCACAGTACAGAGATAATACACAAAGTGATGTCACAGTACAGGGATAATACACAGTGATGTCACAGTACAGGGATAATACATACAGTGATGTCACAGTATAGAGATAATACACACTGATGTCACAGTACAGGGATAATACACACAGTGATGTCACAGTACAGGGATAATACACAGTGATGTCACAGTACAGGGATAATACACACAGTGATGTCACAGTACAGGGATAATACACACAGTGATGTCACAGTACAGGGGTAATACACATAGTGATGCACAGTACAGGGGTAATACACACAGTGATGTAACAGTACAGGGGTAATACACACAGTGAAGTCACAGTACAGAAATAATACAGCGATGTCACAGTACAGGGATAATACACACAGTGATGTCACAGTACAGAGATAATGCACACAGTGATGTCACAGTACAGGGATAATACACACAGTGATGTCACAGTACAGGAATAATACACACAGTGATGTCACAGTACAGGGATAATACACACAGTGATGTCACAGTACAGGGATAATACACACAGTGATGTCACAGTACAGGGATAATACACACAGTGATGTCACAGTACAGGCATAATACACACAGTGATGTCACAGTACAGGGATAATACACACAGTGATGTCACAGTACAGGGATAATACACACAGTGATGTCACAGTACAGGTGTAATACACACAGTGATGTCACAGTACAGGGGTAATACACACAGTGATGTCACAGTACAGGGATAATACACACAGTGATGTCACAGTACAGGGATAATACACACAGCGATGTCACAGTACAGGGGTAATACACACAGTGATGTCACAGTATAGAGATAATACACACAGTGATGTCACAGTACAGGAATAATGAACACAGCGATGTCACAGTACAGGGGTAATACACACAGTGATGTCACAGTACAGGGATAATACACACAGTGATGTTACAGTACAGAGTGTAGCGGAGTGGGGGTCCCCCAAGAGTACAAAGACGCCGTGACTCAAATAGTCCGATCCAAACAGCTTTATTGTCCTTGCTGTACATGTAAATTCATCCGGAACACAGCCGGGTTATGCACCCTCCCTACGGGTCCCCGTCACACAGGCACCCCTTGCCGTAGGAGACGGTCTTACGATGCCCCGTTCGGCTGTTCCAGGATGGTCCACAAACTTATAAGCGCTCCACGCTGGCCTGGAGCTTTTCCAGGCTTCCGGCTCTGCAGCTTACAGAGCAGACTCTATTACAAGTTCATAGTGGAAGTTAACCACTTTCCTTACTCTGGCCCCTGCCAGCAGACACCTCTAGCTGAGGTTCCCTCGCGGCCCCAGGGCCCTCTGCAGACCACTGGGTCTGGGTCTCCTCCAGGAGAGGCTCGGCCTTACAGCCCTCGTCTGGCTGCACTCGCCTCAGTCTTAATAACGGAGTCCTGTGCTCAGCCTCCACACAGGTTGCTCCCTGCAGAGTTCTCGGCTCTGCTCTCACTCTCTCCCAGCACACACGCTGGAAGTCTAGAGCTAGTCTCTATCTAGACTGCCCTAGACACACTCCACCCAGGTTCTGAGACTGGATTGCTTTAACCCCTCGAGCCACACCCACAGGTGGAGGTCTGTGAATCTCAGCCCTGCAGAGCACCTTGGGATTATTAAAGGGAACCTGACCCTTATGTGTAGCAAGAAGCCTTTGTGGACTACAAGTCCCATAGCAACCTTTTTCGTCTAGATATCGCAGATACCTTCTGCACTGTGACATATAGCGACCATTTACCACGTTGGTGGTCGCTACGTCACATATCCCCCCCTCTGTTCAAACTTGTAGGGTTGAACACTCAATACCCTACAGGGGCCCGGAGACAGGGCATCCGGGCCACAGTGCGCTAACAGGCAAGAGGGCCCTTCAGGACCCCCTCGAGCTTCTGGTCTCGCCGGACCGTCTGTCACCAAACCCTGCGCAGGAAACCCACTATTCAGACACGGTCCCCGGCCAGACCCATCCCACCAAGGCTGTCGCCCAAGGCCAGTGCAAGAGGGAGATTCTCCCTTAGTTGGCACCATCGTCCTGTCAGTCCCTGAGCTAACCTGACCACTAGGGGCCTCACTATCGAGGGGCCTCCGCGGGGAGATGCTAGAAGAGACGCCATAACTAGGACCTCCGCATGAGCCGTTCACAGATCTCTCGTGGGCTCTTCTTCCCGGGCATCTTCGTCTGGGTCTCGGATAGCGTACTTTCTTGTCAGCGTCTTTGGCTAATGATGCAGCACTCCTTTCATTCAGTCCTTCGGATTGTGTCTCGCAGGACGGAGACCCTTCAGAGTCCGTACTATAGCCTGACAAATATCCGGGTCCTCTGTGACCCCGGCTCATTTTATCAACAGACTTTCTTTCGCCCTTTGAGGTAACCCGTTCATCGGGCGGGCTACCTTTCTCTTCTGGGCCATAGCCCCTATATGGTCGCCATCCCACACCAACTTGGCGGAGTTGGTTCGCAATTCTCTGTCTTTCTAAATTCAACTGTTGTAAGTCATCCAAGTACCCCAGGCGGTATTCTAGGAGGATTCGCATATCTGCAACACACTCTGTCGTTCCCGCAATGGCACCGGGAACCATACCGACTTCACAGGGTATCCTGGCTTCATTATGAATATCAATTCTTACTCTCGTCACGCCGGTCTTATCAACCATCTCCTGCATGGCTCTTCCATGTCGTCCAATAAGCCTCATAACCATCTCTTTGGGCACTTGAATGCTCTCTTCAACAAACTCCAATAACCGTCGAGCTGTCTTCACCGCTTCTGCAGTTTTTCCATAGATACGGAAGGTTCCGCTGTCTTTTTCGAAGTGTACAGCTGTAACCCCTGGAACCTCCCTGGCTTGCTTAACGTTATTTCTTAGCGCTCTCAATGCCAGCCCGATCAATGTTGTCTTTACAACCACCACCTCGTGAAACCCTGTGGTCAGCTGCGCCAAGCGTCTGGCGTCTGCGTCCTTCCTGGCAGTGATGAGCCACTTCGTACGAAGACACCGGAGGTGCATGTCACTTAGGATGGCCACTCGCTTTTTTGTGACGTCACTAAAAGAGCACACCACCAACTGATTAGACTCTGCGGCAAAGTACGCTTTACAGGCCCCTACTGCCTTCTGGAATCTCTTATGCACCCTGTCACTGGCACAGGCTTCTCTTAAGTCTTCCGGCACGTCTATCCAGCACTTGAAGACTGGTTTGCTTCCTTCACTGTTAAGGACACTAGACTGGTCCTGAGGTCTCTTGTCTTCCTCCATATTCTTGGTCTTACCCACTGAGTCAGTCAGGTTCTCAGCTCCTGATGAGACCTTACGTCTGATTTTCACCTCTTCCTCAGAGGCTCTTTCCATTTTTTCAGCACCAGCCGTGTCTTGGGACTACACGGCATTCCCTCCAACTTCCTCTTGGGTCTCTGCAGTGTCACCCTCTGCCAGGGTGTCACGCCCTTCAGCACGGTACTCTGTTCTTCCCAGAATCTTGGCACCATTTTCAACATTCAACACCTCACCACTGGGTAGCTTACTGGTCCGCTCACCAGGACCTTTATGGATTTGTGCTCCGTCAACACTGTCTAGGTTTACTTCTCCTAGATTACTCTGTAGTATGTCATCTCCTACAGCGCCTTCATCCGACAGACCACCAGATTCATGCTTGGAAATTATAGAAGACACCGCCATTACTCCTTTGGTCGGTTCTTTCCCTGCAATTTCACCCTGCTGAATTCCGTCGTTACAATGTGTCAGTTCCAGCACAGACACATCTGTCTTTTGCATGATTTTGCTGTCCGACTCTACATTAGCGGTTGCTATCGGCAACGTGCCTTTCTTAACCTTCTCTGTACACTCAGATTCTAGAAGGGAATCCGCACTGTGGGCAGACATACACGACACTGTCTCTACCTGGTCCTTATTTTCTGAGGTTGTAGCTTGCTTCGCCCTTCTGCGCCTGTTGCGCCTTCGGCGACTGGAGGAGGATTTCCCCTCTTTGCTCATCAGTCTGTCACTGTACTCATTTGTCACTTTAGTAACGTCAGTGTCTATTCTGGAGTCATCGTCACTCCCCCTGGTGTTCTGGACTACCACGTCCCCACTTAACCAGGTGTCGGACCCCTTGTCTGGAGCGCTCCCGTTTTCAACGGTCACACTACCATTGGTTACTTTAACGGTCATGTCGCTAAGTTGGGCATGTCCCCCATTATCTTTCGTCACCCCTAACTCAGGACTGTCCTTACGTGGAGGTACCTCCTCCTCAGTGTACCTCAATGTCCCACCAGGAACCTGTATAACCTCTTGCGGAAAAGATGCTTCCGTAGACGGGAGCCGACTTATTCCTGTGCAATCGGTCCCGTCCTCTGTCTTCCATAAGTCCCGAAAGAACTCAAAGTCCTGTCCTAAGACAACCGGATATAGCAGATCCGGAGCTACACCCACATCAGGGCGCCCCATACGTTTGGCCGTCTGAATCATCACCCTGGCCAGAGGATATTCCTTAGTGGTCCCATGCACACAAGGTCCTTCTATTGTCCTACCCACCATAAAATGGAGATCGGACATGGGTCTCACTAAGGTCAACTGGCTACCCGGGTCTAACAGACCAGACACACTTAGCCCATTCAAGTCCACGGAGCACTTCTGTGGCCTCACATCGGATGGATATCCTATACCGCAGGTAGGACATAGGTAAGGCGAATCCCATTGCCCCTTGCTATAATCCCTCTGTTCGGATTTTGAATGCTCCATCCCCTTGTGGATCACCACCGCTTTCTGGGGTCCCGCCCCCTGTTGGGTAACTACCCCGTTCCGGGCCTCCGCCCCCTTTTGGGCAACCACCCCTTTTTGGGACTCCGCCCCCTTTTGGGCAACCACCCCTTTTTGGGACTCCGCCCCCTTTTGGGGTTTCCATGCAATGTCCTTAGCCCCCAGTTCACACTGTTCGCCCTTATCTCCCTGGGCACCCAGTGTCCATACTGGCCCCCGAAGGGAACGCTCAAACTGGTTCATGGCTGCGACATCGCTACACTCTGACAGCTCCTGCTGTTCCACAATGTCTGCAGGGACCATTTCCTCTTTTTGGCTTTCAGCCCCCACTGCTGTCGCTGGACCTCCTGGCCCATGCTGTTGGTGCTGCTGACTCTGTAGCAGCTGGTTCAGGTGCTCCTCCATGCTGCAACGAGAAGAGGAACAGGAGGGGCGCTCCAATGGGTTATACCCGGTGGTCAAAGACGGGGGACGGGGTTAGAGAACCACTAACCTTTCCGGGTTGTACCGCCCGTACAACCAGGGTCTCCAGCCTGTGGTGTATCACTGCTCACCAAGCAGGGCCTCGCAATTCCGGCAAGCCTGGAACCTCCAGTCACTGGTCTCGCCACTGCAGACCCACTAATTCACCGCCAGCAGCTGGAGCTCGCTGTCCCTGTTCGTGGACCCGCCGATCCACCGCCATCTGCTTGAGTGCGCAGACAATTTTAGTGGACCCGCCGATCCACCGCAAACCGCTTCAAAAATTTTTCGTGGACCCGCCGATCCACAGCAAGCAGTCCGTATCCACAGGAATATGTCCTATGCCGTTGCCCATAGCAACCAGGCTGCATGCCCGCATTCTCCACCATAATGTAGCGGGGTGGGGGTCCCCCAAGACTACAAAGACGCCGTGACTCAAATAGTCCGATCCAAACAGCTTTATTGTCCTTGCTGTACATGTAAATTCATCCGGAACACAGCCGGGTTATGCACCGTCCATACGGGTCCCCGTCACACAGGCACCCCTTGCCGTAGGAGACGGTCTTACGATGCCCCGTTCAGCTGTTCCAGGAGGGTCCACAAACTTATAAGCGCTCCACGCCGGCCTGGAGCTTTTCCAGGCTTCCGGCTCTGCAGCTTACAGAGCAGACTCTATTACAAGTTCATAGTGGAAGTTAACCACTTTCCTTACTCTGGCCCCTGCCAGCAGACACCTCTAGCTGAGGTTCCCTCGCGGCCCCAGGGCCCTCTGCAGACCACTGGGTCTGGGTCTCCTCCAGGAGAGGCTCGGCCTTACAGCCCTCGTCTGGCTGCACTCACCTCAGTCTTAATAACGGAGTCCTGTGCTCAGCCTCCACACAGGTTGCTCCCTTCAGAGTTCTCGGCTCTGCTCTCACTCTCTCCCAGCACACACGCTGGAAGTCTATAGCTAGTCTCTATCTAGACTGCCCTAGACACACTCCACCCAGGTTCTGAGACTGGATTGCTTTAACCCCTCGAGCCACACCCACAGGTGGAGGTCTGTGAATCTCAGCCCTGCAGAGCACCTTGGGATTATTAAAGGGAACCTGACCCTTATGTGTAGCAAGAAGCCTTTGTGGACTACAAGTCCCATAGCAACCTTTTTCGTCTAGATATCGCAGATACCTTCTCCACTGTGACATATAGCGACCATTTACCACGTTGGTGGTCGCTACGTCACATAGGGTAATACACACAGTGATGTCACAGTACAGGGATAATACACACAGTGATGTCACAGTACAGGGGTAATACAGTGATGTCACAGTATAGAGATAATACACACAGTGATGTCACAGTACAGGAATAATGAACACAGCGATATCACAGTACAGGGGTAATACACACAGTGATGTCACAGTACAGGGGTAATACACACAGTGATGTCAGTACAGAGATAATACACACAGTGATGTCACAGTACAGGGATAATACACACAGTGATGTCACAGTACAGGGATAATACACACAGTGATGTCACAGTACAGGGGTAATACACACAGTGATGTCAGTACAGAGATAATACACACAGTGATGTCACAGTACAGGGATAATGCACACAGTGATGTCACAGTACAGGGATAATACACACAGTGATGTCACAGTACAGGGATAATGCACACAGTGATGTCACAGCACAGGGGTAATACACACAGTGATGTCACAGTACAGGGATAATACACACAGTGATGTCACAGTACAGGGATAATACACACAGTGATGTCACAGTACAGGGATAATACACACAGTGATGTCACAGTACAGGGATAATACACACAGTGATGTCACAGTACAGGGGTAATACACACCAGTGATGTCACAGTACAGGGATAATACACACAGTGATGTCACAGTACAGGGATAATACACACAGTGGTGTCACAGTACAGGGATAATACACACAGTGATGTCACAGTACAGGGGTAATACACACAGTGATGTCACAGTACAGGGATAATACACACAGTGATGTCACAGTACAGGGATAATGCACACAGTGATGTCACAGTACAGGGATAATACACACAGTGTCACAGTACAGGTTCCTTAGTATTTCCGGGTGTGTGTGTGGGGAGGATATGGGGCTGTATACTGATCTTGTGACAGGTGCCTTTTAGTGCACTGAGAACAGTATACAAAATGGTATCATCATGGTGTAATATGCCGGAGACTAACACACTGCAGAATATGTGTGGACGGTCTGCGAGTCTCCGGATGCACAGGACCATGACTGTATCCATTTTTTCTATATACGTCTAGTATTACAGGGGCGACGTTACACTTAAGAGTAATTGTTTCTGCCATCTCTGCTGAGAATTTTCGTTGTAGCCATTAAAAGTTTGTGCGCGGACGCTTACGCTGGTCTGCAGTGATTGAAGTGTGTCCCGGGATCATTAAATACACGTAGTGCTCCTGAAATATGTATGGGTTAGTTAGAATGAACCCTCAGGGGCCATGAGAATTGTAGACGGGGGCCACAGTACAAATGTTCCATTCTTTATCATTTATATCATCCCTCGGCTACTATAAACCTCCATATACCATATATACTTACCGCAGACACACTGCCCGATAAGGGTCTGATAATCTGTGAGGATTTCACATTTAAAGCTTGCAATGGATAAAATCAATATAAAAATGTAAAGAATGAAAATTCATAGTCGGAGACATTAGAGCAGCGAAAGGAAAAGCTCAGCACAAGGCGTTATGGGCCTATAATGAAACATTGCCATCCTGGATCACTACGGTCACTCTTATTATTGGCGATATTACCTACGGAAACCTGATAGCCGCTTGAAAAATTATCAGAATATTCAACAAGTCCTCAGCCAATAAGAATATAAGAGTATCTGGATTGTCAGTGCCCAGGTGTGACGATGTGACTGCAGTTGTCGCACAAGGTCGGAGAAGGCACCTGCTAGCGGCGTAACACAACGGGAGGTCCTGGCGCTAGGGAGAGGGGATGTCATGCTAGGTATGGGGAAGTACCAATTAAATGGAAAAAGGGAAGGGAAACCCTGCATCTAGGGAAGGGGGAGATGTGAACCCTGACCAAGCCTGACGCTGGTCCCTGGCTTGCCTCACCCCCCCTAGATATCTTCTGCAACTATGCACTGAGGAGGATACCTAGCCCTAGGCTGACCCTAATCTGGGCCTTAAGTTAATGGGCGAAAGGGAAGGGAAACCCTGTATCTAGGGAAGGGGCACATGTGAACCCTGACCAAGCCTACTGCTGAGCCCTGGGTTCCCTCACCACCCTAGATAGGTTCCGCACCTATTCGCCAAGCTAACTACCTGGCCCTAGGGTGACCCTGATCTGCACCCTGAGCGAACGGGTGAAAGGGAAACCCTGTGTCTAGGGAAGGCGGGATGTGACCTCTCATCAATCCTACTGCTGGGCCCGAGTTTCCCTCATTGCCCTAGATAGGATCCGCACCTATGCACCAAGCTGGATACCTGGCCCTAGGCTGACCCTGATCTGGACCCTAGGTAGGGAGCGGGTGGGATGAGCTCTTTGTCAACCACACTAGTCTCTAAAGAAGACACAGGGATAACAAGGGAAGGGAACAGCAGACAACTTATCTCCAGTTGACTCAGGCTGAGAAACTGCACAACCACTAAGATTCTCCAGATGTATGCAAACTGCCTGCTTGCACTGAAGAACTGATTAAGTTATATAAACTATCAACAGTACCGAGTAAGACGAAGTGAAGGTATATAAAGAAACAAGGGAAGTGCTGTTGAAAAGCAACTGACAGGCTGAGGAACGCTTCAGCGTTCTAAAGGGAAAGGGATGAAAACTTTATCAGAAATAATAGAAGGTCAGGGACCATTTTGCGCAGCCAAGTTCTGTGACTTTCTATGGTTGGACACCACAGGACCATCTGTCTCCTGTAACACATCCATGAAAGGTGAGTTGGGTCAACTCCTAATACTCATCTGAGACTGATCACTACACTCCTTAATGTCCCTAGATGGGTCCTTCCCCCCTACTCCGATTACGTGCTTAGGCCCTTGTTGGCCGTGAACTCATCCTGACTATTGGAGAGACGCTAGTCTGTCCACTGCAATAAGACAAAACGATGCAGGAAAGACAGGTGGGGAAAGACACAACAAATAACACTCCAGTTGGAATTTCTCAGCTGCAAATGAAGCAACACCTCAGCTGTCTCCAGAGTGGCTTTCTCCTTCCAAATGGACAGCATAGGTATGAGCTATAGCTGAAGTAGGCAAACTGCCATTTTGCTGATTTATAGAGACCTGAGAAAGGGGTGAAACCCGTCCCCCCAAAAACCCACACCAGTCACCTGTCCTGCCAATATCCTCCGTGCAGCCTCTTGCAGCCTTTACTTTTCGTCTGCAATACATACAATGTCCTTTTCCCCATCTCCACTCTTCCAATGCCAAATAGAACACTAATGTCACAACGTCACAATGTGCATTGTCTAAATGCCGCTTTACACGCTACGACATCGCTAAAGCTATGTCGTTGGGGTCACGGATTTTGTGACGCACATCAAACCGCGTTAGCGATGTCGTTGCGTGTGACACCTATTAGCGATTTTGAATCGTTGCAAAAACGTTCAAAATCTCTAATTGGTGACATGCCCCCCTAAGCTCAATTATCGTTGCTGCTGCAGTAACGATGTAGTTCGTCGTTCCTGCGGCAGCACACATCACTCCGTGTGACACCGCAGGAACGAGGAAGCTCTCCTTACCTGTGTCCCGCCCGCAATGAGGAAGGAAGGAGGTGGGCGGGATGTTCGTCCCACTCATCTCCGCCCCTCCGCTTTGATTGGGTGGCCGCTTAGTGATGCCGCTGTGACGCCGAACGAACCGCCCCCCTAGAAAGGAGGCGGTTTGCCGGTCAAAGCGACATCGCTAGGCAGGTAAGTAGTGTGACGGGTCCACGCGATGTGTGCCATGGGCAGCGATATGCCCGTATCGCACAACCGATGGGGGCGGGTACGCATGCTAGCGATATCGGTGCCGATATCGCAGCGTGTAAAGCGGCCTTAAGGCAACATCAGCACATCGGGGGAAGAATGTTGTGAAGTCAGAAGCTACTTGGTACTGCAAGTCCCGTCTCAAAGTGAAGGAGGAAAAATACATTAAGCACATTTTTTTTGCGCTTCTTTTAACATGTGCCTATTTTGAATTCTACATTCTTCAAGCTCATCTGTTTTTTTTTTTTGGTTTGCTTCTGTGAATTTGTTTTATGAAATCCAGATGTTTTCAGACAATTGATTATTTGCAACTATTTAAAAAGTCTAAAAATTTTGACACAAATGCATTTTACTCTCCCCTGACCCATAGTGGTTATTTTGTAATCCTGAAGGTTTTGCACAAGTGTTAGATCTACAAATAATATTTTAACGGAATGTTAAGTATGTGTCACGCTGTACAAAGGCTAGTAAGACGTAGTACAGCATATTCCCCACTAGGTGGCAGCAGAGTAGTGAAGGAGAGACAAAGAAACACTGTAACGGAAAGGCAACTGAAGTAGAGCAGAGTAACGTCAGCAGACAGTTAACAGGAAAGCCACCAGGGGGCAATAGAGTAATCAAACAGTCAGGGTCTAGCCGGGAAAGTCGAGTCACTGCAAAGGGAGGATCAATATCAAGTCAGGAAACAGAACCGAGTCGTAAGCTGGGAGATCAGGAATGCAGAGGGAAACAAGCAACAGACAGGAGCGGGAAGTCAGGGACCGGGATAGATGGACGAACGGGGGAGGGTACAAGTTAGGACACAGTAGCCAGGAAGCAGGACAGATTGGGAACACTCACCAAAACCAGTATACAAGCTGCAAGGCAGAATTATCACTGGCACTGACCCATAGGTAGAGAGGCAATATATGGCATCCTGGGATCCAGAACGAGGTGTGGGAAATTAACCCCTGACATGACCAGGCCGGAGCTGGGTGTAACCGGCAGCAGAGAAAAGTCAGCCTGGATCATGACAGCATGTGGTGGGAAAAGATGCACAAAGGGTAACAGTTAAAAATAATGAGCATTTGATGCAAAAAATGGCAATGAATACTACAACACAAAATAAACTGATTTTAACATCTTTCACGCTCTTTAACAAATACAGCTTTAGTAATTCCAAAGTGATTTTGTCATAGAAACAGATGATAACCAATAGTAAACATTGGCCCATTCAATAACAGCGCACTGACTGACTTCTGATCTTTATTAAGAAACAAAAAGGGTCCAAAAATTATCCATCTTAGTCATTTGTGATCAGGTAGACCATTCTTTGCAGAACACTCTGACTCAAACTGACAGTGTCACTGTCAGAAGTAACATCGTCCTTCTATGAATGAGATGAATGATGTCTGAGCCATTTATTCTATTACGCCTTTCACTTCCTCCTCACTAATATGTTTGTTGGAAATAAAGGAAGCAAATTGTTACCCGTATTGGGTAATAGACATTTTGTACAATGCTACAATTAACTTTCGACAGTCTTTTCAACCCCTAATATTCAACCCTTCCCATAAAGGATGTAACAAGAAATGATCGGTAAGTTACATGTACAGTAGGTTGCAGATGTGGATTTTAAGGTTGTCAAATTGGACTACTGAAATTGATGTCCAAAAACAGACATACAGAGCGAAAAGTCTACATTTATTAAACATTTTTTTCAACTTTTTTTTAAATTTAACCTCCTTCCCAAAACAGACATAATAAGAAACATTGAGTAACTACTTGTCCTAAAAGCCATCACCAGTAACAAGCACTTTATTGATGTGATGTAAATTTTCATTTGTAAAACAAATGTGCAAAAAAAAAAAAAATTTGTGACACGCACACTTTGTGAGCTAGACACTTGCAATTAAATATCTGGACTTTGAGGAGTTTTTTTATATACATATTTTTTTAAAACAGTTGCTCTTCGTTCACAAAAAGGAGTACATAAGCTATGCACAAACACAGTACAATCGCTTGTGAGAAGCAAGTACACCGGATGTCACGCTAGGTACGGGGAAGTACCAATTGAGCGGCAAAAGGTAAGGGAAGGGGACCCCTGTCTTTGTCTTTAGGGAAGGGGAAGATGGTGACCCCTGACCAATCCTACAGGTGGTCCCTGGGGTCCCTCACCACCCTAGATAGGTTCCGCACCTATGCGCCAAGCTGGATACCTGGCCCTAGGTATCCCTAGTGCTGAACCCTAAATAGGAAACGGATCGGATGAGCTCTTCGTCAACCCCACTAAACACTAAAGAAGACACAACGAGGACGCACAGGGGAAAAACATGAACTACTTATCCGCAGATGACTCAGGCATGAGTTCAGCAACGATACCACAGATGAGTACAAGCCACCTGCTTGCAACCAGAGTTTGATTGAACTGAATAATATCACCAGCACCAGTCCAGGGAAGATGAGAGTATTTAAGCATAAGAGAAATACTGAAAATCAGCAGCTGGACAGAAGTTTAGATCCCCTAGGTCCTAAAGGGGAGGAGATGAAAATCCAGCAGGAAAGCTACTTATTACAATAAATACACACAGCAGGAACAAAACAAAGTCAGAGAGTATTTTGTGCAGCCAAACGCTGTCACTTTCTACTGCCAGAAACAACAACACTCACCGGTGACACCGTATCTGAGTAACATGGATTTCATTTTTTTTTCTGTAAAGAATAATATTGTGCAGGCTTGCTGCTGCTTTCTGGTGCATTTGGTGGTGATTTTAGAAAAAAATGTATAATTATTGAAATGCAGCAGGACAGATACAGCTCCACCACATCATTGATCAATGTTGTAAGAAAGCCTATCACATCTGCTGTTCTCATACTTAGGTTGGAGGAGATCTTCCGACTACGCCAATTGTAGCTTCTGCTGTGTTGGTCTGTGTGGTGTGGTGTCCCAAATTCACTGTAGAGCGAGTAGCCTGTGCTTGGTGTTGTTGTGGAGGTTACCCGTCATCTTGTTGTTTCCTCCCTGCTCTTGTCTTCCTCCTTATCCCTTATTGTCTTATACTTCTGTGTGTGCGTGTGTGCTATGTGACAGAGTTTTCGTTTCCCATCTGTCTATTCGTGTGGGTAATAAAAATCTTGTCTCACAGTAGGAGGAATGGGGTATAATATCAGCGCTAGTCAGGAGCAGGGCCAGGAAGGAGACTCGGACATCCTCACCTTCAAGAGTATCGCTGAGACTAAGGATTTCTAGGGCCTCCAAACCTGATGGTCAGCTTAGAAGCCCTGATTTCCTAAAATCCCCATAGTCCCCGTAACGTCGTATCAGATTCCTGTCTGATACAATCTTCTGCAATGTGTAAAAAGGAGGAGGGCATTTGTTTTTGGTGATTTGTGCAAATCAAATTACAAATTGCAGGAATTTTCCAGGACCTGCAAATTTAATATATTTGTCTTGGCATTTGATTGGTGAGGGTCGGGACAACATCATGTTTGCGATGTGATGCACAGCCCTGGCTAATCACCAGCCGCGCTCTGGATGGCAGAAGGTAAGTGATTCGCGGAACTGTCGGATACCGCTGAATTGAACCGGAGTCTCGTGAGTTGATCCGCTCATCTCTACTTTTCACACTTCTAATACTTTTCGGATGTTCTTGAGTTATCGCGAATGTGTTCTTGTGATGCCATCACCAAAATCAATATTTCTCGAATTGTAGAACAGCCGCCAAAGTGCACCGGTAAATCTGACTCGCTGATATCGGCCACGTCTTTGTTTTATTAATCACATATTACTTTGGTTCTGTTCTTTGCGGATCGCATCTTTCTTTATCAGCTTCTTATTTCATCTCTCATATTCATCATGTTGTGCAATTTCCTCCCGGTACACAACCGATAATTGAACGCACAAATCCAATGTCCGCCTGGAATGATTCACACTTTGCCCGGAGGCTTCTTATATTTCCTAATGGTGATTTATTGCAGATGAGAAAAGCTAGAATATTGTGAACTATCTGGGCATTTTCCAGACAACAGAACACAACGGTCCATAGCTTTTTTTTGTTTTTTAAAAGTATTTACCTGCAAAGTGTTACATTTCTCAGCAGAAGAGTGGATCCCATGAGCCACAATTGGAGTTGCAGGGTCTACAAAATCTTCCAAATTCATTACTTTTCTTGGGCTATTCCCATCACCTCTGGATTATTTGTGGTCCTCAGCCATTGGCAAGTTAAGGCCAATCCCGTGGATAGGAAATAACCATGGAAGATGGAAATAGCTCCTTAATGAGGTGCAATGAGTGGAACCGCGAGGATGCAGCCCCCGGAGTAGCCACCCATACTCTGCAGGTGCGCTTTGGATTAGCTGATGCGTAGCCAGAAAGTGTTGTCACCAAGAGAACAATCAGAATGTGTCAGAAGATGAGATGCAACATAATCAAAAGAAAGACCTAGGGGTCAGAACCAATAGATTGAACAACGAAAACCAAGCAGCAAATCAAAAGGTACAAGAGAAAAACTGATTCCAGTAATGAGGCGAAGGTCAACTTCTAGTCAAAGTCATAAACAGATGCAAATAGAAGAGCTGAAACAAATCGCGCCTTAGAACGCAATAGGAAATGTGCACTTTTTGGTACCAGCCTGGCGTCCATTATTGATTGCTTCTGCCTTCTTCACCATTCTTCTGATAAATTTGTGGTTTCACCTGTGGATTGCCGAACTCGTCCCCGCCTTTTGATTTTTATTCATCTCGTAAACTCTGATCCAACTTCCCAGGTTACACATTTGGATCCAGTTTTCATCTTCTGCTTCCCTCGCTTATTCCGAACCCCTTTCAACTAACTTTAGCCCCTAGGCTCCCTGATGGGGAGGAGACACAGATTAGATATTAGAAAAAAAAGTTTTTGACAGTGACGGTGATCGAGTGGAACAGGCGGCCACAAGAGGTTGTGAGTTCTCCTTCAATGGAAGTCTTTAAAAAGAGGTTGGATGGACATCTGTCTGGGATGATTTAGTGAATCCTGCTTTGAGCAGGGGGTTGGACTAGGTGACCCAGGAGGTCCATTCCAACTCTACCATTCTATGATTCTATGATGTGTCAAAAACTATTGAGCTTTAGTTTTCCTCTAAGGATCCAGTGCTGTGCCTCTGCCACTGCTTTGTTCTTGTTGGTTAGTGTTATGATCGTGGGGTAAGCTCAGGCTTAATGGGTCCACTAGACTGAAGGCACCATCCACTTGCCTGGAGGAGCAAACTGGATAGGCTGCGGAGTCTTCACTATCACCACTGAGGTTGGTAAGAGGTACACACCCGCTGGTAAGAGGCCGGCACAGGGCAGCCCCAGGGGATCTGCGGTACTTTGGCAGCTGGCATCACAGATACAATACAGTCTCTGAGGATAGCAACAGCAGCAGCTGGTGTCATGGATTCGGCTCGGATAGATGGATTGATGAGGATACTTGCAGCGGCAGGTACCATAGTGGAGTGGATACTTGCAAAAGCACATATCGTAATAGCTGGCCTGTGTGGATGGTTGAAGCAACAGTAAATTAGAAGTGCACAGAAACAAAAACATGTATCAGCAGCAGAATATAGCTCAGTAGCAGTGGCAGCGACAGCAGCACTGAATACCTGAGAACTAGCAACCTAACTAATTTCTCAGGCACCTCCCTAAAGAGGAAGGTGCCTTAAATACCTGAAGCCTCTCAGTTGACCTGAGAGGCACTTCCGGGTCAGGGTGCACTGGTCCTTTAAGAAAAGGGGCGTGGACGCGCACTCTACGGGCATTCCCAGGAGGTCTGTGTGGTGTGTGTGAAGGCCCTGAGAGACAGCAGCATGAACCAATGCCATTGCAGGACGGCCGAACAGGTGAAAGAACTGATGTCCCTGCCAGGGGAGGGGAGCAGGACAGTGCGGGGATGCCAGTATGAGCGTTATAATTGGCTGAAGTGGTGACATCGCATTCACGGACCTGCAGCCAATCACTGAGCTGAGAGACTCGTATCATCTACATTGCTGATATAGAAGGGTTAATAGTTTCTATATTTCTTTATTAAAGATATTTTATTGTTATTAGTAAGTATATCTGATGGTAGTTCATAGTCATGGAGCCTGTCGAAATAAGAGACAGGCTCAAGGATTATTATGGTCTCTAAATGTTCTTCTTATCTTCTTCTTATCTCATATGCATGACTCTACATTTTTGTTTTGCTAAAACTTAAAGGTCATATGAGCAACTAGTAAAGTCCAGCTAGAAGTTTTTTTCTTTTTTTTTTTTGCAATATCACATTGATCTGTAAATGGTATAAATAAACTGTACTTTGATTAAATAAACAGAAGAAATTGATCATGCTCACATGGATGCTGGTCTTTTCTCTCCGAGCGCTCGATCTGGATTAAGGTCTGAAGAGGCCTAATTCAGAGGACCTCACTGGTGATCCCATAAGCTGACTTGTGACAAAACAGAACAGCTACAGCATTGCCAAAGCTGCTGACAGTAGCGATTGGCTATAGACCTGTCAGCTTGATGTCACTGCTGCAGCCTTGCACCAGAGACTGGGGTAGCAGAGCATAGTTTGTTTTTTATATATCACTAAAAGTCTGAACTAAAGTTCGTTGGAAGGGGACAACCTTTTACTGCTATTACTGATTACATCAGTTACTCTGCAGATAGATTCACTGAAATCTAAATACTTTCATGAGAGTAAACGGTGAAAACCAGAAAATCCTCGGACACTGCCACATGTACAGGCTAAAACCAAAACAGACTGGAAGCTTTTTTGGAGTTGATGTACAGCCTTACTACAAAAAAGCTCATCTCAGTTTCTGAGGTAACTCATGGGAGGAGCCAATTATTTTCCCGCCCCTGCAGAGCACTTTGGTGAATTCTTCAATAAATACAATTGTCACAATAATCTAAAAAATAAATTTTGACCGAACGTCAGAGATAGGAATAGACAACAAATGAAAGAGGGCAGGTTGCAGCAGATACTTTAATTCTGAAGTTTTAAAAAAGATACTTTTATGAGAATTTGTTACATTTAGAAGCTTTTTATTTCAAGTTATACATTAAAATAATACAGAAGCGGAGGGAGATGATTACAAACATTTTGCAAATGCAAATTATTCATGTTTAGTCCTGAATGTGTTTCTCATTAAGCTGTCAGCCCATCATAATCTGCTTTAAATTCAGGTAACGGGGCTGATTAATAAACGACTGCTACTTATTCATTCCGAGATATAGCAGTTCCACATTTCATCTCCCTCAAGAATCCCAATGGGTGTGGGGGTGTATGCATTCAACTGATACAGCCAAATAGAAATATCAGACATGTTAAAGTAATCTATAGCAGAAAAACAGAAAAAGGGTGCAGAAGAGACCGATACAAGGGGCTGCAGGAAGGCGTCTAATTATTGGGTAGACCCGTAAAGAAAAGAGAAAAAAAAGGCATAATAAAAAATGCAACGTCCTATTATACTTCGTGTTTTCATTTCTCATCATTTGCAATATCTCTGCGTGCAATCAGTGCATTGGAATGCTATTGTTCACAGACAGCCATGAGCATTTGCTTACAGATACATACAGAGTCATAAAAGGGCTCCTTACTATTAAAGGGATTATCCAGGATTAAGATCTTGACGACCTATGATATCAAATAGGTGGAGGTCTCAAATCTAGCAGCCTGCAATGGCAAGCACTCAATGTACTGCTCCACACACCACATAGTGGTCATTCTCAGTAATGCAGCTGAGGATAATTTTGCCTTAGTAGGAGCCGTGTTGCAGTCCCCAAAAGCGGCCACTACACAGTATACAGTGTATACAGACCTGTGGTGTTGGAAACAGTCAACAAGGCTTCAGGTTCACTAAAAATATGTAGGCAGTTCACATAGCACATTCTGCACCACAATAGTGCAAAGGATGGATAATACCCAAATTATAATCAGGTGATACACTACTTAGGGGTGAACCAATAAGTTCGAAATTTGGGGTTTCTAAAAAGAGTTACAACTTCCTATTTTCCAACTTACGCTAAAGAACAATTCTGATCTTGGATAAAAGTCTTACTCCCTCTAGGGTCTTCCACAGTAGTCTCAGTGGTGAGAACCGGTGCAGCGTGAAGGTGAACGGGAAGAGGACGGCTTTCTTCCGACAGGGCCATGGGGTCAGACAAGGCTGCAGCCTGAGCCCAACTTTATTCAAGATATATATAAATGGACTAGCAGCAGCTCTAGAGTCCTCCCCCACTCCAGGCCTCAGTCTGCATGACCCAGAGGTGAAGTTCCTGCTGTACGCAGATGACCTCCTGCTCTTCCCAACCAAAAGAGGCCTCCAAGATAGCCTGGCAGTACTGGAAACATTCAGCACCACATGGCAACTTCCCATCAAATAAAAGAAGACCAAAGTCATGGTGTTTCAGAAGAGGAACCAGAATAAAATACCAAAATAGTTTTTCTAGCCAGCTTACCGATACTCCCCGATGTGTGGAATCCTTTGTATCGTCCAGAAATGGAACCCGCAAGGAAAACAGAGCAGGAGCCAGCCACAAAAATCAAAATAGAAAAAACATCCAAAATTCCAGCGGATAAATTCAAAGACTCAGTTCATAATTTAATTTTTTTTTCTTGCGATGCAAATTTTATTGAAAATTTCATTAACAATAGATCCACACTTTGGGCAGTATATATCATAGATAAGAGTGGTAGTCTCTCGGACTTCTACTGGAGGACCATGTAGCAGGCGCACACACGCCGAAACACGTAGTCCAAGAGACTACCACTCCTATCTGATATATATATAGATATATATGCAGTTAGGGCCAGAAATATTTGGACAGTGACACAAGTTTTGTTATTTTAGCGGTTTACAAAAACATGTTCAGAAATACAATTATATATATAATATGGGCTGAAAGTGCACACTCCCAGCTGCAATATGAGAGTTTCACATCCAAATCGGAGAAAGGGTTTAGGAATCATAGCTTTGTAATGCATAGCCTCCTCTTTTTCAAGGGACCAAAAGTAATTGGACAAGGGACTCTAAGGGCTGCAATTAACTCTGAAGGCATCTCCCTCGTTAACCTGTAATCAATGAAGTAGTTAAAAGGTCTGGGGTTGATTACTGGTGTGTGGTTTTGCATTTGGAAGCTGTTGCTGTGACCAGACAACATGCGGTCTAAGGAACTCTCAATTGAGGTAAAGCAGAACATCCTGAGGCTGAAAAAAAAGAAAAAAACCATCAGAGAGATAGCAGACATGCTTGGAGTAGCAAAATCAACAGACGGGTACATTCTGAGAAAAAAGGAATTGACTGGTGAGCTTGGGAACTCAAAAGGGCCTGGGCGTCCACGGATGACAACAGTGGTGGATGATCGCCGCATACTTTCTTTGGTGAAAAAGAACCCGTTCACAACATCAACTGAAGTCCAGAACACTCTCAGTGAAGTAGGTGTATCTGTCTCTAAGTCACCAGTAAAGAGAAGACTCCATGAAAGTAAATACAAAGGGTTCACATCTAGATGCAAACCATTCATCAATTCCAAAAATAGACAGGCCAGAGTTACATTTTGCTGAAAAATACCTCATGAAGCCAGCTCAGTTCTGGAAAAGTATTCTATGGACAGATGAGACCAAGATCAACCTGTACCAGAATGATGGGAAGAAAAAAGTGTGGAGAAGAAAGGGAACGGCACATGATCCAAGGCACACCACATCCTCTGTAAAACATGGTGGAGGCAACGTGATGGCATGGGCATGCATGGCTTTCAATGGCACTGGGTCACTTGTGTTTATTGATGACATAACAGCAGACAAGAGTAGCCGGATGAATTCTGAAGTGTACCGGGATATACTTTCAGCCCAGATTCAGCCAAATGCCGCAAAGTTGATCGGACGGCGCTTCATAGTACAGATGGACAATGACCCCAAGCATACAGCCAAAGCTACCCAGGAGTTCATGAGTGCAAAAAAGTGGAACATTCTGCAATGGCCAAGTTAATCACCAGATCTTAACCCAATTGAGCATGCATTTCACTTGCTCAAATCCAGACTTAAGACGGAAAGACCCACAAACAAGCAAGACCTGAAGGCTGCGGCTGTAAAGGCCTGGCAAAGCATTAAGAAGGAGGAAACCCAGCGTTTGGTGATGTCCATGGGTTCCAGACTTAAGACAGTGATTGCCTCCAAAGGATTCACAACAAAATATTGAAAATAAAAATATTTTGTTTGGGTTTGGTTTATTTGTCCAATTACTTTTGACCTCCTAAAATGTGGAGTGTTTGTAAAGAAATGTGTACAATTCCTACAATTTCTATAAGATATTTTTGTTCAAACCTTCAAATTAAACGTTACAATCTGCACTTGAATTCTGTTGTAGAGGTTTCATTTCAAATCCAATGTGGTGGCATGCAGAGCCCAACTCGCCAAAATTGTGTCACTGTCCAAATATTTCTGGACCTAACTGTATATACTGCCCAAAGTGTGGATCTATTTTTAATGAAATTTTCAATAAAATTGGCATCGCAAGAAAAAAAATTTAAATTATGAACTGAGTCTTTGAATTTATCCGCTGGAGTTTTTGATGTTTTTTCTATATTTAATAAAATACCCACTCTCTCCTTCACATTAAATGGCTCCACGCTGGAGAAGACCCGCAGCTATACCTACCTTAGTCTGGAGCTAAGCAACAATGGGAGCCTCAAGCAAGCAGCAGAAGCCCTGAAAGGAAAAGCATGCAGAACCTTCTACGCCATCAGAAGACAATTGTGCCACCTCAAACCACCTGTGAGAGTCTGGCTCAAGATATTTGACAGCGTCATCACCCCTATACTGCTATATGGCAGCGAGGTATGGGGCCCAGTGACCTACCAAGACCACACAAAGTGGGATTCCAGCCCAACTGAAGTCTTCCACATGGAGTTCTGCAAATATCTCCAAGTCCACCGCAGCACCTCAAACATAGCCTGTCGAGCAGAGCTGGGCCGATTTCCCCTTATGGCTCAGTATACACAAGAGGGCGCTATCACACCAGGCGCACATACAGAACAGCAACCCCAGCTCCTACCATCATAAAGCCCTGCTGAGCCAGAGCAAGCCAGGAAACCCGGCAGCCAGTCCAGCCAAAGTCAGCAACACACCCTGACAAAAGGCCAAATAAAAGAGATCTCAGAGAGCTGCAAGATGCAATACATAGAGGACTGGAAGAGTGAATTCGAGAACTCCCAGAAACTCACCATCTACCGGTCACTGCGGAGGGACTACACTCTGGCCTCATATCTGGAAAGGTTACGCCACCCCAAAGACAGGCAGACCCTGAGCCTGTACAGATTGAGTGCCTACAGCCTAAAGGTGGAAACAGGGCGGCACAGACAGACATACAAGCCGCGGGAGAACAGACTGTGCCAGCACTGCCAGCAGGGGGCTCTGGAGGACAAGGCGCATTTCCTACTCCACTGTGACAAATTCTCAGCAGTGAGGGCCTCCTACTTCCAGAAACTTACCGCTCATACCCCGGACTTTCCATCCATGGACGAGGAGATGAAGATCCTACTGGGGGAAGAGAAATCAATGGTGGAGATCGCCGCCCAATATGTCTCCACTCACCACATGTCATAAGCTGAGGGGAACATAAGGCCCCTAAAAGGATTTTCAGAGCCCAAATTGTGCCTCCAACTCCCCATAACCCTGATCCCCTCCCACCACACTTACTGTATTTCTCTTGCTTTGGCAACACTAATTGTATTTTGGTCCTGCTAATAAAGCATATTTGAATTTGAGAAAGGGAGAGAAAAGGAGAGAGGCAGAGTGGGAGAAAGAGGGAGAGTGAGAGAGTGAGGGAGAGAGAGAGCGGGAGAGACAGAGAGTGAGAAAGAGAGAGAAAGGGAGAGTGAGAGAGCAAGGGAGAGAATGAGAGGGAGTGGGAGAGAGGAAAAATGGGAGAGAGAAAGAGGGAGAGAGTGAGAAAGGGAGAGAGGCAGAGTGGGAGAGAGAGGGAGAGGAAGAGAGAGGGAATGGGAAAGAGGGAGAGGAGCGAGGCAGAGACAAAGAGAGAGAGACTTAATTACTATCCCGGGCAGCATCGGATATTACAGCTGGTCTTTAAATAAAATAAATAGGAGACATTTGTTCCTAATTCTCCAAGTATCCAATTGTTCTTGCATATGACTTGTGTTTCCTCTTATCATAGAGAATCCAGCAATATTCTTGCACTAAATCGGAATTTTTTCCCGTAATGAGTCCAATCATTTTTGAAAGTAGCTATTAGCGAAGTAACACCGACCGATCATCACCAAGTAGGTTAAACCAACGACCCGTTGTCAAACACGGAGAATGTGAGGACACAGATTTGTGCTCCTGACCAGCATTAAGCAATAATAAATAATTTAACGAATAGTTTAGACATAAAATAGTTCTGCCTCGATGACAACAGATCCATTTAAGACGATGAGAATAGAAATGTTCAGTCAATGAAGCCTGGATAATTCTGCCGCAGAACTGCTGACTTTTAAAGTGATCAAGGACACATTGTGCAGGAGATTCAACATGAGAAAGGCAAGTCTGTTCAAGAGGAAGAGGAAACAGAGGAAGAGGAAGGGATGGGGAAGGAGGAGGAGGAAGGAAAAGAGGAAGAGGAGTGTTATGATTCTGCTCAGCGGCACTCTACTCTCCTGCAGAGCCTATGCTGTGTAGTATGGGAGAGGTCTGTTCTTTGGAGCCTCGTTCCGGCTGATTGCTCCAGAGCTGTTTCACCCAAAACGCCACCAGTGATAGTTTCTGTTTTGCAGTGCACGCCTCTGGTTCCCATAGGTGTCTGACCTGATCTTGTCCCGCTACCTTGATCCACTGTTCCCCTCCCATCTCCTTAGCTACTGACTTGATTCCCTGACCTCGGCTCGTCCCCTGACTCCAGCTCTGCTCGATCCCTTGTACTTACGTGACCTCTCTGTTTACTGACCCCGGCTTGTCCCCTGACTCCAGCTCTGCTCGCTCCCTTGTACTGATGTGACCTGTCTGTTTACTGACCCCAGCTTGTCCCCTGACTCCAGCTCTGCTGAAAGGAGCAAGCAGACAGACTAGCAGAGATTAACTCTTGCTAGCCTGCCTATGAATCAGCACACAGCAGGTCGATGCCCGAGTCTATCTGTGTTGATCCCAGACACCAGAGTAACCATCAGGGGGAGTTCCAGAATCTGCAATCGGAGCAGAGTCCAACTCTGCCATGGCAGTTGGCGAAGTTTGTGCAGAACTCTGTATGACTCAGTTTTGGCAGTGATGCCAGGTGGCATTTCATAGTAGGCATCCGCTATACACTATCTATAATTTCTACTTTTAAGTTTTCTTATGCATTTTTTTCTAAAAATAATTAACTTTTTTTCAATTTCCTCATTAAAGGGATTTCCCGTGAGTTTTGTAAAATTTACAGAGGGAAGGGATCCTGCAAAATAAAAGAAATTCCAATTGTTTCTTATTGGACTGGAATTGATGGCATCTCGGCCATCAGTCACTGGACCTGAGCAGTGGTCCCAGCGCTCCAGAGTGGTGGGTTCAGAGTTGCGGCCAATCAGAGTCCTTTGCAGTCAGGTGACTGGCAGCTACGATAACACCCCCTCCAGTAGAGAGCGTCTTGTATAAAGATCCCCTCTGTTACGAACCGGCGCCGCCATAGCCGCAAGCAGCCTGCTGCGGTTCCTGTTGCGCCCAGGCGCCGGCTGCCGTTCTTGGCCGTGCCTCGGGTCGTCTAGTTGGCTGTTCCTTCCACCACGTCTAAGTGTGGAGAGGCGGCTAGTGCGCATGCGTGCGCCGATTTACCCCAGCCAGAGTTTAAGCCCGGTGTTTTGCCTAGTGAGCATGCTCAGCCTGTTTGTGTTATGTCTGAGACTAAGTCCTCAATTCAGGCTACTGAGCATGCTCCCACAATTAACCCTAACAGCCTCTTTGCACAGGTACTTGGACTTCGTGCTGTGTCTAAGTTCTGGGATGTGCCTACTGAGCATGCTCAAACTGATAGTCTGCTTTCTGAGCCAGTTGCTCAGGCTACTGGGCATGCCCAGGCACTTAGTGCACCAGAGGCTAGGTCCGGTAAGGACCTCACTGAGCATGTCCGTGAGGTGGCACGTCCTGATAGGGCAGAGGGTGTCAGGTGTCCTGATGACGTGGCAACTCCGGACTGGCTCGCAGAGGCCCGCCCCTATGATCTGGCACCTCAGTATTGGTCGTCAGACGATGACTGGTGAAGTGTTTGGGGCGTGGCTGCCATGAGGTCATCAATGACGTGGCGGTTCCGGATAGGTCGCATGTGACGTCACTGTTGACATGGCACTCTGCTATTGGACCTTGGTGGTTCCACCCTGGGTTTGGGGAGGACCCAGGTTATAAAAGGGGCTGGAGACAACATGGAGGTGCGCAGTCTTCACTTTTGCTCAGTCAGAGCACACCTCCATGTTAGAGCCTCATTGCGGCATAAGCCTATGTTGGGAAGCGGTAGGTAGGGTTAGGCGAACGGTGCCTGTCACGACAAGATTCGTGGCTCGGCACATCAGGGTCAGGCGCCGTGCTTCCCTCCTGCCGTTCCAGTCTTGCTATAGCAGCCCAGTGGCGTTAACTGGGCTGCGGCTTCTGTGTTTCCTGTCCGATTGTGCCCCCTACGCACACGGACAACGCACCTGTTGCGCCACCTGTCAGATTGTGCCCCCTACGCACACGGACAACGCACCTGCTGCGCCACCTGTCCGGTTGTGCCCCCTACGCGCACGGACAGCGTACCCCAGGACCCCTGTGGAGTTAACAGGGTGTTCCTTATCCTCCTCGGCTTCCCGGTCAACGCTACTGGTGTACCCATCTGGCCTGACGTGTCCTACACACACGTGGCCAGTCGAGAGGTGGCCAGAAACGCTAATCGGAGGACCGCTCGGCCTGACGTGTCCTACACATGTGGCCGACAGGGCGCTTTCGTGGTGGTCTTCCGGTCAACGCTACCTGGTTACCACCCGGCCTGACGTGTTTCCTGCACACGTGGTTGGTGTAGCGCTAGGTGCACCAAAACGCTAATCGGGTTGTCGTCCGGTCTGACGTGTCCCAACACACGTGACCGGTTCCCAGAGTTCCTGGGTTATCTCAGAGCCATCCAGCTCTATAGTCTCCGCCTAACCCTCAGGTGCCAGCAGCTCCTTTGTCATCTGGAGCACGGTGGGCCCCGACTGGCGATTAGGATATATACCCCCTGGTCCTAATCTGCCGGTCCCCCCGTAACACCCTCCCTGTATAAACTTTTTGGAAACTCATGGGGAACCCCTTTAAGTCCTTGAATCCCGGCAGATCTCGCATGTTTTCGTGCAGTGTCTGCCCTTTCTGTCTCCGCTCACTGATGTGATAGTCTAATAAGTCCTGATTATTGCAGCCTAAATCCCCGTTTCCATATTTTTCTCATGCATTCCCAATCTATCTAAGTACGTTTAGAACAATTTTGATGCCGCGCTGGTTTTCTCATTTGGCAGCATGCTTTAAGAGCCCATAAACAGATGTTCAGTTGCAAAACTAAATATGGGAGTAATAGCGCCTGGCGTCGCGATTTCGCCCTACTACAAATGCAAGGTCAACAAATTATTCCAGAAAAGAAATATTGTTGATAAAGAAGCTTATTCAGTAGAGCAGAAGTTCATAATGTCTGTTCTCCGAGGAACACGCGGAATGTCATAGCCAAATTAAAGGTACCTAACGACAGCCTATAGCCCATCAGCCCGGGTCTCCATCTGTCACCTCCCCATATCAGTACTTTTTATCTCTCTAACAGCCATTGTACCATGCTTAGCATCTCTAGAAGTGTCTGACGCAGCTGTTCCCCGTTCATTTACTCACAAACATGCAAACATGAAAGTCTTCATTGCCCCTGACATATAATAAATGGAACGCTCCTGTTTGTCGATAACGATGATTGAGCTGAAACTTTCCGCCGGGTTTAGATTCTTCCCTGTTGGCAAAACTTTTACTGTCTTACTAAATGGGTGATCAAGATATAATAAAACGCTGGAGCCAAACCCCACCCGCTCAATCCCAGCGCCCAGCACGAATGCAGAGAAAAAGTCTTCAATATATATATATATATATATATATATATATATATATATATATAATATATAATGCGCACGGAACGCAAATATAAACACAGCACTTTTGCTTTTGCTCCCATTTTTCATCAGATGAAGCCAAAGATCTAAGACTTTTTCTATTGTATGTACATGAATGGCCTTTATCCCTCAAATATTGTTCACAAATTTGTCTACATCTGTGTCATCTAGATGCTGATTTGACAGTATGGTTATTGCACAGGTGCACCTTACACTTCAAAGGTGCGGCATATCAAGATGCTGATTAGACAGTAGGATTAATGCACAGGTGCACCTTACACCTCACTGGTGTGTTACATATCAAGATGCTGATTAGACAGTATGATTAATGCACAGGTATGCCTTCGAACTCACAGGTGCGGCATATCAAGATATTGATTAGACAGTATGGTTATTGCACAGGTGCACCTTACACTTCAAAGGTGCGGCATATCAAGATGCTGATTAGACAGTAGGATTAATGCACAGGTGCACCTTACACCTCACTGGTGTGTTACATATCAAGATGCTGATTAGACAGTATGATTAATGCACAGGTATGCCTTCGAACTCACAGGTGCGGCATATCAAGATATTGATTAGACAGTATGATTATTGCACAGGTGTGCCTTACACCTCACAGGTGCAGCATATCAAGATGCTGATTAGATAGTATGATTATTGCACAGGTGTACCTTAGACCTCACAGGTGCGGCATATCAAGATGCTGACTAGACAGCATCATTATTGCACAGTTGTGCCTTACACCTCCCAGGGGCGGCATATCAAGATGCTGATGAGATAGTATGATTATTGCACAGGTGTGCTTTAGACCTCACAGGTGCGGCATATCAAGATGCTGACTAGACAGCATCATTATTGCACAGTTGTGCCTTACACCTCACAGGTGCGGCATATCAAGATGCTGACTAGACAGCATCATTATTGCAGAGGTGTGCCTTTCACCTCACAAGTGCGACATATCAAGATGCTGATTAGACAGTATGATTATTGCACAGGTATGCCTTACACGTCACAGGTGCGGCATATCAAGATGTCGACTACACAGTATGATTATTGCACAGGTGCGACTTAGGCTGGCTACAATAAAAGGTCAATATCAAGTGTGCAGTTTTACAGTATCGTGAGGTAAAAAAAACAGTCAATGTCTGGTGTGACCATCATTTGCCTCACATCTCCTTCACATAGAGGTGATAAGGTTGTTGATTATGGCCTGTGGATTGTTGGTCCTCTCTTCTTCAATGGATGCAAAGTTGCTGGATATTGGTAGGAACTTGAACACTCTGTCATATACAAGGATCCAGAGCCCCAAATATGCTCAGTGTGTGACCTGTCCGGTGAGTGTGCTGGCCATGCAAGAACTGGGATTTCGGTGCATTAAAATGTAGCCATGCTCGTTGTCCATAACATACAGTATTTCTGCCCATACCATAACTCACCACCACCAATGGCCACTCCATTCACAGTGCTGACATCAGCAAACCGCTCACCCACACAGCCTGTCATCTGCCCTGTACAGTGAAAATCAGGATTCATCCGTGAAGACACCACCTCTGCAACGTGCCAGGTGCCATCGGATGGGAGCATTTGCCCACTCACGTTGGCTACGATGACAAGCTGCAGTCAGGTGGAGACCCCGATGAAGATGATGAGCAGGAGATGAGCTTCCCTGAGATGGTTTCTGGCAGTTTGTGCAGACATTTTGTGGTTTTGCACCGATTGTTGCAGACGCTGTCCAGGTGCCGGTCTCTGACAATCTTGGAGGTGAAGATGCCGGATGTGGAGGTCCTGGGATGCTGTGGTTACACGTGGTCTGCGGGTGTGAGGCCACATTCTCTGTAGCGCCTTTGGAGACGGCTTATGGTAGAGAAATTAACAATTCACGGCCAGCGGCTCTGGTGACATTCCTGCAGTCAGCAGCCAATAACCCGCTCCCTCAGTACTTACGACATCAGTGGCATTGTGCTGTGTGATAAAACTGCACATTTTAGAGTGGCCTTTTATTGTGGCCAGCGTAAGGCGCACCTGTGCAATAATCATACTGTCTAGTCAGCATCTTGATATGCTGCACCTGTGAGGTGGATGGATTATCTCCACAAAGAAGAGATCACTAACACAGAATAGTCATGCTAATAAGTTGGGGAGAAGGGGTGTAGCCCACCTGTGCTCTGAACCATGGAGGGGCATGACCAACTGCCTACCCAGTCTTCACCAGAGACTCTGATGTTGAGGTTGGACTCTGCTGATGTTAGGCACTAGGTACGACTCCAGGGCAGTCTCTGGTTGTCGCGCTCCACCAGGAGGTGGAACAGCAATCAGCGAGTACAATGGCATGGCAACCATTGGAAAGGTAACCCCTGTCACTCTGAGCTCTCTGACGTCCCTAGATGGGTTCTTTCACCCATCTGTGTGGCGATCACATTCCTATCCCTGTCTTTCCCTGAGCACAGCCCTGTCTAGTGAGCAGGTCAGCGTGAACGCTAGTCCCACTCTATGATATAGACACAAAGGGAATACAACAGACAAGGGTAAAAGAGACTGCATTCAATTCACTTAACATGCAACCCAAACAGGTGGGTGGAAAAAGGAGAAGGAAAGTGATATGATTCAAAAAGGAGATAATGGAGAGGAAGACCCCAAACAAACTTCCACGCAGCAATCTCCAGGATCAAGTCCAAAGAGATTTCCCATTCCACGGCTCACACCTCCACGCCAGGACCACGGAATAGCAAGCAACTACTAAGGAAAAGTGGTGAGTATGTATAGCAGAGGGGAGTGGAGAAATCAGAACAGCTGAGACTACTCAGGATACAAGCCAAGAAAGACGAAAGGAACCGATTAACCCTAGCAGCGCCAGCACAAGGAAAGTCTGCACAACTCACTAAAAGGCAAAGCAGATCCAGGCCGGGCAGGCATATGTGCGGCGTTGCGGTACGACCTTCTGACCCTTGGAATAGGGGAGACCTTTCTGTGTTGCGATGCCCCCGTAACAGTATTCCCCCCCCATTAACTATTCACTAAGTATGACATTTTTCTCGTCTTTCACAAAACATATTACTGCTTCTTATGTATTTTTTAGAAGTTTCCTTCCAGACAAGGATTTACCTTTAAGGAAAACACAAAAATTAACATCCTAATATTTCAGTCTTCAGGCGGGGTGTGACGCGTAATCTCCGCATTTCATGGGATGATACGTGACCCAATTCTACAAGGTTCCCTCACTGTGTTTAATATGCCATTCCCTCGGAGAAACTTGTTTACCGCTGTTTCTGCATAAATCCCATTAAATTTAGAAAAATCTAAGAAGACAAAATGTAAATCATCTGCTCAGATGCTATTAGTGATAAGACGGATCCCGCACAATAGGCGCCACTTCTTCCTTTGATCAGATCAAGATTTGGAAGAGCAAAAGAAAAAGTATAGAAATCTGAAACCTGTATGTGTCACACCTGTGCCGAGGTACCAAATGTCAACTGGTTCCATGCCGGACACCCCAGACTCTTATTAGCTCGCATGGTCCTATTTCATAGCTACTGCCATAGTGTGTAATTACAGCAGAGCTGAGGTGTTATCTGTAGCAGAGTGGAGATAATGTGATGTCAGGATGGGTTTTATTTATGATCCCAGGAGTACCCCTAAAGGTGGAGATGACTGGGTCCTGTACCTTACTAAACTTCTAGATACAACACATCTCTATGTCCCCTCTCCCTCATTTCAAGGGAGTGAAGTGGCAGAAGTGGAACTCAGAGACAAAAAAGGCAAGGAAAGAAACAGAAAATGACTCCAAATCTTCTCCAGTAGGGAGCTTCACTGCTGCAATTGGAATGAACACTTCAGCTTCTTCAATGTGGTCAGTATAGGGATTTACTATATCCGGCATGGAGTGAAGCTAGAGGTGGGTAACTATAGCGGAAAGGAAAGATAATAATAATCTGCAGCTGAATGCTAAGAGAATTCTCAGCCAGCATGAAACGTGTGCTTAACCCCCTTCAGCATAGAAGGGAACATACATCAGCACGGTAACAGTCAGGAGAGCTGCGATCGATAAACGCTGAGACCTCATGACCCCAAGTGCATCACTGACATAGATAGATAGAAGGATAGATAGATAGATAGATAGAAGGATAGATAGACGGATAGATAGATAGATAGAGGGATAGATAGATAGATAGACGGATAGATAGATAGATGGATAGATAGATAGACGGATAGATAGATAGACGGATAGATAGACAGATAGATAGAGGGATAGATAGATGGATAGATAGATAGATAGAGGGATAGATAGATAGATAGAGGGATAGATAGATAGATAGAGGGATAGATAGATAGATAGATAGATAGACGGATAGATAGATAGATAGATAGACGGATAGATAGATAGATGGATGGATAGATAGATGGATAGATAGATAGATAGACGGATAGATAGATAGACGGATAGATAGAGGGATAGATAGATGGATAGATAGATAGATGGATAGATAGATAGACGGATAGATAGATAGACGGATAGATAGAGGGATAGATAGAGGGATAGATAGATGGATAGATGGATAGATAGATAGATAGAGGGATAGAGAGATAGAGGGATAGATAGATGTCACACAGTGTTTGGTTCTAAACTCGCTGAGTGTCATGACGGCATCAAACGCTGTTCACACTGCAGAATGACACTCCACACTATGGTTTCTCTGGAGGTTCTGAGTTGCACATGCAGGCTCGGGCATTGACCAGCTGTGTGTTCATTAGTGACTGGGCTAGTTACAGTTACTCTCTGTCCTTTTAAGATATAGGATCTGTCTTCCCATGCTGACAATAGTTTTTGCTCACCTGGTCGGTGTGCTGTTGTGTTCCAGTTGCTAGTGACTTATAGAGTGCTGCTTAGTATGCTGTGGACATCCTCTTGTCGTTTGGTTATTTCCTCCCTGCTCTTTATTTCCTCCTTATCTCATATTGTTTTATACCTCTGTGTGTGCTTGTTGTGTGATACAGTTTTGGCTTGCCCGTTTGTCCATATCTGTGGATTCAACAACTCCTGCTTCCCCTGGGGTGGGGTGAGGGTGAGGGGGTATTAGATTTGGGTTCCTCAGGAGCAGGGCAAGGAAGGCAGTTCAGACATCGTCACCATTAGAAGTATCTCTTGGCAAGTTTAGGAGCCCCGGTCCCCTGTTATCCCCTCACACCCTGTGACAAGAGATAGATAGAGTGATTGAGATTGATAGAGGGATAGATAATAGATAGATAGATAGATAGATAGAGGGATAGATAGAGGGATAGATAGAGGGATAGATAGAGGGATAGATAGATAGAGGGATAGATAGAGGGATAGATAGATAGAGGGATAGATAGATAGAGAGATAGATAGATAAAAGGATAGATAGAGGGATAGATAGATAAAAGGATAGATAGATAGATAGAGGGATAGATAGATAGATAGATAGAGGGGATAGATAGAGGGATAGAGGGATAGATAGAGGGATAGATAGATAGAGGGATAGATAGATAGATAGATAAAAGGATAGATAGAGGGATAGATAGATAGATAGAGGGATAGATAGATAAAAGGATAGATAGAGGGATAGATAGATAGAGGGATAGATAGATAGAGGGATAGATAGATAGAGGGATAGATAGATAGAGGGATAGATAGATAGAGGGATAGATAGATAAAGGGATAGATAGATGGATAGATAGAGGGATAGATAGATGGATAGATAGATGGATAGATAGAGGGATAGATAGATGGATAGATAGATAGATAGATAGAGGGATAGATAGAGGGATAGATAGAGGGATAGATAGATAGAGGGATAGATAGATAGAGGGATAGATAGATAGAGGGATAGATAGATAAAGGGATAGATAGATGGATAGATAGAGGGATAGATAGATGGATAGATAGATGGATAGATAGAGGGATAGATAGATGGATAGATAGATGGATAGATAGATGGATAGATAGATGGATAGATAGATAGATAGAGGGATAGATAGAGGGATAGATAGAGGGATAGATAGATAGAGGGATAGATAGATAGAGGGATAGATAGATAAAGGGATAGATAGATAGATAGATAGATAGAGGGATAGATAGATGGATAGATAGAGGGATAGATAGATACAATTCTTGCTGGATCTTGATACAAACAATTTGCAATTCAATTCAGGGGGATCAAAAAAAAATGTCCTCCATAATTTTACACAAAGTAGAAGATGGGGTTAGCTGGAGAAGGCTCACATGAGCTCAGGTGTGATCATTGGGGCTTCCCCATAAGATGGCCCAGTGCAGCCAAACAGAAGGCATTACAATAGCCTGTATAAAAGCCCAGTCAGGGAATGCAGCAGCCATTTATTGGTAAATCTGGACAGAGATAGGACATCACAGCTCAGCAATAGATATAGGAAGAGAAAATCATGCAATACTGAATAAACATTACGGACTGTGTGTGACGGCGCAGCAGTGAGGACAGCGGCCATCAGTTTACTCACAGCCGTATTTGACACTACTAAGAATAAAGACCTTGGCGGGGTGGGATATGCTCCTAGGAGACCTCAGAGTGTTACACTCATCTTTTAGGGTATTTTCTGGGTTTTACACTATTGCAATTTACAACTCATCGATTTGCTGCAAATCAAATTTTGGGGAAACAATTTTTCTCAGCTGTGAGTTCCACTTCTGACATTTTGCTTCTCTGTAATTGTGTGATGTTTCTGTTGTTTCCTTCTTACATTGCTACCTTTCTCTTTCTTCTGCATTTATCTGTGCAGAATCCATCTAATCTTCACCTGTGAAACGGCCAAACAATGCGCAACACAGACACGTCTTACAGAAACTTTGAAGTGTGCTTTGCATGGTAAAAATCATTAGTTCTTGTTTCTATGGCAACGGGAGCGGCTTACAGCTCCTAACTGACACCCGTCTCCCCAGACATTTAACCCCTTCACTGCTCGCTCTGGTCACCGGTCGTTGGGAAGCAGAAAGGATGTCAGAACTGATGTAGAGATAGAACGTAACAATAAAGGGGAGACAGGAATACTGGGGATGATGAAAGGGAGGAAGAGGATCATAATGCTGACCATTATAGTGCTGATGACAAGGATGATGATGATGATGGTGGTAACATAAATAATAACAATGCTGAGGATGATAGTGATGATCTTGATTGTCATGATTATTGTAATAATGATGATTATGGTGAAGATGATGATGACTATCGTGAAGATGATGATGACTATCGTGAAGATGAAGATGACCATTGTGAAGATGATGATGATTATGGTGAAGATGATGATAACTATGGTGAAGATGATGATGACTATGGTGAAGATGATGATGACTATGGTGAAGATGATGATGACTATGGTGAAGATGATGATGACTATAGTGAAGATGATGATTATGGTGAAGATGATGATGACTATGGTGAAGATGATGATGACTATGATGAAGATGATGATGATTATGGCTAAGATGATGATGACTATGATGAAGATGATAATGATTATGGTGAAGATCATGATAACTATGATGAAGATGATGATGATTATGGTCAAGATGATGATGACTATCGTGAAGATGAAGATGACCATTGTGAAGATGATGACTATGGTGAAGATGATGATGACTATGATGATGATGATTATTATGGTGAAGATGATAACTATGGTGAAGATGATGATGATGATGATGATGACTATGATGAAGATGATGATGATTATGGTGAAGATGATGATGACTATCGTGAAGATGAAGATGACCATTGTGAAGATGATGATGACTATGGTGAAGATGATGATGACTATGATAAAGATGATGATGATTATGGTGAAGATGATGATGACTATGATGAAGATGATAACTATGGTGAAGATGATGATTATGGTGAAGATAATGATGACGATTATGATGACTATGGTAAAAATGATGACGACTATGGTGAAGATGATGATGACTATGATGATGATTATGGCGAAGATGATGATGACTATGATGAAGATGATGATGATTATGGTGAAGATGATGATAACTATGGTGAAGATGATGATGCTTATGGTGAAGATGATGATTATGGTGAAGATGATGATTATGGTGAAGATGATGATTATGGTGAAGATGATGATTATGGTGAAGATGATGATGACTATGATGAAGATGATGATGATTATGGTGAAGATGATGATTATGGTGAAGATGATGATGATTATGGTAAAGATGATGATTTTGGTGAAGATGATTATGATGATGATTATGGTGAAGATGATGATTATGATGATGACTATGATGAAGATGATGATTATGGTGAAGGTGATGATGACCATAATAAAGATGATGATTATAATGATGAGGATGATGATTATGAGTAAGATGATGGTGCTTATTATGATGATTATGGTGATGGTGATGTTTGTAGTGATGTTGATGACAGTGATGGTAATACTGATGATTATAATGTAAATGATGATTTACATGGTCATAATGTTGATAGTAATAAAACATACGGTGAAATTAATGTTAAAGAAGTTATCCAGTACCCTAATTTGCAATTAATTTTGGATATATCCCCTTCTTCTCAAAAATGAAGGCTCACATGACCTTATGCATGGCCCATGGGCTTCCCCATAATGCTTTGCAGTTAATCCAGCCTATGGATTGGGCTATAGATCAGAGGCCACTGATGACTCATAGCCAGTTAGCCACTATAAAAGCCCAAGCAGGAGATGCTGCAGTCACTTTTTGGGGAACATGGAGACAGGACCTCACAGCTCAGTAAGAGAAGAATAATGCAAAGAATACAGATACATCGGGTCAAAGAAGAAGAGAAAATATAGATTAGGAAGAGAGATAGGAGCTGATGTCCAACACTGATAGGCAGAGACAGACAGACAGAGTCAGACAGACAGAGTCAGACAGACAGAGACAGGCAGAGACAGACAGAGACAGGCAGACAGAGACAGGCAGACAGAGACAGGCAGAGACAGACAGACAGAGTCAGACAGCTGCTGCAGCCAGCTCTGCAGTTTTCTATAAAGAGATTGCTTCTTCATGATCCACATTGTCCTGCTGCTGCTGCCCGTCTCCTGAATGTCCACCATGCTCCATACTGTGCTGCTGCTGAGACCCCTATCCTGCATAAGGTAGACCTGAAACAACTCAAGAAAGGGAGACTTAAGAAAGTTATCAAAGAGTTACTTTTTTTAGCCTCACTTTCATAAAACACCAAAACTGTTACCAATTCCCAAAAATCATTCATTTTTGGACCATCACATTTTAAAACACCATGGTTTGCACTGTATACGCCCTATTCGACTAAACTTACTATTACTGGAAGGGTTCCAGGATGGGTGGCAATATACCAAGATGGGGTAGATATATTACTGGAAGGGATGCAGGTGTGGCGCCCTGGACAAGCCAGGGGCCACAGAGAACAACACCTACACACCCCACACTCCCGGTCAGGCACACCAAAGTCAGACACAAACCCTTGTTGCCTTCCTCCAGGGGCTGATGTCCACACCAGGGGGTGGGCCAGGCGGTTGGCCCCACCCACCGAGGAGTTCACAGTCCTGGAGGCTGGAAAGGCAGAGAGATTAGTTTTGGAAGTGAAAGGGAGAGGAGTGAAGTGGCAGTAGAGAAGCCTGAAGTTGGTCCGGACGGATCAGCAAGGTTGGCAGACGGTGGTGACCGTCTGCAGGAGTGGCCTATCTGAGTCTACCGTAAGGACCGTGGACGGGAGGTGGCCCGGCGGTACCGGACTGGTACACAAAGAGAAGTCAGCACCATCTGGCAGGGGCTTACGGACCCCGGCAAGGCTAGGAGTCGCCGTAAATTTGCCAAATCCGTCAGCGAAGGGAACCTCCTGGGTTTCCCAGCAGCCAAGTCCCGATCAGAAGGCAACAGTCCAACCGTGAGAGGGAAACACAGTCACCGACAAGGCTACCGTTTCCAGGGCCAGAGCCTGCGGGCAAAAGGGGCTCCTCCGGCCCACATCCAAGCCAGGGAGCGGGTTACCCATGGGAACCCATTGGAACCGTTACACTACATAGGTGCAGGGAAAGGCAGTCACCATCAACCTGCCGGGAGAAACAACACCGCAGCCGTCTGTGGGACCCGTCCATCCAGCCGTGTGTTTTACCGAGAACTGTGTCCTCATCATTGGCTGAGTGAGTACCACCGTGCCGTGCGGCACAGCGCTGCCCCCGAGACCCTGCACCTCACCAGGCCCCGTAACCCGCCTGCCATATATCCCTACCCCCTCACCGGGCCCCGGGACAACCAACCCCCTACCCAGGGAGGGGAGAACTAACATCAAAGCTGCTCCCTGTCACCGCTCCCGGGATCCCCGTCTAGAGCAGCGGTGGTGTCACCAACTTCACCACAACCGTGGGTGGCGTCACGAACAATCACCAAATCCCCACCATCCAATCAAATTCCCTTTTCACTCACGGGCAAGGAACGCTGCTCGAGTCCCCGGGATCCGGCCCACCGCTTGAGCCACCACCGAGCAGCGGCAGCAGCAGCCGGACCCGAGCCGTGGGAGAGCGCAGCGTCCCCTCCTCCGCCCGCGACACAGGATGGGGTACATTATACCAGGATGGGGACATATACGTGAAGAGGCCAAGGATGTGCGGCAATATATCAGGATGGGGGACATATATTACTGGAAGGGGCCCAGAATGAGAAGCAATTTTTCCAAATGGAGGACATATATTACTTATATTACTGGAAGGTGCCCAGGATAAAGGACATTATACCAGGATGGGGGACATATAATACTGGAAAGGGCCCCAAATGGGAGGCAAGATATCAATATGGGGGACATATATTACTACATGGTGCCCACGTGGTGAGACATTATATCAGGATGAGGGACATATATTATTGGAAGGGGTGCGGGATGGAGGGCATTATACTAGTATGGGGGACATATATAACTGGAAGGGGTCCAGGATGGGGGGGCAATATACTAATATGGTGGACATACAGTATATTACTGAAAGGTGCCCAGGATGGGGGCATTATTTCAGGATAGAGAACATACGGTATATTACTGGAACGGGGCCTAGGGTGGGTTGCATTATTCCAGGATGGGGGACATATATTACTGGAAGGGGGTCCAGGATTGGGAACATTATAGCAGAATCAGGGATATATATTAATGTAAGGGGCCCAGGATGGGGGCAATATACCAGGATGGGGGACATATTTTAGTTTGAGGCCCAAGATGGGGCACAATATACCAGGATGATGGACATATATTACTGTATGGGGTCTGGGATAGGGGGAAATTATACCTGGATGTGGGACATATATTACTGTATGGGGTCTGGGATAGGGGGAAATTATACCTGGATGTGGGACATTTATTACTGTAAGAGGAACAGGATGGGGGGCATTATTCCAGGATGTGGGATATATATAACTGTAAGGGGGTCTCAGGATGGGGAGCAATATACCAGGATGTGGGACATATATTACTGCATGGGGTCGAGGATGGGAGGCATTATACCTTGATGAGGGACATTATTCCAGGATTTGGGACATTACTTCTGGAAGGGGCAAGGTTGAGGGACATTATTACAGGATAGGGGACATTGTTACATGTGAGGGTGAACATGTATGTCTTCACAGGGTCAAAAATGATTCAAGGGGCCATGCACATGATGAACAAGCAGGTGGGGGTCCAGGTCCAAATTTTGCACCAGAATCTATCTATCTATCTATCCCTCTATCTGTCTGTCTGTCTGTCTATCTATCTTTCTAGTGACAGGCCTACTTTTCATTACTAGGACAGATTTTCCATGTGTCCTCCTCATCGTAATGTATCTATTATTGGATTTAAATATTGAAATGAATCTCGTGGTTTCAAAACCTTTTCACACATTTTCTCCTTCAAATATCGTCATCTAACACATCCGACCTAAAAATGTTTCCCACGCGTTTCGCGCAGTGATTGATTTTTATTTAAAATATCCCTTATTCTAAAGAATGTAACCATTTGTTGGCGCGGCGTTACTTCCCGACCTTCAGCTCGCAGCCTTGACTTGTTCTTCGGGCCGATGGCTTTCCCTATATGCGGTACCTGACGTCGGCTGTGACCGTGGCTTGTTAGAGCAAGATGCTGCTGTTCTCCAGCCATAAGCCAGAAAATAGCTGCTCGGCAGAGTCAAGTGAATTCATCTGGGATGACTATTTTTGTCTGTTCAGCTCATTATCTAGACTATTAACTCAAGCTGAATAAACTGCATCCGAGTGCAACTCTTCCTAAAAAAAAAAAAAAATCAGCCGAGGAAACCTTGGGTTCCCGGCCTGTAGAAATCATCTTTCCAGAAATCTGCAAACTGCGAATTACAAGGTCTTTCTAAGGTTGAAGAAAAAAGTTCTTCAGTCGTCGGCCCATTAGAGTAACGCTGGGAATGAAAGAGCAATTTCATTTTCGATTGACTCAATGGGATCTTATTCTCGGGAATTGAGCCACCCCGGAGCCGCTCTGAAATATTCCCCCGCTATAAATCTCATGAGAAATTGGACCAGTGAACACTAAACATTCCGAATAGATAGTTTCAAAAAAGGTTCAAAAAGTTTAAATGATACAACTTTATGTTTAAGTCTATAATTTCTATTTTTTCTTTTTTATAATGGAGGAACCCCAGAAAAAAATATTTTTTGGAGCCCTCATCTCTCATAATTGTCACATCTCTTTTGAACTCTCCAGTTTCCAAAAAACATGGAGACCTGATTGACTAGAACTGTGCTAAGTCAGCAGACAGGCAAAGGTCTAGATGAGAACTGACCTCCAAAGATATATTTGGTCCTGGGTTTTCTCATGATCATTGCTCAGGAGCGCACAGCCTCCTGTCCTTGGGAGACCTTTTGACAAATCTCGGACCTGCGGTTCACATTTCCTAAATGCATATTCTTTCTTTGGTGCTGCATGGGTTAAAGACCCTTTCCTTGCTGATAGTTCCTTGTTACTCCTATCTCAGGTGCAGCCGGTTTGTGACCACTTCACTTTAAAAAGTCACATGTTCCATCACCTGATGCCGGGAATAGAATCCATGTGTCATGATCCAGGCCGGCTTTTCCCTGCTGTGGTTGCACCCAGCTCTGGCCTGGTTATGTCAGGGGTTAATTTCCCTCACTTTGTTCTGGATTCCAGGACGCTATATCTTGCCTCTCTACCTATGGTTCAGTGCCAGTGATATGTCTGCCTTGCAGCATGTATACTGGCTCTGGGGAGTGTTCCCAATCTGTCCTGCCTCCCTGCTACTGTGTCCTGACCTGTACCCTCCCCCATATGTCTGCCTGTCCTGGTTCCTGACTACCTGTTCCTGTCTGCTGCTTTCCCTTATCCTAACCTGTTTGTTCTTCTCCCTTTTCTGTATTTCGACTTCCCAGCTGCTGACCTGTATCCTCACTCCTGACTCCGGCATTCGTCTCTCCCTTTTGAGTTGTACGCTACTCTTTGACTCCTGACTCTTTGCTAGGTCCTGTCTCTCCCCGTTCTTCTGTCTTACACCTCTTGCTGCTGATTCGGATTACTGACTACTCTGCTGACCCCTAGTGGTTGCTTGTAAACTGCACTCTGAAGCTACATTACCTGTAACTTCAGTAGTCTAGCCTGACACCATGTCTATACTGACCACCGTGGATGGAGCAAGTTTCTGGAATTTGTTAGAGTTGTGTCTCCTGTAGCCTTGGTGTTTGGCTGCAGCAGTGGAGTTGGTTTATATCCTTTTTATCTTTATCCCACAGTCTGTCCTTCTTCCCCTGTGTCTTATTATTGCAATGGTGAAGTCTAGTGCACTCATCGGCCTTTGCACTATCCAGGGTGAGTTGAGGGATGGCCAGGGACAAGGCACGTGACGGCGGCGGGGGGAAGGACGCTCTTAGTCACGTTAGTCACATTAGGGAGCTCAGGGTACAGACACAGGTTAGTGTCAGGAGGTGACCCGTCCTCCCCTCTTTCTACCCCTAGACGCTTCCTACCTTTTCCATGCCTGTTGTTACCTCTATGCTGCGCCGTGCACCAGGCATCCAATTTGCCCTTGCGTGACCATTTTTGGTGATGCAAATGAATTTTAATAAACAGTAAATTGCAAAATTTGCTGTTTTTTACTAGCACTTTTTAATTTTAACAAGTCACGACAGGCCCTTAAAAAACTAACTAAAGGTGTCCAAATCCATTACTTAATTACTTATATTTTGTGCTAAAAAAAGAGTTACAAGGTTTCCTATGAGAATGAGCTCACTTACAGATTCTCAATCATCGGGAGCATGGTGACCCCTAACCAGGAAGCCACGAGGCTGGGGAGTGGCGTGCTCATGAAGATGCAAAAATGGATAACCCCTTTGATGGAAAAGTATTCACATTGTGTATAATGTCACTGATGGGTTTTGTCCCACAGAGTTTTGCATAAAACTCGCGGAGTGTCATGGTGGCATCAGACGCTGTTCACACTACAGATTCTGACACTCCACATTATGGTTTCTCTGGGGCTTCTGAGTTTCACAGGCAGGCTCAGGCGTCGACCAGCTGTGTGCTCATTAATGGTCAGGCTAGCAAGAGTTAACCTCTACTAGCTTGCTAGTTACCTCTGTTGTTGGAAACCTATCACATGAACTCCTCTTCTTTTAAGAATGTGGAATCTGTCTTCCCATGCCGACTATAGTTTTGCTGTATGGGTCTGTGTGGTGTTGTGTTCCAGTGTGGTTGGTCATTATATTGCGTGGTGCTTGGAGCTGTTGTAGATTTCTGTTGTTTGTCTTGTTGTTTCCTCCCTGCTTTTGTTTTCCTCCTTATCTCTTATGTGCTGTGAGATAGTGCTGTGGTTTCCCCAGTTTCTATCTCTGTTGGTTTTATCACACTTCTGTCCCGATCCTCCCCTGGGTGAGGGGTATAAGATCAGGACTGGTCATTATATTGCGTGGTGCTTGGAGATGTTGTACATTTCTCTTTTTCGTTTTGTTGTTTCCTTCCTGCTCTTGTTTTCTTCCTTATCTCTTTTATGCTGTGAGTTAGTGCTCTGGTTTCCACTGTTTCTATTTCTGTTGGTTTTATCACACTCCTGTCCCGACCCTCCCCTGGGTGAGGGGTATAAGATCAGGACTGGTCATTATATTGCGTGGTGCTTGGAGCTGTTGTAGATTTCTTTTGTTCGTCTTGTTGTTTCCTCACTGCTCTTGTTTTCCTCCTTATCTCTTATGTGCTGTGAGATAGAATTTAGGTTTCCCCTGTTTCTATCTCTGTTGGTTTTATCACACTCCTGTCTCGGCCCTCCCCTGGGGGAGGAGTATGAGATCAGGACTGGTCAGTAGCAGGGTCAGGTAGGTGGTCAGACATCCCCACCTTCACAGGTAACTCTGAGATCAGGGACAGCTAGGGTCCCTTAGTCTAAAGGCCAGTCTAGGAGTCGAGGAGTATAAGATCGGGGCTGGTCAGGAGCAGGGCCAGGTAGCCGTCTCAGACATCCCCACCTTCAGAAGTAACTCTGAGTTCAGGGACAGCTAGAGTCCATTAGTCTGAAGGCCAGTCTAGGAGCCAAGGAGTATAAGATCGGGGCTGGTCAGGAGCAGGGCCAGGTAGGCGGTAGACTTGTTTAGGCCACTGATGTACAGGAGACTAAGTATCCAGGCTACACAGACTTGTTTAGGGAACTGATGTACAAGAGTCTGCCTTTCCAAACTACTCAGATTTGTTTAGATCACTGATGTAAAAGAGACTGCATCTCCAAGCTAAACAGATTTGTTTAGGAAACTGATCTACAAGAGTCAGATTCTTCATACTACACAGACCTACTTATGTAACAGATGTACAAGAGACTGCCTCTCCAAGCTACACAGATTTGTTTAGCCAACTGATGTACAGGATACTGCCTCTCCATTCTACACAGACCTTATTAGGGTACTGATATACAATAGACTGGCTTTCAAAGCTACACAAACATGTTTAAGGAACTGATGTATAAGAAACTACCTCTACAAGCTGCACAGACCTGTTTAGGGAACCAATGTATAAGAAACTACCTCTCCAAGTTATACAGACTTGTTTAGGGAAGTTATATACAAGAGACTGCCTCTCCAAGCTATACAGACTTGTTTAGGGAAGTTATATACAAGAGACTGCCTCTCCAAGCTACACAGACCTTTTTAGGGTACTGATATACAATAGTCTGGCTTTCAAAGTAGGGCGGCTCAGACATCCCCACCTTCAGAAGTAACTCTGTGTTCAGGGACAGCTAGGGTCCCTTAGTCTGAAGGCCAGTCTAGGAGTCGAGAAGTATAAGATCGGGGTTGGTCAGGAGCAGGGCCAGGTAGGCGGCTCAGATATTCCCACCTTCAGAAGTAACTCTGAGTTCAGGGACAGCTAGGGTCCCCTTAGTCTGAAGGCCAGTCTAGGAGCCCCAGTCCCCCTGGTCATCGTGACAGGGTTGTGCTCTCTGACAGGTTCTTTGTATCATCTCCCCTTTAAACTTTAGCTATATAGGACAAATTACTCCTATGATTGACTCATATGTCTGCAAATACTATACTGATATTTATTGTATCAGGGTAACCAAGGGGTTAATTTCTATAGCCCTGCTGGCCGGAGCACCCACATCCTCGCAGTCCTGGATGCAGCCATGTTCCCTGGTTTATTCATTGAGCTCCGCTCTTCGGATGATCTTCCTTTGATAAGATGCCGCTGCCACATTGATATTCTTGGAGACGCGCAGAAGTTTCCTTCTTTCCGTATAAAAGTTTTACCAGGAACCTCTTTGTCTTGAGAGATGCAGCGCGCAGCCATCATCAACTTTACGACATCCTTCTGTGCGAAACCCAACATATGGTTTCTGAAACGCCGGCCGTATATTGTATTTGATTATCAAGTTAATATAATCCTTTGATTAAATCACTCGAGGAGCGATGAAGATTTTATTCCGTCCTATTAAAGTTATAAGAAACATGAATCAAAACATTGTATCAACGAGGCGGCTGCAGAACACTTACGTCCGCGCACCGGGATGTCGCTCGCCGCGCCGACCGCTTCTCCGAGGAAAGAAAACAAGAAAAGGGAAAAAAAAATAAAAGTTATCGCGGTGACCTTCAGAGGGAAAGGTCAGCGGCGTACTTAACCCGCCGAGCGAGTGGCGGCTATCGGGCCCATCGCACGCGGCTTATCTCGCCCACAACATTGTGTCGCATTAAGCGGAAACACAATCTTATCTGGCATCTTGTCAGTAAGTGATACACGTTTTGACACTTTGGATTTGCAAACGGCGATAAGCACTGGACGTGAATGCCAAGCGATCAGCGAGCCCCGGCCGCCGCAAAACAACGGCGCTTATTAACTACACAAGGTAAAAGGCTTAGGACGCGACCAACTCTGCGTCCATTTAATGGTCCACATGCACCGGAAACTCAATTAACAGGAAAGACATCAATTATTCTGTGATTTCAGCTCATGTGAAGCCTTATGTGTCTCCATGGTAACAGACTACAAATAAACCCTGCGTAGTCTGACCCTGCAGACATATATTACATCTAGTAACTAGCAATCAGTTGCCTTTCTGTCACAGGTGACAGTCATGTGGTTTCTGGCCATAGAAGGTCACAGTGTTTGGCTGCACAGAAGGCTCCCTGACTTTCTATTGTTCCTGCTTTCAGTATTCATTGGTACTTTCCTGCTGGATTCATCTCTTCCCCTTTAGGACCTAGCGGAGCTCTCGTTCCAACCACCCAGCTGCTGATCATCAGCATTATCTTGGTGCTTAAATACTCCCTTCTTCCCTAGACTGGTGCTGATGATATTTTCAGTTCGTTCAAGCCTTGGTTGCAAGCAGGTGGCTTGTACTCCTCTGTGGTATCGTTGCTGAAAACTTTGCTGAACTTCTCCCTTAGTCATCTGTGGATAAGTAGTTCATGCTTTTCCCCTGTGTGTCCTCCTTGTGTCTTCTCTAGTGTTTAGTGGGGTTGATGAAGAGCTCATCCCATCCGTTCCCTATTTAGAGCCCCGTACTAGGGATACCTAGGGTCAGGTATCCGGATCGGCGCATAGATGCGGAACCTATCTAAAAAAATCAAATCAAATCTTTATTTTTATATAGCGCTAACATATTCCGCAGCGCTTTACTTACATCAGGAACACTGTCCCCATTGGGGCTCACAATCTAGAGTCCCTATCAGTATGTCTTTGGAGTGTGGGAGGAAACCGGAGTACCCGGAGTAAACCCACGCAAACACTGGGAGAACATACAAACTCCTTGCAGATGGTGTCCTTGGTGGGATTTGAACCAAGGACCCAGCGCTGCAAGACTGCAGTGCTAACCACTGAGCCATTGTGCCGCCCATTGAGCCACCGTGCCGCCCATATCTAGGGTGGTGAGGGACCCCAGGGATCAGTAGAAGGTTTGGTCAGGGGTCACCATCTACACTTCCCTAAACACAGGGTTCCCCTTCCCTTTCCCCAATTGCTTGGTACTTCCCCGTACCTAGTGTGACACTTTATGGCTCTGTTCACACCATCAACTCATGATATAAATCTCCCAGTAAGTTAGGCTATGTGCACATGCTGCATCTTTTTTTGACCACAAAGATGCAGCGTTTTTACCTTTTGTGGTGATTGCAAAGAGCAGTGTTTTTGCCCTAAAACAACGCAGGAGTCCTCTACCTGTTAGGCCTCTACTAAAAGTGAGCCGCGGGATTAGCGCTGACGTCACTCAGGTGATGTGCGGTGACACCACAAATCCTCTGCGACTTGCAAATGACTGCAGATTTTCAAATCCTCACAGTGCGCACTGTGCACACTGTCAGGATTCTCCAGGGTGATGAGACAAGCCAGTCATGTGACTTCAAGTGTGCGATATGCATACAGTCAGTCACATTCTGACTAGACATGAACAGTCACAACCGTCACATGACTGTTCAGTCTTGTTGCCATGACTGGAGAATCCTGACAGTGCACACTGTGCGCGCTATGAGGATTTGCAGTCTTACAAACTTTCATTCCAAGCCAGAAGTTTATGTGCGCTGCTGTACAACAAAGTAAGCAGGAGCCCCAGCAGCACAGAGTATGTTAGGACACGAGGGCTGTCATCTATAGAGAGTAGTCACATAGTTATTGCTGCTCAGTAAAGTGTTACAGAAATTCCACCAAGGCTCTGCGAGTGTCGGGGGTCTCCTCGCCGCGGCTTGTCCCTGTGTCATCAATGAGCTGAACCTTTATCAGGGTCCAGATGGTGGCGGAAAGAAGAAGCTTCATATCCGGAGACTCGGAGGCAGAAATGTCATCAGCGATTCCCGTGAGTAAGGACTTCTGAAGATTCTGCAACATTGGAATTAATTTCCAGACTTTGCTACATTCTTTCTGATCAGAAAAAAACATTTATAGTGCGTCTGTCCTTCCACGAACCGGCTCATGGTGGCACGGAAGACCTGAGAGACCCCTGTGGCGCCCCTGAGGCTTCAGTCGCCACAGGGTACTGCATCTCATTTAAGGTGCAGTATTCATGCTGGGTAAGGAGGAGGTTATTCACCGGTGTTTATCACATTGCATACAACATACAGCTTAGTAGCCAACCACTGGGACTGGGCTAAAGGTGGCCATCATGGAACGGGACTTTCCACTCACTGGTCAGTACCTGGGGCTGGAGCATTGGGGAGTCAGATGACACACACAGTCAGACAGAACAGACAGGGAAAATGTGAGACGCAGGAGAACACGGTCGCTGATCGCTCCCTCAGGACTGCAGCGGCGGCTAATAATTGGCCGCTCACCAGAGGTGGCGTCACAAACAACTGCTCCCATCATCCCCATTTTTATTGACACAGCCGGGGTCATGGAACTGGGCAAGGCCACCGCGGCGACCCAGGAGAAGGACCGCGGCCCGGTAACAGCTAACCCTCAGACCCTGTGGGTCCGTCAACTTGGCGTCACGAACAGGATTTCGTGCCCACCCATGTTCAGGATTTTCTCCTAGCATATTTGATGTAGAAAATAATGTTTTTCACCTTTTGAAAGCAAATAAAAAAAATTGCACCAAAAGCGCATCAAAAACTACACTAAAAACGCATAAAAAAACTCATGAAAGAACACTTCAAAAAATGCACCAAAATGCACCAAAAAATGCATGAAAAACGCACAAAAAAACCATAAAAAATGCACCAAAAATACATCAAGGAAAGCACAAAAAAGCACGAAAAAACACATCAAAGAACACACCAAAAAATGCATTAATAAACGTCCAAAAAGCGCACCAGAAAACGCACCAAAAACGCATCAAGGAACGCACCAAAAAAAAGCACCAAATAATCAAAAAAAGCATCAAAAATGCACCAAAAACACCAGAAAAAACAGCAGAAAACACGCCAAAAACATGTTAAAGAATAGAACAAAAACTACATAAAAAAGTTGCAGTTTTCACGTTTGAAAGCAAATAAAGAATTGCACCAAAAGCGCATCACAAACTGCACAAAAAAACGCACAAAAAACTCACCAAAGAACACATCAAAAAATGCACCAAAACGCACCAAAAAATGCATGAAAAACGCACCATAAAAAGCATAAAAAATGCATTAAAAAAACGCCCAAAAAGCGCACCAGAAAACGCACCAAAAATGCATCAAGGAACGCACCAAATAAAGCATCAAAAATGCACCAAAAAACACCAGAAAAACCACCAGAAAACGCACCAAAAAACACATTAAAGAATAGAACAAAAACCGCATAAAAAAGGTTGCGTTTTTCATCATTGAAAGCAAATAAAAAAATTGTACCAAAAGCGCATCAAAACTGCACTAAAAACGCTTAAAAAACTCCCCAAAGAACACATCAAAAAATGCACCAAAACGCACCAAAAAATGCATGAAAAACGCACCAAAAAAAGCTTAAAAAACGCCCAAAAAGCGCACCAGAAAACGCATCAAGTAACACACCAAAAAAAGCACCAAATAATCAAAAAAAGCATCAAAAATGCACCAAAAACACCAGAAAAAACAGCAGAAAACACACCAAAAACATGTTAAAGAATAGAACAAAAACTACATAAAAAAGTTGCAGTTTTCACGTTTGAAAGCAAATAAAGAATTGCACCAAAAGCGCATCACAAACTGCACAAAAAACGCACAAAAAACTCACCAAAGAACACCTCAAAAAATGCACCAAAACGCACCAAAAAATGCATGAAAAACGCACCATAAAAAGCATAAAAAATGCATTAAAAATACGCCCAAAAAGCGCACCAGAAAACGCACCAAAAATGCATCAAGGAACGCACCAAATAAAGCATCAAAAATGCACCAAAAAACACCAGAAAAACCAGCAGAAAACGCACCAAAAAACACATTAAAGAATAGAACAAAAACCGCTTAAAAAAGGTTGCGTTTTTCATCATTGAAAGCAAATAAAAAATTTGTACCAAAAGCGCATCAAAACTGCACTAAAAACGCTTAAAAAACTCCCCAAAGAACACATCAAAAAATGCACCAAAACGCACCAAAAAATGCATGAAAAACGCACCAAAAAAAGCTTAAAAAACGCCCAAAAAGCGCACCAGAAAACGCATCAAGTAACACACCAAAAAACGCACCAAATAATAAAAAAAAACATCAAAAATGCACACAAAAAAAACACACTAGAAAAACCAGCAGAAAACGCACCAAAAACACATTACAGACTGGAACAAAAAAAGGCATAAAAAAGCATCAAACAACGCACCAAAACTTGCATTTTTACAGCTGCATTTTTCCTGCCAAGAGATGCAGATTTGGTGCAGATATTTCTGCACTAAATCTGCACGGTGTGCACATGCCCGTAGTTTGCAATGTGTTCCACGTAAATCCCGGCGTTACTTTGTCGCTCGCTGCCGCCGATCCCGTGCGCTCCGGGGGACACGGCTGAATATCCAGGGCAGGAATCCATATTTTACACTCAGGATTCTGGGATTTCCCAGACTTATCCTCGGAACATGATGCATTTACAGGACTGAAATAGCTGTGAAGTGTTCAGCGCAGGACACCGCTCTGCGCTTCATCCGAAAACTAGGTCACCTGTCAGAAAGCCACAATACAACCTTCAATTAGTATTTCCAGAGCAGAAAAGTGCGGAGGAGCTGCCGGAGATCTGTCCCGGGGATGGAGGTGAGCGCGGTCTACAGCTGGAGCAGCCGGGCTTCACCTTATATCACACAGGATAAAGCACAGGGGCCTCCGCTGCAGAGTAAGGCGGGGTTCACACGTTGCGGTTTTGCTCTGGTTTTTTGCAACTTTTTTCCATGAGTTTTATGCAAATTAAAAGCAACTGCTTCTTGGACCTCTGCAGTACAAGAGACTGCTTCTTAATGTTACACAGACTTGTTTATTCCTCTGCAGTACAAGAGACTGCTTCTTAATGTTACACAGACTTGTTTATTCCTCTGCAGTACAAGAGACTGCTTCTCAATGTTACACAGACTTGTTTATTCCTCTGCAGTACAAGAGACTGCTTCTTACTGTTACACAGACCTGTTTATTCCTCTGCAGTACAAGAGACTGCTTCTTAATGTTACACAGACTTGTTTATTCCTCTGCAGTACAAGAGACTGCTTCTTACTGTTACACAGACTTGTTTATTCCTCTGCAGTACAAGATACTGCTTTTTACGGTTACACAAACTTGTTTAGACCTCTGCAGTATAAGAGACTGTTTCTTAATGTTACACAGACTTGTTTATTCCTCTGCAGTACAAGATACTGCTTTTTACGGTTACACAAACTTGTTTAGACCTCTGCAGTATAAGAGACTGCTTCTTAATGTTACACAGACTTGTTTATTCCTCTGCAGTACAAGAGACTGCTTCTTAATGTTACACAGACTTGTTTATTCCTCTGAAGTACAGTAGACTGCTTTTTAGCGTTACACAGACTTGTTAAGGCCACTGCTGTACAAAATGCTGTCTCTTTATACTACACATAGGCATTTAGGCTTCTGCTTTACAAGTTTTTTCATGCTGCACAGACTTGTTTATACTATTAATGTACAAGAGACTGCTTGTTCAGTCTGCATAGCCTTGTTGATGTCTCTGCTATACAAGATACTACCTTTTCATACTATATATCTTTAATTAGGCTTTTGGTATAAAAGGGACTGCATCGCCATATTACACAGACAAGTTTAGGTTGCTGCTGTACAAGAGACTGCTTCCTTTTGACACACAGATATATTTATGCCTCTTCTGTACAAAAAATACCCCTTCCTGCTCCACTTGCTGTACAAGAAATTGCTTGTTCATACTACACAGACTTGTATAGGCCTCTGCAGTACAAGATACTGCTTCTTAATGTTACACAGACTTGTTTAGGCCGTTGCTGCTTCATATACGTGTTTAGGCTTTTTTTCTTAGAAGAAAAGGTTTCTTCATGCTGCACAGACTTCATAAAGCTTCTGCAGTACATGAGACTGCTTCTTTATGCCACACAGACCTGCATACACTTTACTAAAAGAACAGAACAAGAAGATTGCAGCCGGTATCATGCAGTTTCAGAATATAAAACAAGTAACTTAAGGGGGATAATGCATGTTCTTCTTTTGAGAATAGAGGGTTCACAGGTGGGGTGAAGGTTTGGGGGGTGCAGCATTATAAACACCCATGTGATGGAGTCAGCATTAGATTTGGGGCCCAAATTAAAATCAGGCCCCCTCCTGCCACGTCAGTACAATACTGGCACCTTTTTACATGGTAGAGGGACATTTTGACACCAGGGCAGGGGTGTGACTGCTTCTCCTGGCCCCGCCCCCGAGGAGCAGCCCTGTGACACTCTCCAGCCTAACACTGGACTTTGTATCGATACTGATATCCCTTCCCTGTTACCTTGAGTGATTTGTTGCTGGTTTTCCACAGGCAGCTTTTATTTTTGATAATTGTTGAATCCTCTTCTCTTTTCCATCCATAAATTGCTGATTTTTTCCTTCACATTTCCAGTTTTCTACTTTATTTATAGTAAAAATGTATCTAAAATGATAAACAAACCACGGGAAACCGATCGTTATAATCAAAGGTATCTCAGGAGCGAGATGATTTCTGCAGATATCAAGTTATCAAGTCACAAAGAACACGGAGCGGTGATTATCTCCTGCAGACAAAATAAATGTTATAATAATCCTCAAATCCGGCATTAAAGGGGCCGAGTCACTACTTTTTAAAAAACAAACATATTATTTACCCCTAAATTGATTTGATTAGGCAACTGATGTACAGGATACTGCTTCTTCATGCTACACAGACTTGTTTAGGGAACTGATGTACAAGAGACTACCTCTCCATGCTACACAGACTTGTTTAAGGAACTGATGTACAAGAGACTGCTTCTTCATGCTACATAGACTTGTTTAGGCCACTGATGTACAGGAGACTAAGTATCCAGGCTACACAGACTTGTTTAGGGAACTAATGTACAAGAGTCTGCCTTTCCAAACTACTCAGATTTGTTTAGGTCACTGATGTAAAAGAGACTGCATCTCCAAGCTAAACAGATTTGTTTAGGAAACTGATCTACAAGAGTCTGATTCTTCATACTACACAGACCTACTTATGTAACAGATGTACAAGAGACTGCCTCTCCAAGCTACACAGATTTGTTTAGCCAACTGATGTACAGGAGACTGCCTCTCCATTCTACACAGACCTTATTAGGGTACTGATATACAATAGACTGGCTTTCAAAGCTACACAAACATGTTTAAGGAACTGATGTACAAGAAACTACCTCTACAAGCTGCACAGACCTGTTTAAGGAACCAATGTATAAGAAACTACCTCTCTAAGCTATACAGACTTGTTTAGGGAAGTTATATACAAGAGCCTGCCTCTCCAAGCTATACAGACTTGTTTAGGGAAGTTATATACAAGAGCCTGCCTCTCCAAGCTATGCAGACTTGTTTAGGGAAGTTATATACAAGAGACTGCCTCTCCAAGCTACACAGACCTTTTTAGGGTACTGATATACAATAGACTGGCTTTCAAAGCTACACAAACATGTTTAAGGAACTGATGATGTACAAAAAACTACCTCTACAAGCTGCACAGACCTGTTTAGGGAACCAATGTATAAGAAACTACCTCTCCAAGCTATACAGACTTGTTTAGGGAAGTGATATACAGGAGACTGCCTCTCCAAGCTACACAGACTTATTTAGGGAACTGATGTACAAGAGACTGCTTCTTCATGGCAAACAGTCATATCTGAGACCACAAGCATGTCAAAAATAAAAAGTAATAGGAAGGTTGGGAAAACATCTGATTGTGGCGACGCCTTCATATTTGGAAATAATGATGGAGAACCCCGCCAATAAACTCCTTGCCCTTGACAAACTCTTTAAGATACTTTGTGTTTCCTACTGTCTTGATGCCTGGAATAAAAGGGGTGTCGCTCCATTGCTACTGATGGACTCTCTGCTGTGTTTGGGGTAGAAGGCACTAAATTCGGAGGTCAGAAGACGTCCTGAGTGTTGTGACCTCCAATTACTGGGTAATGGTTATACTTCTAGCTGAATCCAATACACATCATTGGAGAACAACCAAGAAGACGACCTGTCACCAGGTCAAAGGGCCCGGAATGTCTCTTATTGTATCCCCCACTCTTCTGAGTATTCAGGGGAACAATGGAACTAAATAAGAGAAACAATGGGTCACGTTTCACCTGGTGCCAAGTCCTCATAGGAAGGGTAAAATGGATTGTGACCCCACAGTATTGGGGTTCAGGTGTAAAAATAAGAATAAAGAATGATATAAATCTTCGTAAAGGTTTCTTTATCTTTGAGTAATATTTCCGCTGTTGCTCCGGCGCTCGCTGGTATCTGCTAATAGTCTCGCAGCTCGTCTTATCTGCATATGATTAAAGGGAGATAATTATAGATGGGAATAATCAGGTTTATTTATCTGTTTATTTGCTCAGACTTTATTTAATGCGCGACCTGAACCTTTTCTGTATTCTAATTAAATGGCAGAGCAGATTGAATGTTATCAGAGGCTGAACCTCCGTGGAGCGCCGCACTTACTGCTGATTAATGAGAAATTCTCCATTTCTGAAAACTGAGCAGTAAGAAGAACCGGCTCCATGGCTCCTGCTCCTTATCAGAGGTGATTTATTGTAATTTAGAGGAGAGGTATGAATATAGATCAGTCCACACAGGTAAAGCTGCAACCTCTATTAGGCTATGTGCGCACTAGAAATGTGAAGTTTCTCAAGAAAATTTCTTGAGAAACTTCTGGGAGTGAAAGATTTCCGGACCTCCGGAAAAAATCCGCACCAAATCCGCATGCGGATTTGCCGCGGATTAGCCGCGGAATAGCCGCGAATTTGCCGCGATTTTCCCGCGGGTGCTTCCCTGCGGATTTTGCAGGCTGTACTGCCGAAATCCGCAGGGTACCTGCGGAAAAGAATTGACATGCTCATTTTCTCAAGAAATTTTCTCGACAAATTCTTCTCAAGGAAATTTCTTGAGAAAAATCCGCACAGTGCGCACAGCTATTTTTTTTTTCTCATAGAATTTGCTGGGAAATGTCTGCACAAAGATTGCAGACATTTCTCAAGAAATTTCTGCGGCAAATCCGCGGGTAAATCCGCTGGAAAAACGCACTAGTGCGCACAGAGCCTTATACTCCAGAGCTGCACTCACTATTCTGCTGGTGCAGTCACTGTGCACATACATTACATTACTGATCCTGAGTTACCTCCTGTATTATACTCCAGAGCTGCACTCACTATTCTGCTGGTGCAGTCACTGTGTACATACATTACTGATCCTGAGTTACCTCTTGTATTATGCTCCAGAGCTGCACTCACTATTCTGCTGGTGCAGTCACTGTGTACATACATTACATTACTGATCCTGAGTTACCTCCTGTATTATGCTCCAGAGCTGCACTCACTATTCTGCTGGTGCAGTCACTGTGTACATACATTACATTACTGATCCTGAGTTACCTCCTGTATTATACTCCAGAGCTGCACTCACTATTCTGCTGGTGCAGTCACTGTGTACATACATTACATTACTGATCCTGAGTTACCTACTGTATTATGCTCCAGAGCTGCACTCACTATTCTGCTGGTGCAGTCACTGTGTACATACATTACATTACTGATCCTGAGTTACCTCCTGTATTATGCTCCAGAGCTGCACTCACTATTCTGCTGGTGCAGTTACTGTGTACATACATTACATTACTGATCCTGAGTTACCTCCTGTATTATGCTCCAGAGCTGCACTCACTATTCTGCTGGTGTATTCACTGTGTACATACATTACTGATCCTGAGTTACCTGCTGTAGTATACTCCAAAGCTGCACTCACTATTCTGCTGGTGCAGTTGAGTCGCCCACCACAGTGCTGCAGCGGTCGCCTCCAGGACACTGCAGGGACTTCTCTTTAGGGACCCCTCTGGCAACAGGTAGGTCAGGTTATTTACTTCTGAGCCGTGACACCACTCTCGGTTTTGCGGTCAGGGTTATTGGTGACCGCCACTGCAGTTTAACGAGCGTTTGGGGCTGATGGTGTCTGCAGTCTGGTGGTATGGCCTCCCGAGAGTGAGGCTGGCCCCAGGGGCTTGGGTGTGTGTGTGTAGAACAACAGGTCGCAGAAGAACTTAGTCTCAGTCCAAAATGTCTTGCAACTGGTTTTTAATCACTTTCAAGTTCTTCAAGTGGTACCCGGGCGATGCTGAGATACACCAAGAGAGAACCAGGTATCCTTCAGGCTGGTATAGGGGTGACTGATGGCTCGCCTTCCTAGCACTTCTTGTTTCAGACAACGTACTCACAGCAAAAAAGGGCAACCAGTCCAGTTAGCCCAGGCCAACACATCTAATGCACAAACAGGATGCAGACAAGCCTCTCAACATGATGGACACTTCACAGGTGCAAGATAAATTGCACACCAGTGGCGCGCATAGGGCACTGTTCACACTTGTATGCGCATGGTGTCCAGCCAGCAACCTATTACCACGCCCTTACTATTAGATTAGGCGGGTTACCCGGACACTACACACTGCAGCACGTAAGGGACAGAAATTCCACTATGCACGGCCGTATTAAGAGGCCCGGCTGCACCCCGCATAGTCAAAGTGCAAAAAATACACATAAAATATATGTGAGGTATTAGTTTGTAAATTGGCCAATGTACGTAAGCCCACAATCCTCATCACGGATCCTCACGCTTGCGGGTCCCTACACTGATAAATAGCTCCTCTTTTTGTTGCTATTTTTGTTTCAGACAACCCCTGACTTAAAGTACCGTGGGATTTATCCAGGGAAGTCGCAGCTGCCTTTTCTCCCCTTTCTGGCCCGTTTTCTGGCAGCGGGGACCAAGGTGGATAGCTTCAGGCTCAATACTCCTTATGGGCCCCCTCATTGCTGCTGATGCTCGGACTCTGTGTTGGTTGGTGTGGGACTTGTTGTCCACCTCACTGACAGGCTTTAGCAGACCACTAAATGGATGTCTAGCTCTAGGGACCTGTTCCCCGTGCGTGCCTAGCCCTCCAGAAGTCTCCGTACACGACCAACTGACTGCTCTTCCTCAGCGTCTTTCTGTCCAACTTCTGGTGACCGTTCTCCCCCACCAACAGCCACTACACGTGCAGGGTCTGACTAGCATGTCCGCTCTGCTGCGTCTCCACTTCAGACCTGGCTACCTCCAGCTCCTGTTCCCTTGACAGGGGTCCCCTCTAAGGTGTGTGTGAGACCTGGTTACTATGTGTCTGTGCGTACACACCCTATTCAGCCTTTAGGATCACCTGTTTGCACTCACCCAGCATGGGTGCAGTACTCAGTGGTGCCTGACCAGGTCAGGGGCGCCACACCATCACTATGTACATACATTACATTACTGATCCTGAGTTACCTCCTGCATTATACTCCAGAGCTGCACTCCCTATTCTGCTGGTGCAGTCACTGTGTACACACATTACTGATCCTGAGTTACCTCCTGTATAGAGTTGAGCGCGGTTCGTGGTTCGTGGTTCTCCAGTTCGCGGCTCGAGTGATTTTGGGGCATGTTCTAGATCGAACTAGAACTCGAGCTTTTTGCAAAAGCTCGGTAGTTCTAGAAACGTTCGAGAACGGTTCTAGCAGCCAAAAAACAGCTAAATCATAGCTTGGTTTCTGCTGTAATAGTGTAAGTCACTCTGTGAATCAAACTATTATCACATTTCAGTGTATAGTGTGCGTGAACAGCGCCTTCAGATCACTGCTGTTTCTATAATGGCGATCGCCATTTTTTTTTTTTTTTTTTCTTGTCTTCCTTCCCTAAGCGCGCGCGTCTTGTGGGGCGGGCCAGCATGTCAGCCAATCACAGACACACACACAGCTAAGTGGACTTTGAGCCAGAGAAGCAACGGCATGTGTGATAGGATCTGCATGTCACATGTCCCTGCATTATAAAACCGGACATTTTCTTCACGATCGCCATTATCTGCCTTCTGCGTCTTTGGTGTCAGACATCACTGTCGCAGCTCCGTCTTCCTGAGTCCTATAGCCGATACAGCTGTATGCGCTGCATACACAGCGTTAGACAGCTTAGGGAGAGCACTTTATAGCAGTCCTTTTAAGGGCTCCAACCGGCAGGGTCAGAGAGCCATAGGTGACAGGTCCTGCAAACAGCAACAGCGTCTGTGTAGCCCAGGTCAGGGATTTCCTACCTGCATTTCACCATTAGGAGGGAATAGAAAGGCAGGCTTCCATTCCTCTACCCAGAGCACCACAATCCTGCCACTGTACCCTCTTGTCCTCTGCACACTCCAACTGATAACTAAGCCATTATACTAGCAAACACTCAGTGTACCTAGTGGCATCCTATACGTGGCTATTGGACTTTGCTATAGTCCCACTAGTGCAAAGACATTTGCAGAGCGCGTCTGCCTGCGTTGCACACTACAACTCATTCTAACCAAGCCATTATACTAGCAAACACTCAGTGTACCTAGTGGCATCCTATACGTGGCTATTGGACTTTGCTATAGTCCCACTAGTGCAAAGACATTTGCAGAGCGCGTCTGCCTGCATTGCACACTCCAACTCATTAAAACCAAGCCATTATACTAGCAAACACTCAGTGTACCTAGTGGCATCCTATACGTGGCTATTGGACTTTGCTATAGTCCCACTAGTGCAAAGACATTTGCATAGCGCGTCTGCCTGCATTGCACACTCAAACTCATTTTAACTAAGCCATTATACTAGCAAACACTCAGTGTACCTAGTGGCATCCTATACGTGGCTATTGGACTTTGCTATAGTCCCACTAGTGCAAAGATATTAGCAGAGCACATCTGCCTGCATTGCACACTCCAACTTTTTTAAACTAAGCAATTTTACTAGCAAACACTCAGTGTACCTAGTGGCATCCTAAACGTGGCTATTGGACTTTGCTATAGTCCCACTAGTGCAAAGACATTTGCAGAGCACGTCTGCCTGCATTGCACACTACAACTCATTGTTACTAAGCCATTATACTAGCAAACACTCAGTGTACCTAGTTGTATCCTAAACGTGGCTATTGTACTTTTGTCTATTCACAGTATTGGAACGATATTTGCAGCACGTCTGCCTGCATTGCACACTCTAACTTTTTTAAACTCAGCCATTTATAGTAGCAAACACTCAGTGTACCTAGTTGTATCCTAAACGTGGCTATTGTACTTTTGTCAATTCACAGTATTGGAACGTTATTTGCAGCACGTCTGCCTGCATTGCACACTCAAACTTTTTTAAACTCAGCCATTTATAGTAGCAAACACTCAGTGTACCTAGTTGTATCCTAAACGTGGCTATTGTACTTTTGTCTATTCACAGTATTGGAACGATATTTGCAGCACGTCTGCCTGCATTGCACACTCTAACTTTTTTAAACTCAGCCATTATACTAGCAAACACTCAGTGTACCTAGTGGCATCCTATACGTGGCTATTGGACTTTGCTATAGTCCCACTAGTGCAAAGACATTAGCAGAGCACATCTGCCTGCATTGCACACTACAACTCATTCTAACCAAGCCATTATACTAGCAAACACTCAGTGTACCTAGTGGCATCCTATACGTGGCTATTGGACTTTGCTATAGTCCCACTAGTGCAAAGACATTTGCAGAGCGCGTCTGCCTGCATTGCACACTCCAACTCATTAAAACCAAGCCATTATACTAGCAAACACTCAGTGTACCTAGTGGCATCCTATACGTGGCTATTGGACTTTGCTATAGTCCCACTAGTGCAAAGACATTTGCATAGCGCGTCTGCCTGCATTGCACACTCAAACTCATTTTAACTAAGCCATTATACTAGCAAACACTCAGTGTACCTAGTGGCATCCTATACGTGGCTATTGGACTTTGCTATAGTCCCACTAGTGCAAAGATATTAGCAGAGCACATCTGCCTGCATTGCACACTCCAACTTTTTTAAACTAAGCAATTTTACTAGCAAACACTCAGTGTACCTAGTGGCATCCTAAACGTGGCTATTGGACTTTGCTATAGTCCCACTAGTGCAAAGACATTTGCAGAGCACGTCTGCCTGCATTGCACACTACAACTCATTGTTACTAAGCCATTATACTAGCAAACACTCAGTGTACCTAGTTGTATCCTAAACGTGGCTATTGTACTTTTGTCTATTCACAGTATTGGAACGATATTTGCAGCACGTCTGCCTGCATTGCACACTCTAACTTTTTTAAACTCAGCCATTTATAGTAGCAAACACTCAGTGTACCTAGTTGTATCCTAAACGTGGCTATTGTACTTTTGTCTATTCACAGTATTGGAACGATATTTGCAGCACGTCTGCCTGCATTGCACACTCTAACTTTTTTAAACTCAGCCATTATACTAGCAAACACTCAGTGTACCTAGTTGTATCCTAAACGTGGCTATTGTACTTTTGTCAATTCACAGTATTGGAACGTTATTTGCAGCACGTCTGCCTGCATTGCACACTCAAACTTTTTTAAACTCAGCCATTTATAGTAGCAAACACTCAGTGTACCTAGTTGTATCCTAAACGTGGCTATTGTACTTTTGTCAATTCACAGTATTGGAACGTTATTTGCAGCACGTCTGCCTGCATTGCACACTCAAACTTTTTTAAACTCAGCCATTTATAGTAGCAAACACTCAGTGTACCTAGTTGTATCCTAAACGTGGCTATTGTACTTTTGTCTATTCACAGTATTGGAACGATATTTGCAGCACGTCTGCCTGCATTGCACACTCTAACTTTTTTAAACTCAGCCATTATACTAGCAAACACTCACTGTACCTAGTTGTATCCTAAACGTGGCTATTGTACTTTTGTCTATTCACAGTATTGGAACGTTATTTGCAGCACGTCTGCCTGCATTGCACACTCTAACTTTTTTAAACTCAGCCATTATACTAGCAAACACTCACTGTACCTAGTTGTATCCTAAACGTGGCTATTGTACTTTTGTCAATTCACAGTATTGGAACGTTATTTGCAGCACGTCTGCCTGCATTGCACACTCAAACTTTTTTAAACTCAGCCATTATACTAGCAAACACTCACTGTACCTAGTTGTATCCTAAACGTGGCTATTGTACTTTTGTCAATTCACAGTATTGGAACGTTATTTGCAGCACGTCTGCCTGCATTGCACACTCAAACTTTTTTAAACTCAGCCATTATACTAGCAAACACTCACTGTACCTAGTTGTATCCTAAACGTGGCTATTGTACTTTTGTCAATTCACAGTATTGGAACGTTATTTGCAGCACGTCTGCCTGCATTGCACACTCTAACTTTTTTAAACTCAGCCATTATACTAGCAAACACTCACTGTACCTAGTTGTATCCTAAACGTGGCTATTGTACTTTTGTCAATTCACAGTATTGGAACGATATTTGCAGGACATCTGCCTGCATTGCACACTCAAACTTTTTTAAACTCAGCCATTATACTAGCAAACACTCACTGTACCTAGTTGTATCCTAAACGTGGCTATTGTACTTTTGTCTATTCACACTACTGCAAATCTATGTGCAGCACCTCTGCATGACAACCTCGTGCTCTGTTTTTAATAAGCTATAATGATAGCACAAAATACTGCCATTTTGTGGCATCATAGAACTGGCTGTTGTATTCCATTAGTGCCCCACTGGTGACAAGCTATTTCTAGCACCTCTACATCACACCCTCATGCACATTTAGCTACGCTAATGTTATAGCAAACTCATGGAATTCATTGCTGCATTTCATAATTCGGAGGGATAGAAAGTCAGGCTTCCTTTAGCTTTTCCTTCTGTTCATAGACAGCATCTCCAAGACAAATTTCCCCTCCACGTCTAAGTGTGGAGAGGCAGCTAGTGCGCATGCGTGTGCCGATGTACCCCAGCTGCAGCATAATTACAGTGTTTCGCCTAGTGAGTATGCTCAGCCTGACTGTGCCATTCCTGACGCTAAGTCTTCATTTCGGGATACAGCGCATGCTCCCACACTAAGTGTGAAAAGCCTCTTTGCACAGGTGCTTGCATTCTGTGCCGGGTCTAAGTCCTGTTTTGTGCCTAGACACCATGCTAAAGCTGATAGTCTTTTTTCAGAGACTGTATTTCATGCTACTGAGCATGCTCAGGCACTTCCTGCATCAGAGACTAGGTCCGGTAATGAACTCTTTGGCCCTGGCCCTGATGTGGGGGTCCCATATAGACCACAGGGCATCAGGTGTCCTCCCAAATGGCTTGCAGAGGCCCACACCTATGACTTGTCACCGCATTATTGATGGTCAGACGATGACTGGTGAGGTGTTTGGGTCATGGCAGCCATGAGGTCATCATTGAAGTTGCGTTTCCAAATAGGACGCTAGTTATGCCACTCATGACGTGTCACTCTGCTTTTGTCTCCAGGAGGTGCATTGTGGTTCACCCTGGTTTGGGGCGGACCCAGGTTATAAAAGGGGCTGGAGCCAACAAGGAGGTGCGCAGTCTTCTATTATGCTCCGAAAGAGCACACCTCCATGTGTTGAACCCATTGCGGCTTTAGGCCAGAGGTAGGCAGGGATAGGGTGGTGGATGCAGGCCACCACCACAGTTGGTAACGCAGAACGGTTAAGACCAGCTCCTGTCCTAACAGTCCTGCTTGTGCAGCCCAGTGGCATTAACAGGCCTGCTGCTGCTGATGCGCCTGCTGTCCACAGGTGTGGCCCCTACGCACACGGTCAGCGTACTCAATGGCACCTGTGTTGTTAACAGGGAGTTCCTGGGCTGGGTGGGCATGTGGACCCTGTGACGCTAACAGGGCTCACAGTCTCCAGATCCGAATGGCGTCTAACTCGGTTCAGGCTACTATTAGTTTCATAGCCACACAGCTCTGTATCCTCCACCAAACCTTCAAGTTGCCAACCTCTCCTTTTCCAACTGGGAGCACGGTGGACACTGACTGCTGAAGGTGATATATACCTTTCTCTTTCTTTTCTTATTAATTTTTGTTATATAGCGGTCACAGATTATATACCACTTTATCCAAATCTGCCAGTCCCACTGTAACAGATGTTGTTTCTTCAGCAAATGTTACAGTTGTTTAACCACCAAATCCACGGACCAAAATTTTTTTCCCCTTTCCAACACACCTGTTCCCCTTTCCAACAGCATCTGTCCTTTTTCAACTCATTTTGGGATATGACCAAAAGTGCAACTGTGCAGGGACACCGTACTCAACACCATCTCAGCACAGCAGCCAGCCCTCGGTCGCTCAGATGTGGACAAGTAAAAGACCATTTCCTCCTATCCATGACAAAGCGTTGAGATTCACTCTGTGCAGCACTGGTGTTTAGTGGAAAAGCAGATCTAAGATTGCGTACCACATTCTGCAGATACTCCTGTATACGTGCGTCTATTTCTATGGCAGGAATTAGTTCGCCAAATTTTGTCTTGTACCGGGGATGTAACAGTGTGGCAACCCAGTAGTTAGCATTACTTCGAATTCGTACAATCCGAGGGTCATGTTGTAGGTAGTGCAGCAAGAAGGCGCTCATGTGTCTTGTGCATCCAGGAGGACCAAGTCCTTGGTGTGTTGGTGGCAGAGAGGTGAGAATCGTGCATCCTTCCTCTGCCCTCTACCCACAACCTCGCACAACCGAAATGTGAGCAAGCTCTCACTCATCTGCTGAGTCTTCCATGCCCATCGCCAGTTCGTCCTCCATTTCTTCATGGGCTCCTGCACTTTCATCAACACTTTTTGCTGATACTATGCGCCCTTGTTAATCCCTCTCCCTCACCATGACTGCCGCATAGGTGCCGCTGACCATCTGGACCTCGTAGATCTTGTTATCCCTTCCGCATATGACTCCTCCTGTACTTCCTCCCCTTCCTCTTGTCCCAACACCTGACTCCGAATAATAATTACAGTGTGCTCCATCATGTAGATGACCAGAATTGTCACGCTGAGAATGACATTGCCAGTGCTAAACATCTTCGTCGACATTTCAAAACTGTGTAGCAGGGTGCATAGGTCCTTGATCTGACACCACTCCAGCAGCGTGATCTGCACCACCTCTGGATCAACTTATCCCAGGCTATATGTCTTACCGTATTTCAGCAGGGCTCTGCGGTGCTGCCACACACGCTGCAACATGTGCAGATTCCAATTCCTGCGTGTCGGAACATCGCATTTCCGGCGTTTAACTGCCAGACCCTAAGACTTCCGGAGTGATGAAAGTTGTTGAGCTGCTGTGTGCGCACGATGGAAGTGAGCACATAGCGAGCGTGCCCGCTGCACAAGGCCATGTAGGCCGTGATGGTGTTTTAAAAATTGCTGGAGAATTCGGATCAACACGTGAGCCATAAAAGGCACGTGTGTCACATTGCCCTGAGGATGGCCCGCAGCCAGGTTTGCATCATTGCCGCACACGGCTGTTAAGTCACCAACGGAGTCCGCTCCGTCAATTTGTACTCCGGTCGCCAGGTGACAACGTGTTCCTTTCATGAATAGTGCTGATGATGGGAGAGTAGTCGATGCCAGCGGCGCAGGTGGACGCAGGTTATGCTCACCCACTGGGCTGCATTACCTTGACAGATGCAGAATCTCTGGCTGAATGTAGCTGGTGGGTATCTCACAGATGAAATACCATCATTCAGCTACAACCAATGGGAAGACACCACACCCTTTTTTATGCCCATCCTGTCTGCAGACCACTGCCAGACATAGCTATGAACCTCTGGTTAATTTTACCCCCAGTTCAGTTTTATGATTTTGTGTGCTTGTTACCTGACTACTTTTCCTGCTTGCTGTTTATGTACCTTGTTGGCCGATACGCATTTCACCTCTGCTTGTTTTCTGATTCTTTCCTGGCCGTCCCATTCTGTTCCTGTTCCTCAATTAATGTTTTGACCCTGCCTGACTACTATTCTCTGTAATAGCGGTGTGACTCACATTTCCCATACATTTCAAAGTAAAACTTTGACCGCCTGATGGCATTGAGCTCTGCTGCCAGCATAGTAAGGAGGTGTGTGGTAGTCCTTGTGCGCAGTTGCAAGGAAGGGTGGCCTGACCACACAGGGTTTGCGCAAAGGTAGAGGACCCACACGAGGTTGAAGAGGCAGAAGCAGTGTATTAACTTCTACATACAGAACAAGGATTGAAACAACTCGTGGGGACGGCAAGACTTGTACAGCAGACCCTTCTCCATCTCTCACCATAGTTTGCCAGTGCCCAGTCAGTGACATGTAATGACCCTGTCTATGCTTACTGGTCCAAGTATCTGTGTTGAAATGCACCCTGTCGCACACAGATTTTCTCAAGGAAGTGGTGATGTTGTGTGCGACATGCCGGTGTAGCGCGGGCATGCTTTTCTTGGAGAAGCAGTGGTGATTGGGCATCTGGTACTGGGGCACAGCGACAGACATAAGGTCTGTAAAATCCTGTGTGTCCACTACGCGTAAAGGCAGCATTTCGGTAGCCAACAGCTTACAGAGGGATAGAGTCAACCACTTAGCTTTGTCATGGGTCGCAGTAAGTGGCCTTTTATTTGACCACATCTGAGGGACAGAGATCTGGCTGCTGTCTGTAGACGGTGTTGAGTAGGGTGTCCCTGGAAAAATGCAGGTTTGTGAGAAAAGTGCAGGCGGAGACATGATGTTGGCTTCATCTTGCCTTCAGATCTGTTCATCTTGTATCATTTTTAAAAAACACAGCAAGCAAGGGTTACTCCAAGCGGAGTCTCCCTTTTTTTCCAAAAATTGGGCCCCACACAGACACCTTATCAGTGGCAGCACTTGTGCCCTAGTTGCAAACAGGATGTTTTGATTTGCATCAAGCACATTCCAAATCCACAAGCATTTACTCTCCCCAGGATGACACAGGGGTAGTAAATTCCTTCTGGATCCATGACTTGTTCATTTTGATGAACGTCAGTCTGTCCACATTGTCACTGGACAGACGCGTGCGCTTATCTGTCAGCACACACCCAGCAGCACTGAAGACACGTTCAGAGACAACGCTGGCAGCTGGACACGACAAAATCTTCGAGGCGTAACTGGAGAGCTCTTGACATTTTTCTAGATTTGAAGCACAAAAGGAGCAAGGCTCCATTTGCAAAGTCATTGCATCGATGTTCATTTGGAGATACTCCTGTATCATCCTCTCCATCCGTTGACTATGTGTCAGACTTGTTGTCTCTGGTGGCCTTGCAAAGGAGGGTCTAAAAAAATTATGAAAAGATTCCATAAAATTGCTGTTACCAGCACCAGATACGGTCCTACTGGTACGGGTAGACTGTTGAAGATGACGAGGCCGTCCCATGTTTGTCAAGTTACAACTGGGAGAATCACTCCCTTCACCTGCACGGTTGTTTGGTGGAAAAGCCGAGCTAAGATCGAGTAACAGCTTCTGCTGATACTCCTGCATACGTGCGTCCCTTTCTATGGGTGGAATTATGTCACAAAATTTGGACTTGTCCCGGGGATCTAATAGTGTGGCAAGCCAGTAGTCATCATCACTTCTAATTTTGACAATACGAGGGTCATGTTGGAGGTAGTGCAACAAGAAGGCACTCATGTGTCTTGCGCAGCCATGCGCACCAAGTCCACGCTGTGTTTGTGGCATAGAGGTGCTAACCGTTCTTTCTTCCTCTGTCATCTCCCCCCAACCTCTTTCAACTGAAATTTGACCAAGGTCCCCCTCATCTGCTGAGTCTTCCATGTCCATGGACAGTTCGTCCTCCATATCTTCATGTCCTCCTGCACCTTCCTCAACATCTCACCTGCTACCATGCGCCCTTGTTGATCCCTGTCCCCCATGGTCCCATGCCTGCCGCGTTGGTGATGATGAACGTCTGGACCTTGGTGATGTTGTTGTGTCTTGCGCATATGAATCCTCCTGTAGTTCCTCCCCTTCCTGTTGTCCCACCCCCTGACTACGAATAGTGTTTAGCGTGTGCTCCAGCATGTAAATGACTGTAATCGTCATGCTGATAATGGCATTGTCAGCGCTAAACATATTCGTCGCCATGTCGAAACTGTGCAGAAGGGTGCATAGGTCCTTGATCTGAGATCACTCCATCAGGGTGATCTGCCCCACTTCTGCATCTCGTTGGCCCAGGCTATACATCATGACGTATTGCACCAGGGCTCGCCGGTGCTGCCACAGTCGCTGTAACATGTGGAGAGTTGAATTCCAGCGTGTCGCCACATCGCATTTCAGGCGATGAACCGGCAGGCCGAAAGACTTCTGGAGCGATGCAAGTCGCTCAGGTGCGGCGGTTGAACGGCGGAAGTGAGCACTGCAGACAGTTTCCGTGCCCTGGTCAGAAGGCCATCTAGGCCGGGATAGTGTGTTAAAAATTGCTGGACAACAAGGTTAAACACGTGAGCCATACAAGGCACGTGTGTCACCTTGCCCAGGCGAAGGGCCGCACCCAGGTTTGCAGCATTGTCGCACACGGCCTTACCAGGCTGCAGGTTGAGTGGAGACAACCATTTATCAAAATCAGTCTCCAGAGCTGCCCACAACTCAGTCGCTGTGTGACTCCTATTTCAAAGACATGTCAAGCTAAAGACCGCCTGATGCCGTTGCGCTCTGCTACCAGCATAGTAATGAGGGGTGCGTGATTCCTTCTGCGCAGTGAGAACGCTGGTGGCCTGACCAGGCAGGCTTGGGGCGGAGGTGGAGGACCCAGATGAGGTGGAGGATGCAGAAGCAGTGGCGGAACTTGGACAGACAGAGGATTGACACACAAGTCGTGGGGACGGCAAGACTTGTGCAGCAGACCCTTCACCATCTATCACCATAGTTACCCAGTGGCCAGTCAGCGACATGTAACGTCCCTGTCCATGCTTACTGGTCCAAGTATCGGTGGTGAAATGCACCCGTTCACACACAGAGTTTCTCAAGGAAGCGGTGATGTTGTGTGCGACATGCTGGTGTAGCGCGGGCACACCTTTCTTAGAGAAGTAGTGGCGACTAGGCATCTGGTACTGGGGCACAGCGACAGACATAAGGTCTCTAAAATCCTGTGTGTCCACTAGGCGGAAAGGCAGCATTTCTGTAGTCAACAGCTTACAGAGGGATAGAGTCAACCTCTTCGCTTTGTCATGGGTCGCAGGAAGTGGCCTTTTATTTGACCACATCTGAGGGACAGAGATCTGGCTGCTGTGTGTAGACGGTGTTGAGTCGGGTGTCCCTGGAAAAATGCAGCTTTGTGAGGAAAGTGCAGGCGGAGACATGATGTTGCCTTCATCCAAAGTTGGTGCTATCGATGTCTGAGAGAGCTGTACACACTCACTTGTTTCCCCTTCCAAACCAACTGACGACCTACCAAGCAAACTGCCTGTTGCGGTTACAGTGGTGGAAGTTGTGGGTGGAAAAACAGGTGTGACAGCTGTCCCCACAGTCCTAGAAGATGACGAGCGCGCGGATGCACTGGAAGGGGCAGGCGGTGGATGGTTCGCTCCGCTAGGCCGCATTGCAGCACGGTGAGCTTCCCATCGGGCCATATGATATTTATTCATGTGACGATTCATGGAAGAAGTTGTCAAACTGCTGAGGTTTTGACCTCTACTAAGAGAACCATGACAAATTTTACAGATCACATAATTTGGGCGATCTTTTTCTATGTCAAAAAAGGACCTGGCTAGGCAAGGCTTAGAGGCCATGCGACCTGTTGATCCACCCCGAATAATGCTCAGAGGCAGAGTGGTGGCTGAGGATGCAGTTGTAGACGTGCTACCAGTGCTCCGACTGTGTCCAGGAAGGCGCCAGGTTACTTCGACGTCGGTTGCATCCTCCTCCACCGCCTCTGTTGACCTCCTCGAGTGTCTGACTGTGGGTTGACAGTAGGTGTGATCTAGAACTTAATCATCAATTGTTGTGTTTGCACTCCCCTACCCCTCAGACCGAGTTTCTTCTTGCCCTGACCGAATATTTAAGTTGTCATCCCAATCGGGTATCTGCGTCTCATCTTCATCAGTATGTTCCTCATTGCCTATAACCACAGTTGTTGGAAAGGCAGCATTTTGGTAGCCAACAGTTTGCATATGATGAAAGTCAACCTCCAAGCCATTTCATGCCCTTCTAAAAGCATGTAAAACACAGCGAGGGGACTCCAACCACAGTCTCCCTCGTTGCCACTAACTGGGCCACACACACCCCACTTGACTGGCATCGGTTGAGCCCCCTTTTGAAAAAGAAAAAGATGCTTTGCATGAAGCACTCTCAAAAATACGCGTGCCTTTCCCGTCCCCTGGCTGACCCAGGGGAAGAAAAGTCCTCTGAGAGCCATGACTTGTTCATCTTGGTTCTTTTAGAGACACAGCGAGGGGACTCCAACCACAGTCTCCCTCGTTGCCACTAACTGGGCCACACACACCCCACTTGACTGGCATCGGTTGAGCCCCCTTTTGAAAAAGAAAAAGATGCTTTGCATGAAGCACTCTCAAAAATACGCGTGCCTTTCCCGTCCCCTGGCTGACCCAGGGGAAGAAAAGTCCTCTGAGAGCCATGACTTGTTCATCTTGGTTCTTTTAGAGACACAGCGAGGGGACTCCAACCACAGTCTCCCTCGTTGCCACTAACTGGGCCACACACACCCCACTTGACTGGCATCGGTTGACCCCCCCTTTTGACAAAGAAAAAGATGCTTTGCATGAAGCACTCTCAAAAATACGCGTGCCTTTCCCGTCCCCTGGCTGACCCAGGGGAAGAAAAGTCCTCTGAGAGCCATGACTTGTTCATCTTGGTTCTTTTAGAGACACAGCGAGGGGACTCCAACCACAGTCTCCCTCGTTGCCACTAACTGGGCCACACACACCCCACTTGACTGGCATCGGTTGAGCCCCCTTTTGAAAAAGAAAAAGATGCTTTGCATGAAGCACTCTCAAAAATACGCGTGCCTTTCCCGTCCCCTGGCTGACCCAGGGGAAGAAAAGTCCTCTGAGAGCCATGACTTGTTCATCTTGGTTCTTTTAGAGACACAGCGAGGGGACTCCAACCACAGTCTCCCTCGTTGCCACTAACTGGGCCACACACACCCCACTTGACTGGCATCGGTTGAGCCCCCTTTTGAAAAAGAAAAAGATGCTTTGCATGAAGCACTCTCAAAAATACGCGTGCCTTTCCCGTCCCCTGGCTGACCCAGGGGAAGAAAAGTCCTCTGAGAGCCATGACTTGTTCATCTTGGTTCTTTTAGAGACACAGCGAGGGGACTCCAACCACAGTCTCCCTCGTTGCCACTAACTGGGCCACACACACCCCACTTGACTGGCATCGGTTGAGCCCCCTTTTGAAAAAGAAAAAGATGCTTTGCATGAAGCACTCTCAAAAATACGCGTGCCTTTCCCGTCCCCTGGCTGACCCAGGGGAAGAAAAGTCCTCTGAGAGCCATGACTTGTTCATCTTGGTTCTTTTAGAGACACAGCGAGGGGACTCCAACCACAGTCTCCCTCGTTGACACTAACTGGGCCACACACACCCCACTTGACTGGCATCGGTTGACCCCCCCTTTTGACAAAGAAAAAGATGCTTTGCATGAAGCACTCTCAAAAATACGCGTGCCTTTCCCGTCCCCTGGCTGACCCAGGGGAAGAAAAGTCCTCTGAGAGCCATGACTTGTTCATCTTGGTTCTTTTAGAGACACAGCGAGGGGACTCCAACCACAGTCTCCCTCGTTGCCACTAACTGGGCCACACACACCCCACTTGACTGGCATCGGTTGACCCCCCCTTTTGACAAAGAAAAAGATGCTTTGCATGAAGCACTCTCAAAAATACGCGTGCCTTTCCCGTCCCCTGGCTGACCCAGGGGAAGAAAAGTCCTCTGAGAGCCATGACTTGTTCATCTTGGTTCTTTTAGAGACACAGCGAGGGGACTCCAACCACAGTCTCCCTCGTTGCCACTAACTGGGCCACACACACCCCACTTGACTGGCATCGGTTGACCCCCCCTTTTGACAAAGAAAAAGATGCTTTGCATGAAGCACTCTCAAAAATACGCGTGCCTTTCCCGTCCCCTGGCTGACCCAGGGGAAGAAAAGTCCTCTGAGAGCCATGACTTGTTCATCTTGGTTCTTTTAGAGACACAGCGAGGGGACTCCAACCACAGTCTCCCTCGTTGCCACTAACTGGGCCACACACACCCCACTTGACTGGCATCGGTTGACCCCCCCTTTTGACAAAGAAAAAGATGCTTTGCATGAAGCACTCTCAAAAATACGCGTGCCTTTCCCGTCCCCTGGCTGACCCAGGGGAAGAAAAGTCCTCTGAGAGCCATGACTTGTTCATCTTGGTTCTTTTAGAGACACAGCGAGGGGACTCCAACCACAGTCTCCCTCGTTGCCACTAACTGGGCCACACACACCCCACTTGACTGGCATCGGTTGAGCCCCCTTTTGAAAAAGAAAAAGATGCTTTGCATGAAGCACTCTCAAAAATACGCGTGCCTTTCCCGTCCCCTGGCTGACCCAGGGGAAGAAAAGTCCTCTGAGAGCCATGACTTGTTCATCTTGGTTCTTTTAGAGACACAGCGAGGGGACTCCAACCACAGTCTCCCTCGTTGCCACTAACTGGGCCACACACACCCCACTTGACTGGCATCGGTTGAGCCCCCTTTTGAAAAAGAAAAAGATGCTTTGCATGAAGCACTCTCAAAAATACGCGTGCCTTTCCCGTCCCCTGGCTGACCCAGGGGAAGAAAAGTCCTCTGAGAGCCATGACTTGTTCATCTTGGTTCTTTTAGAGACACAGCGAGGGGACTCCAACCACAGTCTCCCTCGTTGCCACTAACTGGGCCACACACACCCCACTTGACTGGCATCGGTTGAGCCCCCTTTTGAAAAAGAAAAAGATGCTTTGCATGAAGCACTCTCAAAAATACGCGTGCCTTTCCCGTCCCCTGGCTGACCCAGGGGAAGAAAAGTCCTCTGAGAGCCATGACTTGTTCATCTTGGTTCTTTTAGAGACACAGCGAGGGGACTCCAACCACAGTCTCCCTCGTTGCCACTAACTGGGCCACACACACCCCACTTGACTGGCATCGGTTGAGCCCCCTTTTGAAAAAGAAAAAGATGCTTTGCATGAAGCACTCTCAAAAATACGCGTGCCTTTCCCGTCCCCTGGCTGACCCAGGGGAAGAAAAGTCCTCTGAGAGCCATGACTTGTTCATCTTGGTTCTTTTAGAGACACAGCGAGGGGACTCCAACCACAGTCTCCCTCGTTGACACTAACTGGGCCACACACACCCCACTTGACTGGCATCGGTTGACCCCCCCTTTTGACAAAGAAAAAGATGCTTTGCATGAAGCACTCTCAAAAATACGCGTGCCTTTCCCGTCCCCTGGCTGACCCAGGGGAAGAAAAGTCCTCTGAGAGCCATGACTTGTTCATCTTGGTTCTTTTAGAGACACAGCGAGGGGACTCCAACCACAGTCTCCCTCGTTGCCACTAACTGGGCCACACACACCCCACTTGACTGGCATCGGTTGACCCCCCCTTTTGACAAAGAAAAAGATGCTTTGCATGAAGCACTCTCAAAAATACGCGTGCCTTTCCCGTCCCCTGGCTGACCCAGGGGAAGAAAAGTCCTCTGAGAGCCATGACTTGTTCATCTTGGTTCTTTTAGAGACACAGCGAGGGGACTCCAACCACAGTCTCCCTCGTTGCCACTAACTGGGCCACACACACCCCACTTGACTGGCATCGGTTGACCCCCCCCTTTTGACAAAGAAAAAGATGCTTTGCATGAAGCACTCTCAAAAATACGCGTGCCTTTCCCGTCCCCTGGCTGACCCAGGGGAAGAAAAGTCCTCTGAGAGCCATGACTTGTTCATCTTGGTTCTTTTAGAGACACAGCGAGGGGACTCCAACCACAGTCTCCCTCGTTGCCACTAACTGGGCCACACACACCCCACTTGACTGGCATCGGTTGAGCCCCCTTTTGAAAAAGAAAAAGATGCTTTGCATGAAGCACTCTCAAAAATACGCGTGCCTTTCCCGTCCCCTGGCTGACCCAGGGGAAGAAAAGTCCTCTGAGAGCCATGACTTGTTCATCTTGGTTCTTTTAGAGACACAGCGAGGGGACTCCAACCACAGTCTCCCTCGTTGCCACTAACTGGGCCACACACACCCCACTTGACTGGCATCGGTTGACCCCCCCTTTTGACAAAGAAAAAGATGCTTTGCATGAAGCACTCTCAAAAATACGCGTGCCTTTCCCGTCCCCTGGCTGACCCAGGGGAAGAAAAGTCCTCTGAGAGCCATGACTTGTTCATCTTGGTTCTTTTAGAGACACAGCGAGGGGACTCCAACCACAGTCTCCCTCGTTGCCACTAACTGGGCCACACACACCCCACTTGACTGGCATCGGTTGACCCCCCCTTTTGACAAAGAAAAAGATGCTTTGCATGAAGCACTCTCAAAAATACGCGTGCCTTTCCCGTCCCCTGGCTGACCCAGGGGAAGAAAAGTCCTCTGAGAGCCATGACTTGTTCATCTTGGTTCTTTTAGAGACACAGCGAGGGGACTCCAACCACAGTCTCCCTCGTTGCCACTAACTGGGCCACACACACCCCACTTGACTGGCATCGGTTGAGCCCCCTTTTGAAAAAGAAAAAGATGCTTTGCATGAAGCACTCTCAAAAATACGCGTGCCTTTCCCGTCCCCTGGCTGACCCAGGGGAAGAAAAGTCCTCTGAGAGCCATGACTTGTTCATCTTGGTTCTTTTAGAGACACAGCGAGGGGACTCCAACCACAGTCTCCCTCGTTGCCACTAACTGGGCCACACACACCCCACTTGACTGGCATCGGTTGAGCCCCCTTTTGAAAAAGAAAAAGATGCTTTGCATGAAGCACTCTCAAAAATACGCGTGCCTTTCCCGTCCCCTGGCTGACCTAGGGGAAGAAAAGTCCTCTGAGAGCCATGACTTGTTCATCTTGGTTCTTTTAGAGACACAGCGAGGGGACTCCAACCACAGTCTCCCTCGTTGCCACTAACTGGGCCACACACACCCCACTTGACTGGCATCGGTTGAGCCCCCTTTTGAAAAAGAAAAAGATGCTTTGCATGAAGCACTCTCAAAAATACGCGTGCCTTTCCCGTCCCCTGGCTGACCCAGGGGAAGAAAAGTCCTCTGAGAGCCATGACTTGTTCATCTTGGTTCTTTTAGAGACACAGCGAGGGGACTCCAACCACAGTCTCCCTCGTTGACACTAACTGGGCCACACACACCCCACTTGACTGGCATCGGTTGACCCCCCCTTTTGACAAAGAAAAAGATGCTTTGCATGAAGCACTCTCAAAAATACGCGTGCCTTTCCCGTCCCCTGGCTGACCCAGGGGAAGAAAAGTCCTCTGAGAGCCATGACTTGTTCATCTTGGTTCTTTTAGAGACACAGCGAGGGGACTCCAACCACAGTCTCCCTCGTTGCCACTAACTGGGCCACACACACCCCACTTGACTGGCATCGGTTGACCCCCCCTTTTGACAAAGAAAAAGATGCTTTGCATGAAGCACTCTCAAAAATACGCGTGCCTTTCCCGTCCCCTGGCTGACCCAGGGGAAGAAAAGTCCTCTGAGAGCCATGACTTGTTCATCTTGGTTCTTTTAGAGACACAGCGAGGGGACTCCAACCACAGTCTCCCTCGTTGCCACTAACTGGGCCACACACACCCCACTTGACTGGCATCGGTTGACCCCCCCTTTTGACAAAGAAAAAGATGCTTTGCATGAAGCACTCTCAAAAATACGCGTGCCTTTCCCGTCCCCTGGCTGACCCAGGGGAAGAAAAGTCCTCTGAGAGCCATGACTTGTTCATCTTGGTTCTTTTAGAGACACAGCGAGGGGACTCCAACCACAGTCTCCCTCGTTGCCACTAACTGGGCCACACACACCCCACTTGACTGGCATCGGTTGAGCCCCCTTTTGAAAAAGAAAAAGATGCTTTGCATGAAGCACTCTCAAAAATACGCGTGCCTTTCCCGTCCCCTGGCTGACCCAGGGGAAGAAAAGTCCTCTGAGAGCCATGACTTGTTCATCTTGGTTCTTTTAGAGACACAGCGAGGGGACTCCAACCACAGTCTCCCTCGTTGCCACTAACTGGGCCACACACACCCCACTTGACTGGCATCGGTTGAGCCCCCTTTTGAAAAAGAAAAAGATGCTTTGCATGAAGCACTCTCAAAAATACGCGTGCCTTTCCCGTCCCCTGGCTGACCCAGGGGAAGAAAAGTCCTCTGAGAGCCATGACTTGTTCATCTTGGTTCTTTTAGAGACACAGCGAGGGGACTCCAACCACAGTCTCCCTCGTTGCCACTAACTGGGCCACACACACCCCACTTGACTGGCATCGGTTGAGCCCCCCTTTTGACAAAGAAAAAGATGCTTTGCATGAAGCACTCTCAAAAATACGCGTGCCTTTCGCCTCCCCTGGCTGACCCAGGGGAAGAAAAGTCCTCTGAGAGCCAGGTCCACATTGTCAGTGGACAGACACGTGTGCTTATCTGCCAGCAGACCCCCAGCAGCACTGAAGACAGGTTCCGAGAGAACGCTGGCTGCAGGACACGACAAGATCCTCAAGGCGTACGTGGCGAGCTCAGGCAATTTATCCAGATTGGAAGCCTAAAATGAGCAGGGCTCAAGTTGCACAATAATGGAATCGATGTTTCTTTGCATATACTCATATATCTGTGTGTCTCCCTCTTTTTCCTTGTCCAGCTGTTTTGTTTTCACATGAGTATATGTCCTTGTCACTTTCCCATGTGTTTGTGTTATGTTGTGAGTTGTTTGTCACCTTTTGGACACCTTTCAGGGTGTTTTCTAGGTGTTTTACTGTGTTTGTGATTGCCTGCCATTGTTTCCTATGGGCTCGAGTTCGGTTCGTCGAACGTTCGACGAGCCGAACTCGAGCCAGACCCCCCGTTCGGCGAACCGCCTCGAGCCGAACCGGGACCGGTTCGCTCATCTCTACTCCTGTATTATACTCCAGAGCTGTGCTCACTATTCTTCTGGTGCAGTCACTGTTTACATACACAGTGTACTGAGCACCCGAGCATGGTAGTGCCCGCTCATCACTAGTTACGAGTACAGAGCACCCGAGCATGGTAGTGCCCGCTCATCATTACCAGTGACACAACCATGTAGTTGACCCAAACTGTTGATGCATCAGTAGCATACATCCCCCTCACGTCCAGCAAGTAAGAAACAAAATGATGAGACTGTCCCTATAAGTTGTTCCGGACGTGTCTCCAGATATTTCTCACTATCTGTGTGGAGTTGACACAAAAGAATACAACAGCCTCTGTAAGGGCTAATGAGTACAGCGTGTCCACCCATATCCCGTCCACTGCCATTAACTTGAGAATGGCGGCAGCTATAGGCATAGAAGTGGTGTCTAGGTATAGTAAAGTAGACATGCGCTACGCAATGAAACCACCTATAGCGCCACCTGGTGGAAAACAACAGAGTTAGCATTTTTATTTTGAAAATGGAACGAGATAGAGAAAAAAAGGGAATTACAAAGTTTTGGGCCTCATCAATTCAATAGGAATCGACACCTTGCATACAGAAATGCTATGATTAGAAGGTGTAACACTCACAAGGCTGCGGACGTGAAGCGACACCTCATGGAGACCTTCCTACAAGTCATTGGGTATGGAGGCTGTGTGGAGCGGCCTCCGCTCACCTGACCTGACCCCATCGGACTTCTTTCTGTGAGGTCACATCACACAGCAGGTGTATGCGACCCCTCCACCAACATTGCAGGACCTACGACCACGTATCACAGATGCTCGTGCAAACGTGTCACCTGCCATATTGCACAACGTGCAGCAAGATACAGTATGCTGTGCAGAGTCCAGATGTGCATTGCAGCAAGATACAGTATGCTGTGCAGAGGCCAGATGTGCATTGCAGCCAGATACAGTATGCTGTGCAGAGTCCAGATGTGCATTGCAGCAAGATACAGTATGCTGTGCAGAGGCCAGATGTGCATTGCAGCAAGATACAGTATGCTGTGCAGAGGCCAGATGTGCATTGCAGCAAGATACAGTATGCTGTGCAGAGCCCAGATGTGCATTGCAGCAAGATACAGTATGCTGTGCAGAGCCCAGATGTGCATTGCAGCAAGATACAGTATGCTGTGCAGAGGCCAGATGTGCATTGCAGCAAGATACAGTATGCTGTGCAGAGGCCAGATGTGCATTGCAGCAAGATACAGTATGCTGTGCAGAGCCCAGATGTGCATTGCAGCAAGATACAGTATGCTGTGCAGAGGCCAGATGTGCATTACAGCAAGATACAGTATGCTGTGCAGAGGCCAGATGTGCATTGCAGCAAGATACAGTATGCTGTGCAGAGTCCAGATGTGCATTGCAGCAAGATACAGTATGCTGTGCAGAGGCCAGATGTGCATTGCAGCAAGATACAGTATGCTGTGCAGAGGCCAGATGTGCATTGCAGCAAGATACAGTATGCTGTGCAGAGTCCAGATGTGCATTGCAGCAAGATACAGTATGCTGTGCAGAGGCCAGATGTGCATTGCAGCCAGATACAGTATGCTGTGCAGAGGCCAGATGTGCATTGCAGCAAGATACAGTATGCTGTGCAGAGCCCAGAGGTGCATTGCAGCAAGATACAGTATGCTGTGCAGAGCCCAGATGTGCATTGCAGCAAGATACAGTATGCTGTGCAGAGGCCAGATGTGCATTGCAGCCAGATACAGTATGCTGTGCAGAGGCCAGATGTGCATTGCAGCAAGATACAGTATGCTGTGCAGAGGCCAGATGTGCATTGCAGCAAGATACAGTATGCTGTGCAGAGGCCAGATGTGCATTGCAGCCAGATACAGTATGCTGTGCAGAGGCCAGATGTGCATTGCAGCAAGATACAGTATGCTGTGCAGAGGCCAGATGTGCATTGCAGCAAGATACAGTATGCTGTGCAGAGGCCAGATGTGCATTGCAGCCAGATACAGTATGCTGTGCAGAGGCCAGATGTGCATTGCAGCAGGATACAGTATGCTGTGCAGAGGCCAGATGTGCATTGCAGCAAGATACAGTATGCTGTGCAGAGGCCAGATGTGCATTGCAGCAGGATACAGTATGCTGTGCAGAGTCCAGATGTGCATTGCAGCAAGATACAGTATGCTGTGCAGAGCCCAGATGTGCATTGCAGCAAGATACAGTATGCTGTGCAGAGCCCAGATGTGCATTGCAGCTGACGGGGGCCACTAATGAGCGCCATGTGCGTGAACAGCATTCAATGTTTAAGGGGGTCATGGGTTTCATATCATAGCATTTCTGTATGCAAGGTGTGGATTCGTATTGAATTGATGATGCCCTACAACTTTGTAATTCACTTTTTTTCCACCAGGTGGCGCTATAGGTGGTTTCATTGCGTAGCTCATGGCTACTTTACTATACCTAGACACCACTTCTATGCCTATAGCTGCCGCCGTTCTCAAGTTAATGGCGGTGGACAGGATATGGGTGGACACACTGTATATAGGTGCGGTGTATACAGGATATGGGGGGACGCGCTGTATATAGGTGCGGTGTATACAGGATATGGGTGGACACGCTGTATATAGGTGCGGTGTATACAGGATATGGGTGGACACACTGTATACAGGTGCGGTGTATACAGGATATGGGGGGGCACACTGTATATAGGTGCGGTGTATACAGGATATGGGTGGACACACTGTATATAGGTGCGGTGTATACAGGATATGGGTGGACACACTGTATATAGGTGCTGTGTATACAGGATATGGGTGGACACACTGTATATAGGTGCGGTGTATACAGGATATGGGTGGACACGCTGTATATAGGTGCGATGTATACAGGATATGGGTGGACACGCTGTATATAGGTGCGGTGTATACAGGATATGGGGGGGACACACTGTATATAGGTGCGGTGTATACAGGATATGGGTGGACACACTGTATATAGGTGCGGTGTATACAGGATATGGGGGGGCACACTGTATATAGGTGCGGTGTATACAGGATATGGGTGGAGACACTGTATATAGGTGCTGTGTATACAGGATATGGGTGGACACACTGTATACAGGTGCGGTGTATACAGGATATGGGTGGACACACTGTATATAGGTGCTGTGTATACAGGATATGGGTGGACACACTGTATATAGGTGCGGTGTATACAGGATATGGGTGGACACACTGTATATAGGTGCGGTGTATACAGGATATGGGGGACACACTGTATATAGGTGCGGTGTATACAGGATATGGGTGAACACACTGTATATAGGTGCGGTGTATACAGGATATGGGTGGACGCACTGTATATAGGTGCGGTGTATACAGGATATGGGGGGACACACTGTATATAGGTGCGGTGTATACAGGATATGGGTGGACACACTGTATATAGGTGCGGTGTATACAGGATATGGGTGGACACACTGTATATAGGTGCGGTATATACAGGATATGGGGGGACGCACTGTATATAGGTGCGGTGTATACAGGATATGGGTGGACACACTGTATATAGGTGCGGTATATACAGGATATGGGGGGACACACTGTATATAGGTGCGGTGTATACAGGATATGGGTGGACACACTGTATATAGGTGCGGTGTATACAGGATATGGGTGGACACACTGTATATAGGTGCGGTGTATACAGGATATGGGTGGACACGCTGTATATAGGTGCTGTGTATACAGGATATGGGTGGACACACTGTATATAGGTGCGGTGTATACAGGATATGGGTGGACACACTGTATATAGGTGCGGTGTATACAGGATATGGGTGGACACACTGTATACATTAGCCTTTACAGTGGCTGCTGTATCCTTTTGTCTGTGTTTTTGGTGCAGTTATAGCAGCTGGCACCTGTTCACACTTGCTTCTATTTGCAGATGCAGTTTTTTGTTTTCTACATATCAGTGTCTTGGGTAGCATTGATGATACACAGTGCAGGTCACTTTCTGCTGCTGATTTTTCCCGTGGCAATCATTCAGATCTAGTTAAACCCTTTTACAATAATAGAGGATTTATTGATACATTTGCACCGCTCAGTGCATTCTTATGCTAATTTCCCATTTAGCAGACTCCCCTGCCCGCGGGGCTGCCCATAGGCAAAAGCCTATGGTGCCTATAGTTATATTCAGCCATGACGGGAAGGACTGTCAATCAGCAGCTCTCGGCGATTAACCCTTTATGGCAATGTTTCTGATTTCCCAATAACAGGATGTCTGTACATGTTGGGAATTTTTATTTTGCAGAGACAGATGAATTTCGCCTTTTTTTCGCCACTTCTCCATCGACTATAAAGTAAAGCAGCCGCGTCCCATAAAAATGAGTATTTTGGCAGGATCTGGAGAGCGGGCAGCAGAGGTCACTGTTCACACATCTCATCCTCGCGAGCTGCTTTTTCCGCAGTCTGTAATGTCCTCATAACTGATGTGAACACTATAATTAATATTGATGATCGGCGGCTAGTTGAGATGTTTTTTTTTTTTAGGCTTTCCATAAGGTCCTTGGAGAAAGGAAAAAAAAAAAAAAAAATGTTGTGTTCCGCAGACGCCAGGAGGAAATGCAGGACGCTGATTGCTGTGTCTGAGCCGCTCAGAGGGAATTGGATTCGTATTTTGTGGATCAAATGGTCTTTTGTTGGAAGGAGATGATTTTATTTCTCCGTGTGATCAATGGATCAATTTGATTACAGTTTCCTGCCGTGTATTTTCCCGGCTGTGTAAATATAGATCCGCTCCGCCCCGCTCCATACGCTATTGTCTGTGCGCTTCTAATGCATAGGGCAAACTAAGATGAGGATGATGGGCAGCAAAAACCTTCCCCGGGATCCATACATAATTACTGGCCATTGTCATCCGCTGCGTGTCGGAGGACATAGCGTTATTTCTCATCCGTGAGATGGATCCTCGCAGCGCTTTGTGCAGTTGTTATGCAGCACAAGTGATGATGTTGATGCAGCGAGGTGAGGCTGAAGGAATTGGGGCTTTAGAGAACCAATGTAGCAGAGTCGGGCACTGGCACAGTAAAGGGGTCTCATCTATGTGGCAGAGCCAGATATATCAGATGACTCACTTGTGGTGATTCAGCAGAGCCCAGTGATATAGCAGAGCCAGATATATCAGATGACTCACTTGTGGTGATTCAGCAGAGCCCAGTGATATAGCAGAGCCAGATATATCAGATGACTCACTTGTGGTGATTCAGCAGAGCCCAGTGATATAGCAGAGCCAGATATATCAGATGACTCACTTGTGGTGATTCAGCAGAGCCCAGTGATATAGCAGAGCCAGATATATCAGATGACTCACTTGAGGTGATTCAGCAAAGTTCAGTAACATAACTGAGCCAGATATATTAGGTGACTTACTTGTAGTGATTCAGCAAAACCCAACGATGTTGCAGTGCAAGGTATATCCATTGACTCATGTCTGGTGATTCAACAGAGTCCAGTGATGTAGCATAGCCAGATATATCAGGTGATTCACGTGTGGTGAATTTGCAGAGTCCAGTCATGTAGCAGAGCCAGATATATCAAATGACTCACTTGTGATGATTCAGCAGACCCCAGCAATGTAGCAGAGCCAGATATATCAGACGACTCACTTGTGGGTATTCAGCAGAGCCCAGGGATGTAGCAGATCCAGATATATTAGATGACTCATTTTTTATTTAGCAGAGACCAGTGATGTAGCAGAGCCAGATATATCAGATGACTCATTTGTGATTTAGCAGAGCCTAGTGATGTAGCAGCAGATATACCAGATGACTCACTTGTGGTGATTCAGAAAAGCCCAATGATGTAGCAGAGCCAGATACAGTATATCAGATGACTTATTTGTGGTGATTCATCAAAGCCCAGCAATGTAGCAGAGCCAGATATATCAGGCAACTTACTTGTGGTGATTCATCAGAGTTCAGTGACGTAGCAGAGCCAGATATATCAGATTACTTTCTTGTGGTGATTCAGCAGAGCCCAAAGATGTAGCAAAGCCAGATATATCAGATGACTTACTTGTGATGATTCAGCAGAGCCCAGCAATGTAACAGAGCCAGATATATTAGATGACTTACTTGTGGTGATTCATCAGAGTTCAGTGACGTAGCAGAGCCAGATATATCAGATTACTTTCTTGTGGTGATTCAGCAGAGCCCAGCAATGTATCAGAGCCAGATATATTAGATGACTTACTTATGGTGATTCAGCAGAGCCCAGCAATGTAGCAGAGCCAGGTATATCAAATGACTCACTTGTGATAATTCAGCAGAGCCCAGTAATGTAGCAGAGCTAGATACAGTATATCAGTAGGTGTGAGGGGGCCAACTACCAGAATACTGGGTCTCAGCTTCCCATACACGGTAAGTTTTGTAACTGCTATGCATGAGAGGACCCACACTAGCTCGGGACCCCAACATAGAGAAATACTTTGGTGTAGTGTTGGGGCTCTGTTGCATTGATCAATTCAATAGCTAAATTTCTCTTTATTCATATGTTTATGGCAGTAATGCAGATTCCATTTTTCATACTTTCATTCTTACATATAGCTATTGGATTTTTCATGTCAGTATTCACACAGCAGTTTTTGCTTTTCATATATTCCCCTTACATACGGTAGTCACTGGTGTGCATACCTTCTCTCCATATACATAACTACCAGAATACTGGCTGGCCTATATGGCCTGAGGGCATGGCCCTCCTAAAGAGATTGTCTCCCTGAGAAGCATTGCATATACTATTGCTTCCATATGACAACCTCTTACAAAGATGTCTCCCAAAAAGCAATACTCCATTGTGCCGCCATATGGTGCTTCCATAAGAAATCTCTTACAAATATAGGCTTTTTGGGAAGAGTACTTCCAGTTGATGAAGTTAGGAAATTGAGGAAGTTGCATCATTGACATCACCGGGGCCGTCCGCCATGTTGGATGTCATCTACTGTCCATAAATCGCCATTCTTCGCTCACAAACCCAATGGCTCCTCTATATGAATCCTCCAAGATCCCGGCTGATGGATGCTCTCCTCATTTACAGACAGGCGCAGACTCCGGTGACATAATCGTCCGGGGAGCGCTCTCTACAGACATTATTAAGTGAGTCATTGGCTGCACCGCCGCAGAGGAAGGAAATGCATTAGCGCGGCTCGTTTATTTACCATTTCCATTGTGTCTGAGGCCGTGAATCTCAGGTCTGTAAATGTCGAGGAATGATTTAAATTCACTTTAACAATTATGAGCAGAGAATTGCTGCTTTACTACTTATGTTTAATAGAAAACTCCATCTTCGGAAATGTAATATCCATAAAAAGACGTCATCCTGAAACTCTGTTTACAAAACATCCGCAAACTTTTTGTAACCAAAGTTTTATATCAAGTGATCTCCAATCCGGTGCGTTGTGTGAGGAGCATTAATCAGCATGGCAGCTCCCTACTAATGCTACAGGAAACCTTGTTAGCTAAATCCGCAGATACCGCAACGGAGAATCAGGAAAACAAAGGACAATAGTGAGAAAGTGAATGTATAAGTATCACCTAAAATGACCGCTACCATTTTGCACATTGCAGAACATTGCATCAGCCACAGGAGGATCAAATGACCATAGTGGGATACCCCCAAAATGCTTTGCAGATATCGCATCACAAGGTACTGCACAGTGAATCAGGAGGGACAATTGTAGCCTGTATAAAAGCTGTGACAGGGAATGCAGCAGACATTGTAGGGAAAATCTGGATTGTGAGAGGACATCAGAGCTCAGCAACAGAGATAGGGTCATAAATACTGAATAAACATTACGGACAGTGTGTGACAGGACCGCAGTGAAAAATGGTTATCAGTAGGTTGGAGGAACAATTGTAGCCTGAATAAAAGCTGAGACAGGGAATGCAACAGAAATTGTAGAGAAAATCTGGATTGGGATAGGACATCAGAGCTTCGCAACAGAGATAGGGTCATAAATACTGAATAAACATTACGGACAGTGTGCGACAGGACAGCAGTGAAGAATGGTTATCATTAGCTTAGAAGGACAATTGTAGCCTGTATAAAAACTGTGACAAGGAATGCAACAGACATTGTAGAGAAAATCTGGATTGTGAGAAGATATCAGAGCTCAGCAACAGAGATAGGGTCATAAATACTGAATAAACATTACGGACAGTGTGCGACAGGACAGCAGTGAAGAATGGTTATCAGTAGGTTGGAGGGACAATTGTAGCCTGAATAAAAGCTGTGACAGGGAATGCAGCAGACATTGTAGAGAAAATCTGGATTGTGAGAGGACATCAGCGCTCAGCAACAGAGATAGCATCATAAATACTGCATAAACAGCACAGCAGTGAAGAATGGTTATGATTAGCTTATCCATAGTGAGATATATTGATGTTACATTGATATTATATTAAAGAGCTTGAAAGGGGTTGTATATAGTCCTAGGATACCTCAGAGTGTTACACATGTTTTTAGAGCAATTCTAAAAAAAACAATTCAATTCATGGTTAATTTATTTGCAGTGGATTCAATTTCCTCGGAAATTCAGCAATTTCAAATGATTCACTCATTTTTAGAGTTATCCAATCAGCTTAGGACGTGTCAACGACTTTTACATTTTTCACTTTTGTTTCATTCTTATATCTAGGGGAAATCAACCAAAATTGATAATCGGACATTCCCCAGACACTTAGTTCATATCTTTAGAGGCTATAGAAGGCTATTACTCAGTATTGGAATCATGGTCCAGAAAACTGGTGTAAAATGTAACAAAGTTACAAACAATCATGTTTCCGTGTCTGTGCAACAGAAGAGCATAGTTTGTATCAACCCCGTGGTACAGCTGGTGGACCGCCACCCTCCTACTAAACTTTGCCATATTATTTAAAAATTAAAAAAAACATGAAAATTGTTTAGCAAATTTGATGAAAACCAAAATATGTGACATTTTTCCACCAAAAATCTGGCAGACGTCCTCCTTTAAGCTCAAAGCAACACCTAGAAAAAATTAAAATGACCCGTTTTTTTACCAATTAGGCTCATACTCCTGGCTCCATACTGCACTTATTATGGAGGAATTCTCCATAATATACAGTTTTTCCAATTTTCCATCAAAAAGATCCTTTTAATGCTGATGCATGAAAATGGAAATGTATTTAAACACAAATGAGTCCTACAGTGTGTACTTTTATAGAACGCTATACAGCTTGGAGCCTCTCCAGAACCAGAATATGGCCACATGCACCTTCAGTAGATTATTTTTGGTTCTGTGGATGTCTTTTCCCACAAAGGAATGATAACTTACTGTATGTATCCATATTTACCAGGCACTATCATTTTACTCTGGTCATGGCTCAGGTTTGGGACTCAATCCGATGACCTTGTGCTGCGTGGTCAATTTCCTTCCATTCTGAGCCACAGCTGTTACGTCACCGCCGGAGTCTGCTCCAGCGACTTCTGCTCCGATCGCCAGGCGACGCCGTGTTCCTGCCGTGGATGGTTCTGGTGATGGGAGAGGAGTCGATGCCAGCGGCACCAGTAGGCGCACTCTCCGATCATCCACTGGGCTGGGTTATCTTGGGATCTGCAGTACCGCTGGCTGACTGTGGGTGGCGTGTGTCTTGCAGCTGAAGTTGCCAGCGTTCAGCTACAGCCAATGGGAAGACACCACACCCTTCTTATTCCCCCTACTGTCACATGACCACTGCCAGATATAGTTCTGATTTCCTGGCTCCTGGTCCGCCCTATTCTGTTTTGTGATTCCTGTGTGCTGACTTATGTGTGTTTTCTGAATACCCTCCTGCCTACTGTTTTTGTACCTCGCTGCCCGATCCAGATTTGACCTCTGCTCCGTTTTCTGATTACGTCCTTGTCTGCCGATTCTGTCCCTGTTCTGCTATTCCTTGTTTTGATCCTGCCTGACGACTACTCTCATCGGACTGCAGCCTTCCATAGGTAGTGATCTCCAGGGCCCTGTGTAATTCCAAATCCCTGTATAGGGGTTAAAGGGCTTCAGGGTTCTGGGGGTCCTGCTTGGTGAGTGGCTTCCCTCTAGTCTGTCCATTACATCCCCCCTGAGTCTGTTGATCCAGGCAGGCGTTACAACAGCCTCGTCAGCCCGTCTAAATGCTGATGGTCTTTTACCTTTGCTTCTCTCCTTTTGGTTTGCGGTTATCAGGTGTTCTCACTTGCTCACTTTCTCTGTCCTATCACATCCCGGGTGGGGCTACTTATACTCTCCTGATACTAGCCTTTTCTGATGGCTATATTTCCATGTGAATTCTACTAAGGAGTTCCAGCTCTGTAGCTAAGGGATTTAGGCAGAGACCAGTGTTGTTTTCTGATTTGCCTGTTTTACACCTATCTTGTTTCCTGTTAGGTTGGTAGGAGTTTACCCTTGTTTGCATTTATAATTTCTCCTTTGTCCACTTCTGCATGTGTTTTATGTTTCCTTATCTTGGGTCCTCATTTATCTCTGCATGCTTTCCCTATTTTGGTTTGTATCATGTAGCAAGATCTTCACTGTACAACTCGATGGCCTCTTAGGCAGACAGGTCCGAGTTGTGGGTTTCGAGGGTCATTCCAGCCTTTGCAGGAGCCATGAGGGGCTGTACAGTTAGGGATAATAGTCTATAGAGGGCGCAGTAGGGTGCAGGTGCGGTTATATTGATATAGGCTTTATTTCCCCATGTTATTATTATTATTATTTATTATTATAGCGCCATTTAATCCATGGCGCTTTACAAGTGAAAGAGGGTATACGTACAACAATCATTAACAGTACAAAACAGAATGGTATAGGAGGAGAGAGGATCCTGCCCGCGAGGGCTCACAGTCTACAGGAGGAGAGAGGACCCTGCCCGCGAGGGCTCACAGTCTACAGGAGGAGAGAGGACCCTGCCCGCGAGGGCTCACAGTCTACAGGAGGAGAGAGGACCCTGCCCGCGAGGGCTCACAGTCTACAGGAGGAGAGAGGACCCTGCCCGCGAGGGCTCACAGTCTACAGGAGGAGAGAGGACCCTGCCCGCGAGGGCTCACAGTCTACAGGAGGAGAGAGACATTGCATATATCGCACAACCCATAATATCATGTGAAAAAAGAACCTTTATTAACAGTGCACAATATTAATTAAAACCAATTAAAACATATGATATAGACCGGATCATGTACCCACAGGTGAGCAATAGTAAGAAATAGTACAATATAACAATAATACAATCACATAGCCCCGCCACAGAGGGAGAGTCTAATACAGCCTAGTACACCCTAACCAAGGCACAATTGCAGATGTCATATATAGAGAGTATATAGCCAATAACAATGATGGAGGCTAAAGGGTAGTAACCAGGCACGACACCATGAAGGAGGCTCTATAGGAGGACCAACAAGCACATGGTAATCACCCCAACCGCATGATGTAAATAGTCAAATGCCCCTAAAACCATCATCACCTTGCTGGACAACAAGGAGTGGAACCTCCATTAAATGCCTGGCAATCCAGGGATGTAATAAATTCGGAGTAAGAGGCAGCACACCAAGAATAGGGTGCAGCAAAAGCGGTTGTAAGGAAGCAGTGTAAGTCCCATAGGGCGATATAAATATATCAGAAGGACAACGCTGCAAGATCCAAAACAGAGCCAATACCCAATGTGGGGGGGCGCATACCCGGGGTACAGAGGATCACCCCACGCGTATCGCCGCCGCTGCGGCTTCGTCAGGGAAAGTACAGTGCACTGTAAAAACAGGCTCCTATATAAGGAGACAGGTGAGGATGTACTCACAATCAGCTGAGTAATCACAGGCGCGCGGTCCGGACCATGATTAGGGAGACGCAGGTGTATGCGCAAGCGCAGAGCCTACAAGCCGGGACTCAGCATGGTGATATTCCCCTAGGCTTGTGCGCAGGCGCCAGAGCCAGTACGGAGTGGCAAGAGGCTCAAGATAGTGCAGCAATTACACAAGCAGTGTTATAGCTTACAATGAGAATGCGCAGGAAGCGATGTTATTTAAATGCACCTAAATGGTGATCGGAGCAAGAAGATCAAAAAGCCCCGGCTACCAGGAGGGCAGCCACATGTAAATATATCAACAACGAAAAATAGAGAAGTCAGCAGGCCCAACATGGATACAAGCCCGTGATTATTATTGTATATGATGTAACAAGTATGCCATATTACATACCCAGTTTAACACAAACACATGACACAGAGCAGCATATAATAAGTGAATAATAAGATGTGATTCATCCACCAAACACCTAGCCTGATGCGGGTGGGGAATCTACAGGTAAGCCCACCCAAACTAACCATGGGGTGACATTAATATGTTACAACAAAAAGTCATGCACCTATATGTAAGCCACAATGTATACACACATGTAGCATGATGGAAAAACTTGTCCGGAAGGGGACCCATAACACATGCTTACACATGTATGTATGACCAGAGGGTGTATCCATGTAATAGGGGGCCAATATTTAAACAGTAACACGGCCTAATGTTATCTACCCATCCCCAAGGGGAGGGGGTGGCTGCAGGGCCATGCACCAAGGGCGCCCAGGGCCCCGGGGTGGGGGAGGAGGGGGGGGGGGGGGGGGGGAGAGAGGGGGGGGGGGGAAGAGGAGGAGACGGGGGGGGGGGGGGGAGGGGTGGTGGGGGAGGGGGGGAAGGGGGGGGGGGGGGGTGTTAGATGGTGGTGTGGAGGTGGAACACAGGCGAAAGGACATCTACAATACATACAGGACTTAGAAGAAGTCAAAAAGACCGAGCCACTCGGCAAGGGCCCGTCATGATGGTGTATCAATAGTTCAATCGTGCATAGATAAACGGCACGATATGAGGATGGACCCGACTGGGGTTTACAGAAGGCAAAATGGACACGCAGAATAAAAACTCAAAATTAAGTCCATCTAAAGTCCAAAGGGTAAATAAACCGGGACCCATGGTGGCCGGCCAGGTCGTATTACCAGAAATACAGTAATGGAGCAATCCACTCATCCATGATATTCGGACAGAATGGTCCAGAGGGAATCGCCATCATCCAAGGAATCCGGAGAACAACAGCTCCTCATTGAGCCCGAAAGGTGAAACGCTGTTCAAATTGAAGATCCATTTTGACTCCTGCTGCAATAACCATTTGGAACAGGAACCACCTCTGCCATGACCAACAAATTTCTGGAGTCCCAGGACACGTGTATTCGTTGTCCGTCCACGGTGATGCTTTAAGTAGTGGGTAGCAACAGGAGTGATGGATCTACCCTTCTCAAGGTCTGTAAAAGCAAGATTGCTCTTTTAAAATTCATGTATTTCCATTGCATTCAGCACCCCTTTTTGATTAATATAATCGGCTTTTGTGGTGCATCCTCCCCCCCCTCCCCTACAGGAGGAGAGAGGACCCTGCCCACGAGGGCTCACAGTCTACAGGAGGAGAGAGGACCCTGCCCACGAGGGCTCACAGTCTACAGGAGGAGAGAGGACCCTGCCCGCGAGGGCTCACAGTCTACAAGAGGAGAGAGGACCCTGCCCGCGAGGGCTCACAGTCTACAGGAGGAGAGAGAACCCTGCCCGCGAGGGCTCACAGTCTACAGGTTGTTGGAATATTTATGTACATGACAATCCTATATATATATATATAATCTGAAAAAGAAACAATCAGAACTCAAAGCTCTTTTGTCTTCTGCCAATTCTCATTTTGATCCCACAGATTTGATGGGAATTTTTACGATCCTATTTCTCCAATGCGGCAGAGAAACAAGTCATTCAATCAACCACGCCCTTAGCAAAATGAGAACAAGTTGCTTTTCTCCGGCAGCCTCGGAAAACAATAGCACCTGCTGCTACTGATCAAGAAAAATGACTCGACTTGCCGTAAGTAGCACAGAGCAGGCTCCGAGTCCTTGGTCGGCAGCACACTCATCATTCAGGAAAAACCTGAGCAGTTAATACTCATTACTCCTTCGGAATTGCAATATAATGATTCTGCGCCATTAGGACATATTATAAAATTAATAGCTTAACCTTTTCCGGGTAGTGAAATCTAAGGATACACAAATTATCATACGGTAAATGGCTTCTCCGTAACATGTCTCACGGTTCCTTCATTACAAAGACATTTGGTATGTACTAGAGGTCGCCAGCCGCGTTCAATGTCGTAACTGCTGAACATTGAATATTTTAGGCATTTGTATGAGACGAAGAATAGGGCCATCAATGTTTCAGGAAAACAAATGATCATTTTCATTGGACGCTCATGGTTCACATTTTACGCACGTCCACGTTTAAAGGGGTTATCTGAGACTTTTGTTATATTTGCGTATAGTGCTAAGAACTTACCAGCAGTTATCTGCTAACTACCTACCAGTTCTGTCCGGCGCCGTGAGTGAGTTTCATCTCACTCCTGTCCCGTCCCTCCCTGAGCAATCAGATCAGGACTAGTCAGGAGCAGGGCCAGGAAGGAGACTCAGGCCTCTTCACCATCAAGAGTATCCCTGAGGTTACGGATCGCATAGGACTCTATAGCTGGAGGGACAGCTTAGGACTCCTAAACTGTCCCTCCAGCTAGAGAGTCCTATGATATCCACAACCTCAAGGATACTCCTGATGGTGGAGAGGCCTGAGTCTCCTTCCTGACCAGTCCTGATCTGATTGCCTCGCTATCCCATAGACACCATGACAGAAACCTTTCCCCCACATCATTGATGCTTCCACCTCTTCCTCGTCAAGATCATTTTTCTTCCTTTCTCGACATTCTTGAAACAATCTTTGAAAAAGCCTTGGGGAATTTCTTGGAGACCCTTCATGTCGTTCACTTTAAAACGTGAATTTAGTTTTAAAGTTAAAACAAAAGAGCTTCTCCGCTCCTCATTGAAATCCTTCAGTCGCTTACGAGAATTATAACTTTGAAAGCACAAGTTCAATCACGAAATGTTATTACATCGAGATTGAAAGAGGAATGTCCTGTGAAGTTTGCAATTTTCCACTTCGATTTCCACCAGAAATTCCCCAATATCAAGAGCTGTAAACCTGAGTTAAACATTAGCGATCGCACAAATGATTTTTTTCTCCTCTATTCTACTTGCAAACATTTTGTTAGCATTTTCTCTATATATACAGAGTGTATATATATATATATATATATATATATATATATATATATATATATATATATATATATATATAAAAATATATATATATATATCTTTAAAATTAAAAATCTACTTTCTTGCATATAGGAAAAAAATCTATTTATTCATTTAACTTGATCTAGATTTGTTGCTCAGAAGATTAAATGAAAAGAAAAAAGAAAAAAAATGTTTATATATATATATATATATATATATATTTTTTTTTTTCTTTTTTCCTTTCTTTTAATCTTCTGAGCAAGAAATCTAAATCAAGTTAAATGAATAAATAGATTCTTTTCTTATCTGCCATAAAATAATTTTTTCAGAAATTCAAAGGAACCGTTCATGCTCGGT